>NW_026612013.1:0-300000 GCF_023638135.1 Falco biarmicus | reverse complement strand
AGCCCACTACAGCCGGTGCCAGCCCACCACAGCCCACCAGAGCCCGTCCCAACCCACCACAGCCCGTCCCAGCCCACCACAGCCCACCAGAGGCCACCGCAGGCCATCCCAGCCCAAAACAGACGGTCCCAGCCAACCACAGCTCGTCGAGCCCACCACAGCCCGTCCCAGCCCTCCACAGCCCACCACAGCCCGTCCCAGGTCACCACAGCCCGTCCCAGCCTACCACAGCCCACCACGGCCCTCTACAGTCCACCACGGCCAACGACGGCCCGCCACAGCCCGCCACAGACTGTCCCGGCCCGCCAAAGCCCATCCCAGCCTGCCACAGCCCGACCCAGCCCACCACAGCCCGTCCCTGACCACAACAGCCCGTCCCAGCCCACCACAACCCACCACAGACCGTCCCAACCCACCACAGCCCGTCTAAGCTCACCATAACCCACCACAGCCCACCACAGCCCGTCCCGGCCCACCACAACTCGTCCCAGCCCACCACAGGCCGTCCCGGCCCACCACAGCCCGTCCCGGCCCACAACAGCCCGTCACAGCCCACCACAGCCTGGCACAGCCCGTCCCAGCCCGTCCTAGCCCGGCATA
Source organism: Falco biarmicus (assembly GCF_023638135.1). Lineage (NCBI taxonomy): Eukaryota > Metazoa > Chordata > Aves > Falconiformes > Falconidae > Falco > Falco biarmicus. Next base: position 299,400 of record NW_026612013.1, on the reverse strand, counting down.
GCCCGTCCCAGCTTGGCACAGCCCACCACAGCCCGGCAAGGCCCACCACAGACCGTCCCAGCCTGTCCCAGCCCTTCCCAGCCTGTCCTAGCCCACCACAGCCCGGCACAGCCCACCACAGCCCACCAGAGCCCGTCCCGGCCCACCAGAGCCCGCCCCGAGCCACCACGGCCCGTCCCAGCCCACCATGGCTGACCACAGCCTGTCCCAGCCCACTACAGCCGCTGCCAGCCCACCACAGCCCACCAGATCCCGTCCCAGCCCACCACGGCCGGTCCCGGCCCACCACGGCCCACCACAGCCCGTCCCAGCACATCACAGCCTGTCCCAGCCCACCACAGCTCGTCCCAGCCCACCACAGCCCGTGCCAGCCCACCACGGCTGACCACAGCCCGTGCCAGGCCACCACGGCCCACCACAGCCCATCACAGTTCACCACGGCCCTTCCCAGCCCACCACGGACCACCGCAGCCCACCACGGCCCGTCCCAGTTCACCATGGCCTGTCCCAGCCCACCACAGCCCATCCCAGACCACCACAGACCGTCCCAGCCCACCACAGCTTGTCCCAGCACATCACAGCCCGTCCCAGCCAGCCACAGCCCACCGCAGCCCATCCCAGCCCACCCCAGCCAGCCACAGCCCACCACAGCCCACCACAGCACGTCCCAGACCGTCCCAATCCTTCCCAGCCCATCCTAGCCAAACAAAGACCGCCACAGCCCACCACAGCCCACCACAGCCCGTCCCAACCCACCAGAGCCCGTCCGGAGCCACAACGGCCCGTCCCAGCCCACCACGGCTGACCACAGCCCGTCCCAGCCCACCACAGCCCGTCCAAGCCCACCACAGCACGTCCCTGCCCACCACAGCACGTCCCCGCCGACCACAGCCCACCACAGCCCACCACAGCCCAACACAGTGCATCCCAGCCTGTCCCAGCCCACCACAGCCCATCACAGCACGTCCCAGCTCGTCCCAGCCCACCAGAGCTTGTCCCAGCCCACCATAGCCCGTCCAAGCTCACCACAACCCACCATAGCCCGTCCCAGCCCGGCCTAGCCCACCACAGCCCGTCCCAGCACACCCCAGCCCGTCCCCGCGCACCACAGCCGGTCCCAGCCCACCACAGCCCGTCCCAGCCCACCACTGCCCGTCCCAGCCCACCACTGCCCGTCCCAGCCCGTCCCAGCCCGTCCCAACCCACCACAGCCCGTACCCGCCCACTACAGCCCACCACAGGCCACCGCAGGCCATCCCAGCCCAAAACAGGCGGTCCCAGCCAACCACAGCCCGTCGAGCCCACCACAGCCCGTCCCAGCCCTCCACAGCCCACCACAGCCCGTCCCAGGTCACCACAGCCCGTCCCAGCCTACCACAGCCCACCACGGCCCTCTACAGTCCACCACGGCCAACGACGGCCCGCCACAGCCCGCCACAGACTGTCCCGGCCCGCCAAAGCCCATCCCAGCCTGCCACAGCCCGACCCAGCCCACCACAGCCCGTCCCTGACCACAACAGCCCGTCCCAGCCCACCACAACCCACCACAGACCGTCCCAACCCACCACAGCCCGTCTAAGCTCACCATAACCCACCACAGCCCACCACAGCCCGTCCCGGCCCACCACAACTCGTCCCAGCCCACCACAGGCCGTCCCGGCCCACCACAGCCCGTCCCGGCCCACAACAGCCCGTCACAGCCCACCACAGCCTGGCACAGCCCGTCCCAGCCCGTCCTAGCCCGGCATAGCCCGTCCCAGCTTGGCACAGCCCACCACAGCCCGGCAAGGCCCACCACAGACCGTCCCAGCCTGTCCCAGCCCTTCCCAGCCTGTCCTAGCCCACCACAGCCCGGCACAGCCCACCACAGCCCACCAGAGCCCGTCCCGGCCCACCAGAGCCCGCCCCGAGCCACCACGGCCCGTCCCAGCCCACCATGGCTGACCACAGCCTGTCCCAGCCCACTACAGCCGCTGCCAGCCCACCACAGCCCACCAGATCCCGTCCCAGCCCACCACGGCCGGTCCCGGCCCACCACGGCCCACCACAGCCCGTCCCAGCACATCACAGCCTGTCCCAGCCCACCACAGCTCGTCCCAGCCCACCACAGCCCGTGCCAGCCCACCACGGCCCACCACAGCCCGTGCCAGGCCACCACGGCCCACCACAGCCCATCACAGTTCACCACGGCCCTTCCCAGCCCACCACGGACCACCGCAGCCCACCACGGCCCGTCCCAGTTCACCATGGCCTGTCCCAGCCCACCACAGCCCATCCCAGACCACCACAGACCGTCCCAGCCCACCACAGCTTGTCCCAGCACATCACAGCCCGTCCCAGCCAGCCACAGCCCACCGCAGCCCATCCCAGCCCACCCCAGCCAGCCACAGCCCACCACAGCCCACCACAGCACGTCCCAGACCGTCCCAATCCTTCCCAGCCCATCCTAGCCAAACAAAGACCGCCACAGCCCACCACAGCCCACCACAGCCCGTCCCAACCCACCAGAGCCCGTCCGGAGCCACAACGGCCCGTCCCAGCCCACCACGGCTGACCACAGCCCGTCCCAGCCCACCACAGCCCGTCCAAGCCCACCACAGCACGTCCCTGCCCACCACAGCACGTCCCCGCCGACCACAGCCCACCACAGCCCACCACAGCCCAACACAGTGCATCCCAGCCTGTCCCAGCCCACCACAGCCCATCACAGCACGTCCCAGCTCGTCCCAGCCCACCAGAGCTTGTCCCAGCCCACCATAGCCCGTCCAAGCTCACCACAACCCACCATAGCCCGTCCCAGCCCGGCCTAGCCCACCACAGCCCGTCCCAGCACACCCCAGCCCGTCCCCGCGCACCACAGCCGGTCCCAGCCCACCACAGCCCGTCCCAGCCCACCACTGCCCGTCCCAGCCCACCACTGCCCGTCCCAGCCCGTCCCAGCCCGTCCCAACCCACCACAGCCCGTACCCGCCCACTACAGCCCACCACAGGCCACCGCAGGCCATCCCAGCCCAAAACAGGCGGTCCCAGCCAACCACAGCCCGTCGAGCCCACCACAGCCCGTCCCAGCCCTCCACAGCCCACCACAGCCCGTCCCAGGTCACCACAGCCCGTCCCAGCCTACCACAGCCCACCACGGCTCACCACGGCCCACTACAGTCCACCACGGCCAACGACGGCCCGCCACAGCCCGCCACAGACTGTCCCGGCCCGCCAAAGCCCATCCCAGCCTGCCACAGCCCGACCCAGCCCACCACAGCCTGTCACAGCCCACCACAGCCCGTCCCTGACCACAACAGCCCGTCCCAGCCCACCACAACCCACCACAGACCGTCCCAACCCACCACAGCCCGTCTAAGCTCACCATAACCCACCACAGCCCACCACAGCCCGTCCCGGCCCACCACAACTCGTCCCAGCCCACCACAGGCCGTCCCGGCCCACCACAGCCCGTCCCGGCCCACAACAGCCCGTCACAGCCCACCACAGCCTGGCACAGCCCGTCCCAGCCCGTCCTAGCCCGGCATAGCCCGTCCCAGCTCGGCACAGCCCACCACAGCCCGGCAAGGCCCACCACAGACCGTCCCAGCCTGTCCCAGCCCTTCCCAGCCCGTCCTAGCCCACCACAGCCCGGCACAGCCCACCACAGCCCACCACAGCCCACCAGAGCCCGTCCCGGCCCACCAGAGCCCGCCCCGAGCCACCACGGCCCGTCCCAGCCCACCATGGCTGACCACAGCCTGTCCCAGCCCACTACAGCCGCTGCCAGCCCACCACAGCCCACCAGAGCCCGTCCCAGCCCACCACGGCCGGTCCCGGCCCACCACGGCCCACCACAGCCCGTCCCAGCACATCACAGCCTGTCCCAGCCCACCACAGCTCGTCCCAGCCCACCACAGCCCGTGCCAGCCCACCACGGCTGACCACAGCCCGTGCCAGGCCACCACGGCCCACCACAGCCCATCACAGTTCACCACGGCCCTTCCCAGCCCACCACGGACCACAGCAGCCCACCACGGCCCGTCCCAGTTCACCATGGCCTGTCCCAGCCCACCACAGCCCATCCCAGACCACCACAGACCGTCCCAGCCCACCACAGCTTGTCCCAGCACATCACAGCCCGTCCCAGCCAGCCACAGCCCACCGCAGCCCATCCCAGCCCACCCCAGCCAGCCACAGCCCACCACAGCACGTCCCAGACCGTCCCAATCCTTCCCAGCCCATCCTAGCCAAACAAAGACCGCCACAGCCCACCACAGCCCGTCCCAACCCACCAGAGCCCGTCCGGAGCCACAACGGCCCGTCCCAGCCCACCACGGCTGACCACAGCCCGTCCCAGCCCACCACAGCCCGTCCAAGCCCACCACAGAACGTCCCTGCCCACCACAGCACGTCCCCGCCGACCACAGCCCACCACAGCCCACCACAGCCCACCACAGTGCATCCCAGCCTGTCCCAGCCCACCACAGCCCATCACAGCACGTCCCAGCTCGTCCCAGCCCACCAGAGCTTGTCCCAGCCCACCATAGCCCGTCCAAGCTCACCACAACCCACCATAGCCCGTCCCAGCCCGTCCCAGCCCGGCCTAGCCCACCACAGCCCGTCCCCGCCAACCACAGCCCGTCCCCACCCACCACAGCCCGTCCCAGCCCACCACAGCCCGTCCCAGCCCACCACAGCCCGTCCCCGCCCACCACAGCCCGTCCCAGCCTGTCCCTGCACACCACAGCCCGTCCCAGCACACCACAGCCCGTCCCAGCCCACCACAGCCCGTCCCAGCCCACCACAGCCCCTCCCAGCCCCACACAGACAATCCCAGCACACCACAGTCCGTCCCAGCTTACCACAGCCCACCACAGCCCGTCCCGGCCCACTACAACTCGTCCCAGCCCACCACAGCCCACCACAGCCCGTCCCGGCCCACCACAGCCCGTCCCGGCTCACCACAGCCCGTCCCGGCTCACCACAGCCCGTCCCAGCCCACCACAGCCCGTCCCAGACCACCACAGCCCGTCCCAGCCCACCACAGACCACCACAGTCCGTCCCAAACCACCACAGCCCGTCCCAGCCCACCACAGCCCACCACAGTCCGTCCCGGCCCACTACAACTCGTCCCAGCCCACCACAGCCCACCACAGCCTGTCCCTGAGCACCACAGCCCGTCCCAGCCCACCACGGCCCATCCCAGCCCACCACAGCCCGTCCCAGCCCACCACAGCCCGTCCCAGCCCACCACAGCCCGTCCCAGCCCACCACAGCCCGTCCCAGCCCACCACAGCCCACCGCAGCCCGTCTCAGCCCACCACAGCCCGTCTCAGCCCAGCACAGCACACCACAGCCCGTCCCAGCCCACCAGAGCCCGTCCCAGCTTACCACAGCCCACCACAGTCCGTCCCGGCCCACTACAACTCGTCCCAGCCCACCACAGCCCACCACAGCCCGTCCCAGCCCACCACAGCCCGTCCCTGAGCACCACAGCCCGTCCCAGCCCACCACGGCCCATCCCAGCCCACCACAGCCCGTCCCAGCCCACCACAGCCTGTCCCAGCCCACCACAGCCCGTCTCAGCCCACCACAGCACACCACAGCCCGTCCCAGCCCACCAGAGCCCGTCCCAGCTTACCACAGCCCACCACAGCCCGTCTCAGCCCACCACAGCCCGGCCCGGCCCACTACAACTCGTCCCAGCACACCACAGGCCACCACAGCCCACCCAGCCCTTCCCAGCCCACCAGAGGCCGTCCCAGCCCACCACAGCCCAATACAGCACACCACAGCCCGTCACAGCCCGTCAGAGGCCACCAGAGCTTGTCCCGGCCCACCAGAGTCCGTCCCAAGCCACCACGGCCCGTCCCAGCCCACGACGACTGACCACAGGCCGTCCCAGCCCACCACGGCCCGTCCCAGCCCACCACAGCCTGTCCCAGCCCACCACAGACCACCACAGCCCGTCCCAAACCACCACAGCCCTTCCCAGCCCACCACAGCCCACCACAGTCTGTCCCAGCCCAGTACAACTCGTCCCAGCCCACCACGGCCCGTCCCAGCCCACCACGGCCCATCCCAGCCCACCACAACCCGTCCCCGCTTACCACAGCCCGTCCCAGCCCACCACGGCCCATCCCAGCCCACCACGGCCCATCCCAGCCCACCACGGCCCATCCCAGCCCACCACGGCCCGTCTCAGCCCACCACGGCCCGTCACAGCCCACCACTAGCCCGTCCCAGCCCACCACTAGCCCGTCCCAGCCCACCACAGCCCGTCCCAGCCCACCACAGCCCGTCCCCGCCCATTACAGCCCATCCCAGCCCGTCCCAGACCACCACAGCCCGTCTCAAGCTCACCAGAACCTACCACAGACCACCACAGCCCGTCCCAGACCACCACGGCCCACCACAGCCCACCACGGCCCGTCCCAGCCCAGCACGGCCCGAACAAGCCCACCACGGCCCGAACAAGCCCACCACGGCTCGTAGCGGCCCACCACAGCCCGTCGCGGTGCACCACGGCCCACAGCGGTCCGTCCCGGCCAACCACGGTCCGTCGCAGCCGACCATGGCCCACCTCAGCCCACCACGGCCCTTCCTAGCCCACCACAGCCTGTCCCAGCCCACCACAGCCCACCGCAGCCCACCACAGCTTGTCCCAGCCCACCAGAACCCGCCTCAACCCAAAACAGCTCTTCCCAGGCCACCACAGCCCGTCCCAGGCCACCACAGCCCGTCCAAGCCCACCACAGCCCGTCCCAGCCAGTGTCAGACCGTACCAGCCCACCACAGCCCGTGCCAGCCCGTCCCAGCTCGTCCCAGCCCACCACAGCCCGTCCCAGCTCGTCCCAGCCCACCACAGCCCACCGCAGCCCGTCTCAGCCCACCACAGCCCGTCTCAGCCCACCACAGCACACAACAGCCCGTCCCAGCCCACCAGAGCCCGTCCCAGCTTACCACAGCCCACCACAGCCCGTCTCAGCCCACCACAGCCCGTCCCGGCCCACTACAACTCGTCCCAGTCCACCACAGGCCACCACAGCCCACCCAGCCCTTCCCAGCCCACCAGAGGCCGTCCCAGTCCACCACAGCCCAATACAGCACACCACAGCCCGTCACAGCCCGTCAGAGGCCACCAGAGCTTGTCCCGGCCCACCAGAGTCCGTCCCAAGCCACCACGGCCCGTCCCAGCCCACGACAACTGACCAAAAGCCGTCCCAGCCCACCACGGCCCGTCCCAGCCCACCACAGCCCGTCCCAGCCCACCACAGACCACCACAGCCCGTCCCAAACCACCACAGCCCTTCCCAGCCCACCACAGCCCACCACAGTCTGTCCCAGCCCAGTACAACTCGTCCCAGCCCACCACAGCCCACCACGGCCCATCCCAGCCCACCACAGCCCGTCCCTGAGCACCACAGCCCGTCCCAGCACACCACAGCCCGTCCCAGCCCACCACGGCCCAGCCCAGCCCACCACGGCCCGTCCCAGCCCACCACGGCCCGTCCCCGCCCACCACGGCCCGTCCCAGCCCACCACGGCCCGTCCCAGCCCACCACGGCCCGTCCCAGCCCACCACTAGCCCGTCCCAGCCCACCACAGCCCGTCCCAGCCCACCACAGCCCGTCCCAGCCCACCACAGCCCGTCCCAGCCCACCACAGCCCGTCCCCGCCCATTACAGCCCATCCCAGCCCGTCTCAAGCTCACCAGAAACTACCACAGACCACCACAGCCCGTCCCAGACCACCACGGCCCACCACAGCCCACCACGGCCCGTCCCAGCCCAGCACGGCCCGAACAAGCCCACCACGGCCCGAACAAGCCCACCACGGCTCGTAGCGGCCCACCACAGCCCGTCGCGGCCCACCACGGCCCACAGCGGTCCGTCCCGGCCAACCACGGTCCGTCGCAGCCGACCATGGCCCACCTCAGCCCACCACGGCCCTTCCCAGCCCACCACAGCCCGTCCCAGCCCACCACAGCCCGTCCCAGCCCACCACAGCCCACCACAGCCCACCACAGCCTGTCCCAGCCCACCAGAACCCGCCTCAACCCAAAACAGCTCTTCCCAGGCCACCACAGCCCGTCCCAGGCCACCACAGCCCGTCCAAGCCCACCACAGCCCGTCCCAGCCAGTGTCAGACCGTACCAGCCCACCACAGCCCGTCCCAGCTCGTCCCAGCCCACCACAGCCCGTCCTAGCTCGTCCCAGCCCACCACAGCCCTTCCCAGCTCGTCCCAGCCCACCACAGCCAGTCCCCGTCGACCACAGCCCGTCCCAGCCCACCACGGCCCGTCTCAGCCCACAACGGCCCGTTCCAGCCCACCACGGCCCGTCCCAGCCCACCACGGCCCGAAACAGCCCACCACGGCCCGAAACAGCCCAGCACGGCCCGAACAAGCCCAGCACGGCCCCAACAAGCCCACCACGGCTCGTAGCGGCCCACCACAGCCCGTCGCGGCCCACCACAGCCCACAGCGGTCCGTCCCGGCCAACCACGGTCCGTCGAAGCCCACCATGGCCCACCTCAGCCCACCAAGGCCCTTCCCAGCACACCACACCCGTCCCAGCCCGTCCCAGCCCACCACAGCCCGTCCCAGCCCACCACAGCCCGTCCCAGCCCACCACAGCCTATCCCAGCCCACCAGAACCCGCCTCAACCCAAAACAGCTCTTCCCAGGCCACCACAGCCCGTCCAAGCCCACCACAGCCCGTCCCAGCCCACCACAGCCCGTCCCAGCCAGTGTCAGACCGTACCAGCCCACCACAGCCCGTGCCAGCCCGTCCCAGCTCGTCCCAGCCCACAGCCCGTCCCAGCCCACCACAGCCCGTCCCAGCTCGTCCCAGCCCACCACAGCCCGTCCCAGCTCGTCCCAGCCCACCACAGCCCGTCCCAGCTCGTCCCAGCCCACCACAGCCCGTCCCAGCCTGTCCCAGCCCACCACAGCCCGTCCCAGCCCACCACAGCCCGTCTCAGCCCACCACAGCCCGTCCAAGCCCACCACAGCCCGTCCCAGCCCACCACAGCCCGTCCCAGCCCACCACAGCCCGTCCCAGCCCACCACAGCCCGTCCAAGCCGTCCCAGCAAATCCCAGCCCACCATAGCCCGTCTCAGCTCACCACAGCGCGTCCCAGTCCACCACACCCACCACAGCCCATCCCAGCCCATCCCAGCCCATCACAGCACACCACAGCCCACCACAGCCCAGCGCAGCCCGTCCCAGCCCAGCGCAGCCCGTGCCAGCCCAGCGCAGCCCGTCCCAGCACACCACAGCTCGTCCCAGCCCACCACAGCCCGTCCCAGCCCACCACAGCCCGTCCCAGCCCACCACAGCCCACCACAGCCGGTTACAGCTTATCACAGCCCGTCCCAGCCCAACACAGCCCACCACAGCCGGTTACAGCCTGTCCCAGCCCGTCCCGGCCCACCGCGGCCCGTCCCGGCTCACCTGTGTTAGGAACAGTATCTCACCTTCTTGATTTTGGCACCTCCTTTCGCTATGATGTTCTTGTGGAACTGTTTGCAGATGGGGACAGAAATAGAAAAGCTGTTTTCAACCTAAGGGAGAAAGGAAGGGAGACATGAAGTTTACACTGTCGTGGCAAGGGAGGCCCGACTTCAGGAGCTCTGATAAACGAGCTTTTGAAAACAGGCTTAGACCCAAGGAAGTTCTCTATACGAGGGACTTTTGTAAGACTAAACAAAGGCAAGGACGTTCCCCTATAGCCTTCCCATAACAGGTACTATCCCCCTGCCTCCATTAAGCCAAAATAGAGCTGACAGCTCCCTCCTCTTGAGGTGTTTTAGCTCTACCCAAGCCAGTAGAGCTCTGCTTTGCCCCAGGGTTATCCAGGCACGTAGGAGGGAAGAGCAGGCAGAAGACCTCCTTACCAGGTCTGCCACCATCTTTTGCATGTACTCGGTGCACTTCTCCACCTCGTTTTTGGGACCTCGGAGTTGGACGATGTCACTCTTGTGTGCAGGGTCTGGGAAGCTGATGATAACCTGCAGGAGCGGTCATTTCTAGTTAGCTCAAGCAAAAGCAAGAACCCTTGTGTCAGACACATGCAAAGGTTGGGGGGATCCTACTCATGCCCTTTTCCCATTCAGAAACGGGGAACCGTGTTAGCGGCCTCTGGCTAAAAGAACTATCTTCTCAGACACTTGCGCTACAGAGCCACTAAAGTTACGACTTCTGTGACGACAGGCCTACTACCCATGTAGGAAATATCCCCTCTGGATTCCTCCTCTCCTACAAAGCCTTACCTCTGGGAATTGCTCCTGGATTTCCCAGACCCGCTCAGCCTTCTGCCCAATGATGGTCCGGTGGAATTTCTGCTCGACGATTAGGTCCGCAGCGTGTTCATTTTCCTGATGGGAACAGAGGGCACACTGAGTGTTCAGCCGGAGAGCCATCTACTTTGACTTAGCGGTTTGCTGCCCGACAGTTTACTTGCCAGCACTGTCCCTCTTTTCTCCAGACCAAATTCACTCTGCGTTGACAGAGAAAGGCTACCCGAGGGAACAGGGGAAGACATTTGTGAAGAGGAACTTGCACTTGTCATGAGATCCAAGTGCTCGGTGGGCAAGGGGCACACACTCGCACCAGAAGGTTACAAGGGAACACGAGAGCGCAAACCCTGCAGTCTCCCAAACATCACGTCCTACCCACTCACCATACGGGAAGCGAGTTCCAGCAGCTCTTTCTTGGCCTGTGGGACCCCCTGTGGGTCTCCTTCCATTCTGATCGGGTTGCTCTTCTCGTTGTCCGGGGGAATGCGCACAGACACCTTGTACAGATCCTTCATCCTGTTCACTTCGAGGCAAGGACTGTGGTGACGCCATCTGCTAGGCAAAGACCTGGAAGCAAGGCACCTGGATTATCACTGCTCAGAGGCTGTTGAAGAAGTAAAGCCGCCTCTGGGAAGGGCTCAGCGGGGTAGGGTTGAGACAGGGGAAATTGCCTCTTCCCCCTGGAGTTCACTGAGAGCAGACCTGTGCCACACGAGAGCCTGTCCAAGTAAATACCGTGGCATCTACAGAGCCCATTGTTCCCTTGTCAGAGCGAGGCGTGTTTCTTCCCCAAACAGTATCACATTTAGAGCAGAGGATAATCGTTCCTTTCTACCCCAAACTCTTGGCTGGGGTCACGTTGCAGTGCTATCAAACTAGCAGACCGCAACAAGGCTTTACCGTTGGCCATATTCTACTGCCGGTGCTGTAGCGCCTTCCTCCAGAGGCCAGACCACACTGCTCCTCCTCCAGCTGACACCCTCTCCCACAAGCCACAGGGCTATTTAACCCCTTAGCGGGAACCAGCTACACCTGCACGTCATCCACGTCAATCAACCCACTGCCTCTGAGGCAAGGCCACAGCTGCGTGTTATCAATGCTAATCAACCCACCGCCTTCATTCCTCTACAGGGAGAAGCTCACCAAGCACATTTCCACCACCCACAACTGGCTGCTAAAATGTCATTCGCACAGAGAAGTAATTCCACTACTGTTCAGGCTCCCAAGGTACTTTCACACGTTAAAGCCATCGCAAGGCCTCACGGCCCATTTCTCTCCTTGTACCACCACCACTCCAGGAAAGCAGAGGAAACGTGATGGAGACAGCACACTGGGTGAGCTACAGAGCCCCTGATACCATCTACTAAACACGAAGAGTGTGAGCATGGGAAGGACTAGAAAGGCACTCCACTTACCGTTTAGCTGCGTTCTTGCCAATGAGGTGTCGGTGGAATTGGTGGTCAGCCTTGATTATTGCGTAATCCATCCCGTGGATCTAAAAAGAATTATATTTTTATATCTATATCTATATATGTATGTATGTCCACTATTATATATTATATTATATAGGGCCAGGTAGGACAGGCCACCGCTTCTGTCTCGTGCCCTAAGTAACTGCCTACTGCCACTATTGGCACTGACTCACCAGCGGTCAGCTACAAGCACTTCTGCTCTTAAGCAGAGCACAAGCATTCCTCTGCTTTGAGAAGAGAGCATTGTGCTCATGAAACATCGAAAAGACTCACTTCTATGCCTCTCCAGCTATAACCAAGAGAATCCTTCCTTCTCTGCACCAAAAAAATTAATGCTGACTTTTCAAGGATGCTATGGATGACCAAGGGGTGTCATCCACCTGCCACACAATTTGTCTCCTGCAAGTTCGATTAAGCATGCCAAGACATCCTATGGATGTGACAAACACCTCATCACCTCTGCTCTGTTGCCCCTTCTTCCCCCAGTTTCTTACTGGAACTAGTAACTGCAGCTCACCAGTTCCTTGAGCACGGCTTCAATCTGTTCCTGAGCCACATGCACATCTTCTGTAGGTCCTTCCAAAGTGATGTTATCCTCTCCTCCAGTGAATTTGATGTGAACCTTGAGGTGAAGGACAATGAATCTCTTCAGAATTTGCCAAGATCCAAGCCAGGCCAATGCTTTTGGTCAGGCCTACACCATCGATCCCTGCCACTGAGAGATGTGCTCCTTCCCAAAAAGCCCAGACCAAATCCCCACAATTTTACAAGTCAGAAACTTAACAATTTCGGCCATATGGCAGTGCCTAGAGCCCAAGGCTCTGGTGCCGTCCCGGTTTCTGCAAGGGCTTTGGAGAAGTTTACTCATTTAGCCTTTATCTAGATACCGTCTAACTCCCCAGGGAGAAGCCTCGCTGCACTCGCCATTTCCAGGTATCCTACTACATCAGTTCTCAAAACAGCACCACATAAAGCTTCCTTGGAAGGGCTCAACCCATGACAATAACATAGGAGGAGCAGTGTTTGCAGCAGTAAAAGAGAGGGTTCCCTTGAACAGCAAAGACCTGTGTCATTTCCCCCTGGGTTTACCCACGCTAGAATACACCTCTCTCTTTCGTGACGAGTGATCTGGACTAAACCTTTTTCTACGCCGGGGGTGCTAAGCTAACCAGCTCACCCATACCTTTGGCATCTGCTGAGTGATTTTGGCCAGGTCCTGTCCTTTCTTTCTAATAATGAAACGATGAAGCCAAGAGGGGGCAGAGACCGAGGAGACGGTAAAACTGTTGGCCTGAGAGACAGAAAAACAGAGAAGCTGTTTGATGGACAAACCACAGCACACCACAGCAAGTCCCAGCCCACCACAGCCTACCCCAGCCCACCAGAGCCCATCCCAGCCCACCACCGCCCGTCCCAGCTCACCACGGCCCGTCCCAGCACGTCCCAGCCCACCACAGCCCGTCCCAGCCCACCACAGCCCGTCCCAGCCCACCACAGCCCGTCCCAGCCCACCACAGCTTGTCCCAGCCGTCCACAGGCCACTACAGCACACCACAGGCAATTACAACACACCACAGCCCGTCACAGCTCGTCCCAGCCCTTCCCAGCCCACCCCAGCATGCCCCAGGCCCCCACAGCCCACGACAGCCCATCCCAGCCCAAGACAGCCCGTCCCAGCCCACCACAGCCCGTCCCAGCCCACCACAGACCACTACAGAACACCACAGACTACTACAGAACACCACAGACCACTACAGAACACCACAGCCTACCGCAATCCACCACAGCCCGTCCCAGCTCGTCCAAGCCCGTCCCCGCTCACCACAGCCCGTCCCAGGCCTTCCCAGCCCACCACAGCCCGTCCCGGACCACGACAGCCCATCCCGGACCTACCACAACCCGTCCCCGACCACCACAGCAGGTCCAAGCCCACCACAGCCTGTCCCAGCCCACCACAGACCGTCCCAGCCCACCACAGCCCGTCCCAGCCCACCACAACCAACCACAGCCCGTCCCCATCCCACCACAGCCTGTCCCAGCCTACCACAGCCCGTCCCAGCCCGTCCCAGCCCGCCCCAACCCACCACAGCCCGTCCCAGCCCATCACAGCTCGTACCAGCCCGACACAGCCCACCACAGCCCGTCTCAGCTCACCACAGCCTGTCCCAGCCCACCACAGCCCACCACAGCCCGTCCCAGCTAAACACAGTCCGTCCCAGCCCACCACACTCACCACAACTCGTCCCAGACCGTTCCAGCACAGCACAGCCCATCCAAGCCCACCACAGCCCGTCCCAGCCCACCATAGCCGTTCTAGCCCGTCCCAGCCCACCACAGCCCTTCCCAGCCCCCCACAGCCCACCACAGCCCGTCCCAGCCCACCACAGCCCGTCCCAGCCCACCACAGCCCGTCTCAGCTCACCACAGCCCGTCCCTACCCACCACAGCGTGTCCCAACCCACCACAGCCCACCACAGCCCTTCAGAACCCACCACAGACCACCACAGCCTGTCCCAGCCCACCACAGCACGCCTCAGCCCACTACAGCCCGTCCCAGCCCACCACAGCCCGTCCCAGGCCACCACAGCCCACCACAGCTTGTCCCAGACCACCACAGCTCTTCCCAGCCCACCATAACAAACCACAGCCTATCCCAGCCGAACCCAGCCCAACACAGCCCGTCCCATCACACCACAGCCCACCACAGCCCGTCCCAGCCAACCACGGCCCGTCCCAGCCCACCACAGCCCGTCCCAGCCCACCACGGCCCATCCGGGCCCAACACAGCCCACCAAGGCACACCACAGCCCATCCCAGCCCATTACAGCCTGTCCCAGACCACCACATCCCATCTCAGCCCACCACAGCCCGTCCCAGCCCGTCGCAGCCCACCACGGCCCGTCGCAGCCCACCACGGCCGACCACAGCCCACCACGGCCGACCACAGCCCACCACGGCAGACCACAGCCCACCACAGCCGACCACAGCCCACCACGGCCCATCCAAGCCCACCACGGTCCACCACGGCACGTCCCAGCCCACCACAGACCACCACAGCCCGTCCCAGCCCGTCCCAGCCCACCACAGTATGTCCCAGACCACCAGAGCCCGTCCCAGCCCACCACAGCCCGTCCCAGCCCACCACAGCCCACCACGCCCCGTCCCAAACCAACAGAGCCCGTCCCAGCTCACCACAGCCCACCACAGCCCGTCCCAGACCACAAGAGGTCGTCCCAGTCCACCACACCCACCACAGCCCGTCCCAGCCCACCACAGCCAGTCCCAGCAAACCACAGCCCACCGCAGACGGTCCCAGCCCACCACACCCCACCGCAGCCTGTCCCAGCCCACCACAGCCCGTCCCACCACAACAGAGTCCGTCCCAGCCCACCACGGCCCGTCACAGCTTACCACGGCCCACCACGGCTTGTCAAGGCCCATCCCAGCCCACCACAGCCCTTCCCAGCCAACCACGGCCCACCACAGCCCGTAACGGCCCGTCCCAGACCGTCCCAGCCCACCACAGCCCGTCCCAGCCCACCACAGCCCGTCCCAGCCCACCACAGCCCGTCCCAGCCCGTCCCACCCCACCACAGCCCACCAGATGCCGTCCCGGACCACCACAGCCCGTCCCAGCCCACCACAGCGCGTCCCCACCCAACACAGCCCGTCCCAGCCCCTCCCAGCCCGTCTCAGCCCACCACAGCCTGTCCCAGCTCGTCCAAGCCTGTCCCAGACCCCCAGAGCCCATCGCAGCCCACCACAACCCGTCACAGCCCGTCCCAGCTCTCCACAACCCACCACAGCCCACCACAGCCCACCACGGCCCACCACAGCCCGTCCCAGCCCACCACAAGCCGTCCCAGCCCACCACAGCCCTCCAGCGCCCGTCTCAGCTCACCACAGCCTATCCCAGCCCACCACGGCCCACCACAGCACACCACGGCCCACCGCAGCCTATCCCAACCCGTCCCAGCCCACCACGGCCCGTCCCAGCCCACCACAGCCCGTCCCAGCCAACCACGGCCCGTCCCAGCCCGTCCCAGCGCACGACAGCCCGTCCCAGCCCACCACAGCCCGTCCCAGCCCATCAGAGCCCACCAGAGCCCACCACAGCTCGTCCCAGCCCACCACAGCCCACAAGAGCTTGTCGCAGCCCACCACAGCCCGTCCCAGCCCACCACAGCCCACTACGGCCCACCACAGCCCGTCCCAGCCCACCACAGCCCGTCCTAGCCCACCACAGCCTGTCCCAGCCCTCCACAGCCCGTCCCAGCTCGTCCCAGACCACCACAGCCTCTCACAGCACACCACAGCCCGTAACAGCCCACCACAGCAAGTACCAGCCCGTCCCAGCCCACCACGGCCCGTCTCAGCCCACCACGGCCCGTCTCAGCTCACCACAACCCGTCCCAGCCCACCACAGCCCACCATAGCCCGTCCCAGCCCACCACAGCCCGTCCCAGCCCACCACAGCCCGTCCCAGCCCACCAGAGATGGTCCCAGCCTGTTTCAGCCCAGCACGGCTAACCACGACCTTTGCCGGCCCACCACGGCCAACCACGGTCCACCACAGCCCGTCCCAGCTCACCACAGCCCGTCCCAGCGCACCACAGCCCGTCCCAGTCCATCCCAGCACGTCCCAGCCCACCACGGCCCGTCCCAGCCCACCACGGCCCACTACGGCCTGTCCCAGCCCGTCCGAGCCCACCACAGCCCGTCTCAAGCTCACCAGAACCCACCACAGCCCACCATAGGCCGTCTCAGACCACCACGGCCCACCACAGCCCACCGCGGGCTCTCCCAGCCCACCACCGCCCACCACAGCGAACCACGACCCACCACAGCCCACCACGGCCCGTCCCAGCTCACCACGACCTGTCCCAGCCCACCACAGACCACCACAGCCCACCCCTTCCCATCCCGGCCCACCACGGTTCACCACGGCCCGTCCCCGCCCACCATGGCCCACCACAGCCCATCCCAGCCCACCACAGCCCGTCCCAGCACACCACAGCCCATCACAGCCCACCACAGCCCGTCCCAGCCCACTACAGCCCGTCCCAGCCCGTCCCAGCCCACCACAACCCATCTCAAGCTCACAAGAACCCACCAAAGCCCACCACAGCCTGTCCCAGACCACCACGGCCCACCACAGCCCACCACGGCCCGTCCCAGCCAACCACGGCCCACCACAGCCTTCCACAGTTCACCACGGGCCGTCTCAGCCCACCATGACCTGTCCCAGCCCACCACGGCCCAACACAGGCCATCCCTTCCCATACCGGCCCAAAACGGCCCACGACGGCCCACCACAGCCCACCACGGCCCGTCCCAGCCCACCACGCCCCACCACAGCCCACCACAGCCCACCACAGCCCACCACGGCCCGTCCCAGCCAACCACGCCCCACCACAGCCCACCACAGCCCACCACAGCCCACCACGCCCCACCACAGCCCACCACAGCCCACCACAGCCCGTCCCCGCCCACCACAGCCCGTCCCCGCCCACCACAGCCCGTCCCTGCCCACCACAGCCCGTCCCAGCCCGTCCCCCAACACCACAGCCCGTCCCAGCACACCACAGCCCGTCCTAGCACACCACAGCCCACCACGCCCTGTCCCAACCCACCACAGCCCGTCCCAGCTCACCACAGCCCACCACAGCCCGTCCCAGACCACCACAGCCCGTCCCAGCCCGTCCCAGCCAACCACAGCCCGTCCCGTCCCAGCCCACCACAACCCGTCCCGCCCTTCCCAGCACAGCCCGTCCCAGCCTGTCCCGTCCCGTCCCAGCCCGTCCCATCCCGTCCCGTCCCAGCCCACCACGGCCCACCACGACCCATCCCAGCCCTCCACAGCCCGTCCCAGCCCACCACAGCACACCACAGCCCATCCTAGCCCACCACAGCCCGTCCCAGCCCGTCCCAGGCCACAACAGCCCGTCCCTGCCCACCACAGCCCGTCCCAGCCCGTTCCAGACCACCAGAACCCGTCCCAGCCCGTCCCAGCCCACCACAGCCCGACTCAAGCTCACCAGAACCCACCACATCCCACCACAGCCCAACACGGCCCGTCCCAGCCCACCACTGCCCACCACAGCCCACCACAGTTCACCACGGCCCGTCCCAGCCCACCACGCCTCACCACAGCCCGTTCCAGCCCACCACAGCCCGTCCCCGTGCACCACAGCCCATGCCCGCCCACCACAGCCCGTCTCCGCCCACCACAGCCCGTCCCAGCCCACGACAGCCCGTCCCAGCCCGTCCCAGCCCACCACAGCCCGTCCCAGCCCACCACAGCCCGTCCCAGCCCACCACAGCCCGTCCCAGCCCGTCCCAACCCACCACATCCCGTCCCAGCCCGTCCCAGCACACCACAGCCCGTCTCAAGCTCACCAAAACCCACCACAGCCCACCACAGCCTGTCCCAGACCACCACGGCCCACCACGGCCCATACCAGCCCACCACGGCCCACCACAGCCCACCACAGTTCACCACAGGCCGTCTCAGACCACCATGACCTGTCCCAGCCCACCACGGCCCACCACAGCCCATCCCTTCCCATACCGGCTCAAAACGGCCCACCACGGCCCACCACAGCCCACCACGGTTCACCACGGCCCGTCCCAGCCCACCACGCCCCACCACAGCCCATCCCTGCCCACCACAGCCCGTCCCAGCACACCACAGACCATCCCAGTCCACCACAATCCGTCCCAGCATGTCCCAGCCTGTCCCAACCAACCACAGCCTGTTCCAGACCACCACAGCCCGTCCCAGCACACCACAGCCCGTCCCTAGCCCACCACAGCCCGTCCCAGCCCACCACAGACCGTCCCCGCCCGTCCCAGCCCACCACAGACCAGCACAGCCCGTCCCAGCACACCACAGCCCGTCCCCCGCCCTTCCCAGCCCGTCAGAGCCTGCACAGCCCGTCCCAGCCCACCACAGCCTGTCCCAGCTCGTTCCAGACCACCAGAACTTGTCTCAGCCCGTCCCAGCCCACCACAGCCCGTCCCAGCCCACCACTGCCCGTCCCAGCCCACCACTGCCCGTCCCAGCCCGTCCCAACCCACCACAGCCCGTCCCAGCCCACCACAGCCCACCACAGCCCACCGCAGCCCATCCCAGCCCACCACGGCCCGTCCCAGCCCGTGCCAACCCGTCACAACACACCACAGCCCACCACAGCCCGTCCCTACCCACCACAGCGTGTCCCAACCAACCACAGCCCACCACAGCCCTTCAGAACCCACCACAGACCACCACAGCCCGTCCCAACCCACCACAGAACGTCCCAGGCCACCACAGACCACCACAGCCCACCACAGCCCACTACAGCCCGTCCCAGACCACCACAGCCCGTCCCAGCCCACCATAACCAACCACAGCCTATCCCAGCCGATCCCAGCCCACCACAGCCCGTCCCATCACACCACAGCCCACCACTGGCCGTCCCAGCCAACCACGGCCCGTCCCAGCCCACCACAGCCCGTCCCAGCCCACCACGGCCCACCACGGCCCATCCGGGCCCAACACAGCCCACCAAGGCGCACCACAGCCCATCCCAGCCCATTACAGCCTGTCCCAGACCACCACATCCCATCTCAGCCCACCACAGCCCGTCCCAGCCCACCACAACAGACCACAGCCCACCACAGCCCACCACGGCCGACCACAGCCCACCACGGCCGACCACAGCCCACCACGGCCCATCCAAGCCCACCATGGCCCATCCAAGCCCACCACGGTCCACCACGGCACGTCCCAGCCCACCACAGAGCACCACAGCCCGTCCCAGCCCGTCCCAGCCCACCACAGTATGTCCCAGCCCACCAGAGCCCGTCCCAGCCCACCACAGCCCGTCTCAGCCCACCACAGCCTGTCCCAGGCTGTCCCAGATCGTCCAAGCCTGTCCCAGACCCCCAGAGCCCGTCGCAGCCCACCACAGACCACCACAGCCCGTCCCAGCTCTCCACAACCCACCGCAGCCCGTCCCAGCCCACCACAGCCCGTCCCAGCCCACCACAGCCCGTCCCAGCCCACCACGGCCCACAAAAGCCCACCACAGCCCACCACGGCCCACCACAGCCCGTCCCAGCCTACCACAAGCTGTCCTAGCCCACCACAGACATCCAGAGCCCGTCTCAGCTCACCACAGCCTATCCCAGCCCACCACGGCCCACCACAGCCCACTACGGCCCACCACAGCCCGTCCCAGCCCACCACAGCCCGTCCCAGCCCACCACAGCTTGTCCCAGCCCACCACAGCCCGTCCCAGCCCACCACAGCCCGTCCCAGCACACCACAGACCATCCCAGTCCACCACACACCGTCCCAGCATGTCCCAGCCTGTCCCAACCCACCACAGCCTGTCCCAACCCACCACAGCCTGTCCCAACACACCAAAGCCCGTCCCACCAAACCACAGCCCGTCCCAACCCCGCCACAGCCCGTCCCACCACACCACAGCCCGTCGCAGCCCACCACAGCCCGTCACAGCCCGTCCCAGCTCTCCACAACCCACCGCAGCCCGTCCCAGCCCACCACAGCCCGTCCCAGCCCACCACGGCCCACAAAAGCCCACCACAGCCCACCACGGCCCACCACAGCCCGTCCCAGCCCACCACAAGCCGTCCTAGCCCACCACAGACCTCCAGAGCCCGTCTCAGCTCACCACAGCCTATCCCAGCCCACCACGGCCCACCACAGCACACCACGGCCCACCGCAGCCTATCCCAACTCATCCCAGCCCACCACAGCCCGTCCCAGCCCACCACGGCCCGTCCCAGCCCACCACGGCCCGTCCCAGCCCGTCCCAGCCCACGACAGCCCGTCCCAGCCCACCAGAGCCCACCAGAGCCCACCACAGCTCGTCCCAGCCCACCACAGCCCACAAGAGCTTGTCTCAGCTCACCACAACCCGTCCCAGACGACCACAGCCCGTCCCAGCCCACCACAGCCCACCACAGCCCGTCCCAGCCCACCACGGCCCGTCCCAGCCCACCACAGCCCGTCCCAGCCCACCAGAGCCCGTCCCAGCCTGTTTCAGCCCAGCACGGCTAACCACGGCCTGTCCCAGCCCACCACGGCCAACCACGGTCCACCATGGCCCACCAGAGCACACCACGGCCCACCACGGCCCTTCCCAGTCCACCACAGCCCACCACAGCCTGTCCCAGCCCACCACGGCCCGTCCCAGCCCACCACGGCCCACCCCAGCCCACCACGGCCCGTCTCAGCCCACCACGGCCCGTCCCAGCCCACCACGGCCCATCACAGCCCACCACAGTTCACCACAGCCCGTCCTAGCCCAGCACGGCCCGTCCCAGCCCACCACGGACCACCACGGCCCATCTCAGCCCACCACAGCCTGTCCAAGCCCAGCACAGCCCTCCACAACCCTCCACAGCCCGTCCCAACCCTCCACAGCTCATCCCAGCCTACCACAGCCCGTCGCAGCCCAACACAGCTTATCCCAGCCCACCGCAGCCCGTCCCAGCCCACCGCAGACCGTCCTAGCCCACCGAAACCTGTCCCAGCCCACCGAAACCCGTCCCAGACCACCGCAACCAGTCCCAGCCCACCACTGCCCACCACCGGTCACCACAGCCCACCACCGGTCACCACAGCCCACCACCGGTCACCACAGCCTGTTTCAGCCCACCACGGCAAACCACGGCCCGTCCCAGCCCACCACGGCCCGCCATGGCCCACCACAGCTCGTCCCAGCTAAACAAGGCGCACCACAGCCCAACACGGCCCGTCCCGGCCCACCACAGCCCGTCCCAGCTTACCACAGCCCACCACAGCCCGTCCCAGCCCACCACAGCCCGTCCCAGCTTACCACAGCCCACCACAGACCGTCCCAGCCCACCACAGCCCGTCCCAGCCCACCACTGCCCGTCCCAGCCCACCACTACCCGTCCCAGCCCGTCCCAGCCCGTCTCAACCCTCCAAAGCCCGTCCCAGCACACCACAGCCCACCACAGCCCATCACAGCCCACCACAGCCCGTCCCAGCTTACCACAGCCCACCACAGCCCGTCCCAGCCCACCACAGCCCGTCCCAGCCCACCACTGCCCGTCCCAGCCCACCACTGCCCGTTCCAGCCCGTCCCAGCCCGTCCCAACCCACCACAGCCCGTCCCAGCCCACCACAGCCCACCACAGCCCACCGCAGCCCATCCCAGCCCACCACGGCCCGTCCCAGCCCGTGCCAACCCGTCACAACACACCACAGCCCGTCCCTACCCACCACAGCGTGTCCCAACCCACCACAGCCCACCACAGCCCGTCCCAGCCCACCACAGCACGTCCCAGCCCACCACAGACCACCACAGCCCACCACAGCCCACGAAGCCCACCACAGCCCGCCTCAGCCCCCTACAGCCCGTCCCAGCACACCACAGCCCATCCCAGCCCACCACAGCCCACCACAGCTTGTCCCAGACCACCACAGCTCTTCCCAGCCCACCATAACCAACCACAGCCTATCCCAGCCGATCCCAGCCCACCACTGCCCGTCCCATCACACCACAGCCCACCACAGCCCGTCCCAGCCAACCACGGCCCGTCCCAGCCCACCACAGCCCGTCCCAGCCCACCACGGCCCACCACAGCCCACCACGGCCCATCCGGGCCCAACACAGCCCACCAAGGCGCACCACAGCCTATCCCAGCCCATTACAGCCTGTCCCAGACCACCACATCCCATCTCAGCCCACCACAGCCCGTCCCAGCCCACCACAACCGACCACAGCCCACCACGGCCCACCACAGCCCACCACGGTTCACCACGGCCCGTCCCAGCCCACCACGGCCCATCCAAGCCCACCACGGCCCATCCAAGCCCACCACGGTCCACCACGGCACGTCCCAGCCCACCACAGAGCACCACAGCCCGTCCCAGCCCGTCCCAGCCCACCACAGTATGTCCCAGACCACCAGAGCCCGTCCCAGCCCACCACAGCCCGTCCCAGCCCACCACAGCCCACCACGCCCCGTGCCAACCCACCAGAGCCCGTCCCAGCTCACCACAGCCCACCACAGCCCGTCCCAGACCACAAGAGGTCGTCCCAGCCCACCACTAACCCACCAAAGCCCGTCCCCGCCCACCACAGCCCGTCCCAGCCCACCACAGCCCACCACGCCCCGTGCAAACCCACAAGAGCCCGTCCCAGTCCACCACAGCCCGTCACAGCCCGTCCCAGCCCACCAGAGGTCGTCCCAGCTCACCACAACCCACCACAGCCCTTCCCAGCCCGTCCCAGCCCACCACAGCCCGTCCCAGCCCACCACAGCCTGTCCCAGCCCACCACAGCCCGTAACAGCCCACCACAGAAGTACCAGCCCGTCCTAGCCCACCACGGCCCGTCTCAGCCCACCACGGCCCGTGTCAACCCACCACGGCCCGTCTCAGCTCACCACAACCCGTCCCAGACGACCACAGCCCGTCCCAGCCCACCACAGCCCACCACAGCCCGTCCCAGCCCACCACGGCCCGTCCCAGCCTACCACGGCCCGTCCCAGCCTACCACATCCCGTCCCAGCCCACCAGAGCCCGTCCCAGCCTGTTTCAGCCCAGCACGGCTAACCACGGCCTGTCCCGGCCCACCACGGCCAACCACGGTCCACCACGGCCCACCACGGCCCTTCCCACTCCACCACAGCCCACCACGGCCCGTCCCAGCCCACCACGGCCCACCCCAGCCCACCACGGCCCGTCCCAGCCCACCACGGCCCGTCCCAGCCCACCACGGCCCATCACAGCCCACCACAGTTCACCACAGCCCGTCCCAGCCCACCACAGCACACTACGGCCCACCACAGCCCGTCCCAGCCCACCGCAGCCCGTCCCAGCCCACCACAGCCTGTCCCAGCTCGTCCCAGACCACCACAGCCTCTCACAGCACACCACAGCCCGTAACAGCCCACCACAGCAAGTACCAGCCCGTCTCAGCCCACCACGGCCCGTCTCAGCCCACCACGGCCCGTCTCAGCTCACCACAACCCGTCCCAGACGACCACAGCCCGTCCCAGCCCACCACAGCCCGTCCCAGCCCACCACGGCCCGTCTCAGCTCACCACAACCCGTCCCAGACGACCACAGCCCGTCCCAGCCCACCACAGCCCACCACAGCCCGTCCCAGCCCACCACAGCCCGTCCCAGCCTGTCCCGGCCCACCACGGCCAACCACGGTCCACCATGGCCCACCAGAGCACACCACGGCCCACCACGGCCCTTCTCAGTCCACCACAGTTCACCACAGCCCGTCCCAGCCCACCACGGCCCGTCCCAGCCCACCACGGCCCGTCCCAGCCCACCACGGCCCGTACCAGCCCACCACGGCCCGTACCAGCCCACCACGGCCCATCACAGCCCACCACAGTTCACCACAGCCCGTCCTAGCCCAGCACGGCCCGTCCCAGCCCACCACGGACCACCACGGCCCATCTCAGCCCACCACAGCCTGTCCAAGCCCAGCACAGCCCTCCACAACCCTCCACAGCCCGTCCCAACCCTCCACAGCTCATCCCAGCCTACCACAGCCCGTCGCAGCCCAACACAGCTTATCCTAGCCCACCGCAGCCCGTCCCAGCCCACCGCAGCCCGTCCTAGCCCACCGAAACCCGTCCCAGCCCACCGCAACCCGTCCCAGAACCCCACAGCCCACCACAGCCCATCACAGCCCACCACAGCCCGTCCCAGCTTACCACAGCCCACCACAGACCGTCCCAGCCCACCACGGCCCGTCCCAGCCCACCACTGCCCGTCCCAGCCCGTCCCAGCCCGTCCCAACCCTCCAAAGCCCGTCCCAGCACACCACAGCCCACCACAGCCCATCACAGCCCACCACAGCCTGTCCCAGCTTACCACAGCCCACACCAGACCGTCCCAGCCCACCACAGCCCGTCCCAGCCCACCACTGCCCGTCCCAGCCCACCACAGCCCGTCCCAACCCACCACAGCCCGTCCCAGCCCACCGCAGCCCATCCCAGCCCACCACGGCCCGACCCAGCCCGTGCCAACCCGTCACAACACACCACAGCCCACCACAGCCCACCCCAGCCCACCACAGCACGTCCCAGGCCACCACAGCCCGTCCCAGCCCACCACAGACCGTCCCAGCCCACCACAGCCCACCACAGCTTGTCCCAGACCACCACAGCTCTTCCCAGCCCACCATAACCAACCACAGCCTATCCCAGCCGATCCCAGCCCACCACAGCCCGTCCCATCACACCACAGCCCACCACAGCCCGTCCCAGCCAACCACGGCCTTCCCAGCCCACCACAGCCTGTCCCAGCCCACCACGGCCCACCACAGCCCACCACGGCCCATCCGGGCCCAACACAGCCCACCAAGGCGCACCACAGCCCATCCCAGCCCATTACAGCCTGTCCCAGACCACCACATCCCATCTCAGCCCACCACAGCCCGTCCCAGCCCACCACAACCGACCACAGCCCACCACAGCCCACCACGGCCGACCACAGCCCACCACGGCCGACCACAGCCCACCACGGCCCATCCAAGCCCACCACGGTCCACCACAGCACGTCCCAACCCACCACAGAGCACCACAGCCCGTCCCAGCCCACCACAGTATGTCCCAGACCACCAGAGCCCGTCCCAGCCCACCACAGCCCGTCCCAGCCCACCACAGCCCACCACGCCCCGTGCCAACCCACCACAGCCCGTCCCAGCTCACCACAGCCCACCACAGCCCGTCCCAGACCACAAGAGGTCGTCCCAGCCCACCACTAACCCACCAAAGCCCGTCCCCGCCCACCACAGCCCGTCCCAGCCAACCACAGCGCACCACAGCCTGCCCCAACCCACCTGAGCCCGTCCCAGCTTACCACAGCCCACCACAGCCCGTCACAGCCCGTCCCAGCCCACCAGAGGTCGTCCCAGCTCACCACAACCCACCACAGCCCTTCCCAGCCCACCACAGCCCACCACGGCCGCCGCAGACCATCAGAGCCCGTCCCAGCCCACCACAATCCCGTCCCAGCCCACTATAGCCCGTCCCAGCCCACCACAACCCGTTCTAGCTCACCACAACCCACCACAGCGCACCATAGCCCACCACAGCCCACCACAGCGCACCAGAGTCTGTCCCGGCCCACCAGAGCCTGTCCCAGCCCACCACAGCCCGTCCCAGCCAACCGCAGCCCGCCACGGCCCGTCCCAGCCCACCACAGCCCATTCCAGACCACCAGAGCACTTCCCAGTTCACCACAGCCCACCACAGCCCGTCCAATTTCACCACAGCCCGTCTCAGCTCACCACAACCCACCACAGCCCGTCCCAGCCCACCGCAGCCTATCCCAACCCGTCCCAGCCCACCACGGCCCGTCCCAGCCCACTACGGCCCGTCCCAGCCCGTCCCAGCCCACGACAGCCCGTCCCAGCCCACGACAGTCCGTCCCAGCCCACCAGAGCCCACCACAGCTCGTCCCAGCCCACCACAGCCCACAAGAGCTTGTCACAGACCACCACAGCCCGTCCCAGCCCACCACAGCCCATTACGGCCCACCACAGCCCATTACGGCCCACCACAGCCCGTCCCAGCCCACCACAGCCCGTCCCAGCCCACCACAGCCCGTCCCAGCCCACCACAGCCCGTCCCAGCTCGTCCCAGACCACCACAGCCTCTCACAGCACACCACAGCCCGTAACAGCCCACCACAACAAGTACCAGCCCGTCCCAGCCCACCACGGCCCGTCTCAGCCCACCACGGCCCGTCTCAGCTCACCACAACCCGTCCCAGACGACCACAGCCCGTCCCAGCCCACCACAGCCCACCACAGCCCGTCCCAGCCCACCACGGCCCGTCCCAGCCCACCACATCCCGTCCCAGCCCACCAGAGCCCGTCGCAGCCTGTTTCAGCCCAGCACGGCTAACCACGGCCTGTCCCGGCCCACCACGGCCAACCACGGTCCACCATGGCCCACCAGAGCACACCACGGCCCACCACGGCCCTTCCCAGTCCACCACAGCCCACCACAGCCTGTCCCAGCCCACCACAACCCGTCCCAGCCTACCACGGCCCGTCCCAGCCCACCACAGCCCGTCCCAGCCCACCACAGCCCGTCCCAGCTCGTCCCAGACCACCACAGCCTCTCACAGCACACCACAGCCCGTAACAGCCCACCACAGCAAGTACCAGCCCGTCCCAGCCCACCACAGCCCGTCCCAGCCCACCACTGCCCGTCCCAGCCCACCACTGCCCGTTCCAGCCCGTCCCAGCCCGTCCCAACCCACCACAGCCCGTCCCAGCCCACCACAGCCCACCACAGCCCACCGCAGCCCATCCCAGCCCACCACGGCCCGTCCCAGCCCGTGCCAACCCGTCACAACACACCACAGCCCACCACAGCCCGTCCCTACCCACCACAGCGTGTCCCAACCCACCACAGCCCACCACAGCCCGTCCCAGCCCACCACAGCACGTCCCAGGCCACCACAGACCACCACAGCCCACCACAGCCCATGAAGCCCACCACAGCCCACCTCAGCCCACTACAGCCCATCCCAGCCCACCACAGCCCGTCCCAGCCCACCACAGCCCACCACAGCTTGTCCCAGACCACCACAGCTCTTCCCAGCCCACCATAACCAACCACAGCCTATCCCAGCCGATCCCAGCCCACCACAGCCCGTCCCATCACACCACAGCCCACCACAGCCCGTCCCAGCCAACCACGGCCCGTCCCAGCCAACCACGGCTCGTCCCAGCCCACCACGGCCCACCACAGCCCACCACGGCCCACCACGGCCGACTACAGCCCACCACGGCAGACCACAGCCCACCACGGCCCATCCAAGCCCACCACGGCCCATCCAAGCCCACCACGGTCCACCACGGCACGTCCCAGCCCACCACAGAGCACCACAGCCCGTCCCAGCCCGTCCCAGCCCACCACAGTATGTCCCAGACCACCAGAGCCCGTCCCAGCCCACCACAGCCCGTCCCAGCCCACCACAGCCCACCACGCCCCGTGCCAACGCACCAGAGCCCGTCCCAGCTCACCACAGCCCACCACAGCCCGTCCCAGACCACAAGAGGTCGTCCCAGCCCACCACTAACCCACCAAACCCCGTCCCCGCCCACCACAGCCCGTCCCAGCCCACCACAGCCCACCACGCCCCGTGCAAACCCACCAGAGCCCGTCCCAGCCCACCACAGCCCGTCACAGCCCGTCCCAGCCCACCAGAGGTCGTCCCAGCTCACCACAACCCACCACAGCCCTTCCCAGCCCGTCCCAGCCCACCACAGCCCGTCCCAGCCCACCACGGCCGCCGCAGAGCATCAGAGCCCGTCCCAGCCCACCACAATCCCGTCCCAGCCCACTATAGTCCGTCCCAGCCCACTACAACCCGTTCTAGCTCACCACAACCCACCACAGCGCACCATAGCACACCACAGCCCACCACAGATCACCAGAGCCTGTCCCAGCCCACCACAGCCCGTCCCAGCCCACCACAGCCCATTCCAGACCACCAGAGCCCTTCCCAGTTCACCACAGCATGTCCCAGCACACCACAGCCCACCACAGCCCGTCCAATTTCACCACAGCCCGTCTCAGCTCACCACAACCCACCACAGCCCGTCCCAGCACACCGCAGCCTATCCCAACCCGTCCCAGCCCACCACGGCCCGTCCCAGCCCACCACGGCCCGTCCCAGCCCACCACGGCCCGTCCCAGCACGTCCCAGCCCACGACAGCCCGTCCCAGCCCACGACAGTCCGTCCCAGCCCACCAGAGCCCACCAGAGCCCACCACAGCTCGTCCCAGCCCACCACAGCCCACAAGAGCTTGTCACAGACCACCACAGCCCGTCCCAGCCCACCACAGCCCACTACGGCCCACCACAGCCCGTCCCAGCCCACCACAGCCCGTCCCAGCCCACCACAGCCCGTAACAGCCCGTAACAGCAAGTACCAGCCCGTCCCAGCCCACCACGGCCCGTCTCAGCCCACCACGGCCCGTGTCAGCCCACCACGGCCCGTCTCAGCTCACCACAACCCGTACCAGACGACCACAGCCCGTCCCAGCCCACCAGAGCCCGTCCCAGCCTGTTTCAGCCCAGCACGGCTAACCACGGCCTGTCCCGGCCCACCACGGCCAACCACGGTCCACCATGGCCCACCAGAGCACACCACGGCCCACCACGGCCCTTCCCACTCCACCACAGCCCACCACGGCCCGCCACAGCCCACCACGGCCCACCCCAGCCCACCACGGCCCGTCCCAGCCCACCACGGCCCGTCCCAGCCCACCACGGCCCATCACAGCCCACCACAGTTCACCACAGCCCGTCCCAGCCCACCACAGCACACTACGGCCCACCACAGCCCGTCCCAGCCCACCGCAGCCCGTCCCAGCCCACCACAGCCCGTCCCAGCTCGTCCCAGACCACCACAGCCTCTCACAGCACACCACACCCCGTAACAGCCCACCACAGCAAGTACCAGCCCGTCTCAGCCCACCACGGCCCGTCTCAGCCCACCACGGCCCGTCTCAGCTCACCACAACCCGTCCCAGACGACCACAGCCCGTCCCAGCCCACCACAGCCCACCACAGCCTGTCCCAGCCCACCACGGCCCGTCCCAGCCCACCACGGCCCGTCCCAGCCCACCACGGCCCGTCCCAGCCCACCACGGCCCATCACAGCCCACCACGGCCCATCACAGCCCACCACAGTTCACCACAGCCCGTCCTAGCCAAGCACGGCCCGTCCCAGCCCACCACGGCCCACCACGGCCCATCTCAGCCCACCACAGCCTGTCCAAGCCCAGCACAGCCCTCCACAACCCTCCACAGCCCGTCCCAACCCTCCACAGCTCATCCCAGCCTACCACAGCCCGTCGCAGCCCAACACAGCTTATCCCAGCCCACCGCAGCCCGTCCCAGCCCACCGCAGCCCGTCCTAGCCCACCGAAACCCGTCCCAGCCCACCGCAACCCGTCCCAGCACACCACAGCCCACCACAGCCCATCACAGCCCACCACAGCCCGTCCCAGCTTACCACAGCCCACCACAGACCGTCCCAGCCCACCACGGCCCGTCCCAGCCCACCACTGCCCGTCCCAGCCCGTCCCAGCCCGTCCCAACCCTCCAAAGCCCGTCCCAGCACACCACAGCCCACCACAGCCCATCACAGCCCACCACAGCCTGTCCCAGCTTACCACAGCCCACACCAGACCGTCCCAGCCCACCACAGCCCGTCCCAGCACACCACTGCCCGTCCCAGCACACCACTGCCCGTCCCAGGCCACCACTGCCCGTCCCAGCCCGTCCCAGCCTGTCCCAACCCACCACAGCCCGTCCCAGCCCACCGCAGCCCATCCCAGCCCACCACGGCCCGACCCAGCCCGTGCCAACCCGTCACAACACACCACAGCCCACCACAGCCCACCAAAGCCCGTCCCAGCCCACCACAGCACGTCCCAGGCCACCACAGCCCGTCCCAGCCCACCACAGACCGTCCCAGCCCACCACAGCCCACCACAGCTTGTCCCAGACCACCACAGCTCTTCCCAGCCCACCATAACCAACCACAGCCTATCCCAACCGATCCCAGCCCACCACAGCCCGTCCCATCACACCACAGCCCACCACAGCCCGTCCCAGCCAACCACGGCCCGTCCCAGCCCACCACAGCCCGTCCCAGCCCACCACGGCCCACCACAGCCCACCACGGCCCATCCGGGCCCAACACAGCCCACCAAGGCGCACCACAGCCCATCCCAGCCCATTACAGCCTGTCCCAGACCACCACATCCCATCTCAGCCCACCACAGCCCGTCCCAGCCCACCACAACCGACCACAGCCCACCACAGCCCACCACGGCTGACCACAGCCCACCACGGCCGACCACAGCCCACCACGGCCCATCCAAGCCCACCACGGCCCATCCAAGCCCACCACAGTCAACCACAGCACGTCCCAGCCCACCACACAGCACCACAGCCCGTCCCAGCCCACCACAGTATGTCCCAGACCACCAGAGCCCGTCCCAGCCCACCACAGCCCGTCCCAGCCCACCATAGCCCACCACGCCCCGTGCCAACCCACCAGAGCCCGTCCCAGCTCACCACAGCCCACCACAGCCCGTCCCAGACCACAAGAGGTCGTCCCAGCCCACCACTAACCCACCAAAGCCCGTCCCCGCCCACCACAGCCCGTCCCAGCCAACCACAGCGCACCACAGCCTGCCCCAACCCACCTGAGCCCGTCCCAGCTTACCACAGCCCACCACAGCCCGTCACAGCCCGTCCCAGCCCACCAGAGGTCGTCCCAGCTCACCACAACCCACCACAGCCCGTCACAGCCCTTCCCAGCCCACCACAGCCCACCACGGCCGCCGCAGACCATCAGAGCCCGTCCCAGCCCACCACAATCCCGTCCCAGCCCACTATAGCCCGTCCCAGCCCACCACAACCCGTTCTAGCTCACCACAACCCACCACAGCGCACCATAGCCCACCACAGCCCACCACAGCGCACCAGAGTCTGTCCCGGCCCACCAGAGCCTGTCCCAGCCCACCACAGCCCGTCCCAGCCCACCGCAGCCCGCCACGGCCCGTCCCAGCCCACCACAGCCCATTCCAGACCACCAGAGCCCTTCCCAGTTCACCACAGCCCACCACAGCCCGTCCAATTTCACCACAGCCCGTCTCAGCTCACCACAACCCACCACAGCCCGTCCCAGCCCACCGCAGCCTATCCCAACCCGTCCCAGCCCACCACGGCCCGTCCCAGCCCACTACGGCCCGTCCCAGCCCGTCCCAGCCCACGACAGCCCGTCCCAGCCCACCAGAGCCCACCACAGCTCGTCCCAGCCCACCACAGCCCACAAGAGCTTGTCACAGACCACCACAGCCCGTCCCAGCCCACCACAGCCCATTACGGCCCACCACAGCCCATTACGGCCCACCACAGCCCGTCCCAGCCCACCACAGCCCGTCCCAGCCCACCACAGCCCGTCCCAGCCCACCACAGCCCGTCCCAGCTCGTCCCAGACCACCACAGCCTCTCACAGCACACCACAGCCCGTAACAGCCCACCACAACAAGTACCAGCCCGTCCCAGCCCACCACGGCCCGTCTCAGCCCACCACGGCCCGTCTCAGCTCACCACAACCCGTCCCAGACGACCACAGCCCGTCCCAGCCCACCACAGCCCACCACAGCCCGTCCCAGCCCACCACGGCCCGTCCCAGCCCACCACAGCCCGTCCCAGCCCACCAGAGCCCGTCCCAGCCTGTTTCAGCCCAGCACGGCTAACCACGGCCTGTCCCGGCCCACCACGGCCAACCACGGTCCACCATGGCCCACCAGAGCACACCACGGCCCACCACGGCCCTTCCCAGTCCACCACAGCCCACCACAGCCTGTCCCAGCCCACCACAACCCGTCCCAGCCTACCACGGCCCGTCCCAGCCCACCACAGCCCGTCCCAGCCCACCACAGCCCGTCCCAGCTCGTCCCAGACCACCACAGCCTCTCACAGCACACCACAGCCCGTAACAGCCCACCACAACAAGTACCAGCCCGTCCCAGCCCACCACGGCCCGTCTCAGCCCACCACGGCCCGTCTCAGCTCACCACAACCCGTCCCAGACGACCACAGCCCGTCCCAGCCCACCACGGCCCGTCCCAGCCCACCACAGCCCGTCCCAGCCCACCAGAGCCCGTCCCAGCCTGTTTCAGCCCAGCACGGCTAACCACGGCCTGTCCCGGCCCACCACGGCCAACCACGGTCCACCATGGCCCACCAGAGCACACCACGGCCCTTCCCAGTCCACCACAGCTCACCACAGCCTGTCCCAGCCCACCACGGCCCGTCCCAGCCCACCACGGCCCACCCCAGCCCACCACGGCCCGTCCCAGCCCACCACGGCCCGTCCCAGCACACCACAGCCCGTCCCAGCACACCACAGCCCGTCCCAACCCGTCCCAGCCAACCACGGCCCATCCTAGCCCACCACAGCCCGTCCCAGCCCGTCCCAGGCCACAACAGCCCGTCCCTGCCCACCACAGCCCGTCCCAGCCCGTTCCAGACCACCAGAACCCGTTCCAGCCTGTCCCAGCCCACCACAGCCCGACTCAAGCTCACCAGAACCCACCACATCCCACCACAGCCCAACACGGCCCGTCCCAGCCCACCACTGCCCACCACAGCCCACCACAGTTCACCACGGCCCATCCCAGCCCACCACGCCTCACCACAGCCCGTTCCAGCCACCACAGCCCATCCCCGTG
Organism: Falco biarmicus; assembly: GCF_023638135.1. NCBI lineage: Eukaryota > Metazoa > Chordata > Aves > Falconiformes > Falconidae > Falco > Falco biarmicus. Next base: position 266,354 of record NW_026612013.1, on the reverse strand, counting down.
CACCACAGCCCATACCCGCCCACCACAGCCCGTCTCCGCCCACCACAGCCCGTCCCAGCCCACGACAGCCCGTCCCAGCCCGTCCCAGCCCACCACAGCCCGTCCCAGCCCACCACAGCCCGTCCCAGCCCACCACAGCCCGTCCCAGCCCGTCCCAGCCCACAACAGCCCGTCCCAGCCCACCACAGCCCGTCCCAGCCCACCACAGCCCGTCCCATCCCGTCCCAGCCCACCACAGCCCGTCTCAAGCTCACCAGAACCCACCACAGCCCACCACAGCCTGTCCCAGACCACCACGGCCCACCACAGCCCACCACGGCCCATACCAGCCCACCACGGCCCACCACAGCCCACCACAGTTCACCACGGGCCGTCTCAGACCACCATGACCTGTCCCAGCCCACCACGGCCCACCACAGCCCATCCCTTCCCATACCGGCTCAAAACGGCCCACCACGGCCCACCACAGCCCACCACGGTTCACCACGGCCCGTCCCAGCCCACCACGCCCCACCACAGCCCATCCCTGCCCACCACAGCCCGTCCCAGCACACCACACACCATCCCAGCCCACCACAGCCCGTCCCTAGCCCACCACAGCCCGTCCCAGCCCACCACAGACCGTCCCCGCCCGTCCCAGCCCACCACAGACCAGCACAGCCCGTCCCAGCACACCACAGCCCGTCCCGGCCCGTCCCAGCCCGTCGCAGCCTGCACAGCCCGTCCCAGCCCACCACGGACCATTCCAGACCACCACAGCCCGTCCCCGCCCACCACAGCCCGTCCCCGCCCACCATAGCCCGTCCCAGCCCACCACAGCCCGTCCCAGCTCGTTCCAGACCACCAGAACTCGTCTCAACCCGTCCCAGCCCACCACAGCCTGTCTCAAGCTCAGCAGAACCCACCACAGCCCGTCCCAGCTCTCCACAGCCCGTCCCAGCCCACCACAGCCCGTCCCAGCCCACCACAGCCCGTCCCAGCCCACCACAGCATGTCCCAGCCCACCACAGCCCGTCCCAGCCCACCACAGCCCGTCCCACCCCGTCCCAGCCATTCCCAGCCCGTCCCAGCCCGTCCCAGCCCAACTCAGCCCATCCCAGCACACCACAGCCCATCACAGCCCAACACAGCCCGTCCCAACCCGTCCCAGCCCACCGGAGCCTGTCCCAGCCCGTCCCAGCCCACCACGGCCCGTCCCAGCCCACCACGGCCCACCACAGCCCACCACAGTTCACCACGGGCCATCTCAGCCCTCCATGACCTGTCCCAGCCCACCATGACCTGTCCCAGCCCACCACAGCCCACCACAGCCCATCCCTTCCCATACTGGCTCAAAACGGCCCACCACGGCCCACCACAGCCCACCACGGTTCACCACGGCCCGTCCCAGCCCACCACGCCCCACCACAGCCCATCCCTGCCCACCACAGCCCGTCCCAGCACACCACAGACCATCCCAGTCCACCACACACCGTCCCAGCATGTCCCAGCCTGTCCCAACCCACCACAGCCTGTCCCAACCCACCACAGCCCGTCCCACCACACCACAGCCCGTCCCAACCCCGCCACAGCCCGTCCCACCACACCACAGCCCGTCCCTAGCCCGCCACAGCCCGTCCCTAGCCCGCCACAGCCCACCAGAGCCCGTCCCGGCCCGTCCCCGCCCGTCCCGGCCCGTCCCCGCCCACCACGGCCCGTCCCCGCCCACCACGGCCCGTCCCAGACCACCACGGCCCGTCCCCGCCCACCACAGCCCGTCCCAGCCCACCACAGCCCGTCACAGCTCTCCACAGCCCGTCCCAGTCCACCACAGCCCGTCCTCGCCCACCACAGCCCGTCCCAGCCCACCACAGCCCACGAAAGCCCACCACGTCCCACCACAGTTCTCCACAGCCCGTCCCAGCCCACCACAGACCTCCAGAGCCCGTCTCAGCTCACCACAGCCTGTACCAGCCCACCACAGCCCACCGCAGCCCATCCCAGCCCACCACGGCCCGTCCCAGCCCGTGCCAACCCGTCACAACACACCACAGCCCACCACAGCCCGTCCCTACCCACCACAGCGTGTCCCAACCCACCACAGCCCACCACAGCCCTTCAGAACCCACCACAGCCCACCACAGCCCGTCCCAGGCCACCACAGACCACCACAGCCCACCACAGCCCGTCCCAGCCCACCACAGCCCGCCTCAGCCCACTACAGCCCATCCCAGCCCACCACAGCCCGTCCCAGCCCACCACAGCCCACCACAGCTTGTCCCAGACCACCACAGCTTTTCCCAGCCCACCATAACCAACCACAGCCTATCCCAGCCGATCCCAGCCCACCACAGCCCGTCCCATCACACCACAGCCCACCACAGCCCGTCCCAGCCAACCACGGCCCGTCCCAGCCCACCACAGCCCGTCCCAGCCCACCACGGCCCACCACGGCCCATCCGGGCCCAACACAGCCCACCAAGGCGCACCACAGCCTATCCCAACCCATTACAGCCTGTCCCAGCCCACCACATCCCATCTCAGCCCACCACAGCCCGTCCCAGCCCACCACAACCGACCACAGCCCACCACAGCCCACCACGGCCGACCACAGCCCACCACGGCCGACCACAGCCCACCACAGCCCATCCAAGCCCACCACGGCCCATCCAAGCCCACCACGGTCCACCACGGCACGTCCCAGCCCACCACAGAGCACCACAGCCGGTCCCAGCACACCACAGCCCACCACAGTATGTCCCAGCCCACCAGAGCCCGTCCCAGCCCACCACAGCCCGTCTCAGTCCACCATAGCCTGTCCCAGGCTGTCCCAGCTCGTCCAAGCCTGTCCCAGACCCCCAGAGCCCGTCGCAGCCCACCACAGCCCGTCACAGCCCGTCCCAGCTCTCCACAACCCACCGCAGCCTGTCCCAGCCCACCACAGCCCGTCCCAGCCCACCACGGCCCACAAAAGCCCACCACAGCCCACCACGGACCACCACAGCCCGTCCCAGCCCACCACAAGCCGTCCTAGCCCACCACAGACATCCAGAGCCCGTCTCAGCTCACCACAGCCTATCCCAGCCCACCACGGCCCACCACAGCACACCACGGCCCACCGCAGCCTATCCCAACCCGTCCCAGCCCACCACGGCCCGTCCCAGCCCACCACAGCCCGTCCCAGCCCACCACGGCCCGTCCCAGCCCGTCCCAGCCCACGACAGCCCGTCCCAGCCCACCAGAGCCCACCACAGCCCGTCCCAGCCCACCACAGCCCACTACGGCCCACCACAGCCCGTCCCAGCCCACCACAGCCCGTCCCAGCCCACCACAGCTTGTCCCAGCCCACCACAGCCCGTCCCAGCCCACCACAGCCCGTCCCAGCTCGTCCCAGACCACCACAGCCTCTCACAGCACACCACAGCCCGTAACAGCCCACCACAGCAAGTACCAGCCCGTCCCAGCCCACCACGGCCTGTCTCAGCCCACCACGGCCCGTCTCAGCCCACCACGGCCCGTCTCAGCTCACCACAACCCGTCCCAGACGACCACAACCCGTCCCAGCCCACCACAGCCCACCACAGCCCGTCCCAATTTACCACGGCCCGTCCCAGCCCACCACATCCCGTCCCAGACCACCACAGCCCGTCCCAGCCCACCACAGCCCGTCCCCGCCCACCACAGCCCGTCCCAGCCCACCACAGCCCACCACGTCCCACCACAGTTCACCACAGCCCGTCCCAGCCCACCACAGCCCTCCAGAGCCCGTCTCAGCTCACCACAGCCTGTCCCAGCCCACCACAGCCCACCGCAGCCCGTCCCAGCCCACCACGGCCCGTCCCAGCCCGTGCCAACCCGTCACAACACACCACAGCCCACCACAGCCCGTCCCTACCCACCACAGCCCACCACAGCCCTTCAGAACCCACCACAGCCCACCACAGCCCGTCCCAGCCCACCACGGCCCACAAAAGCCCACCACAGCCCACCACGGCCCACCACAGCCCGTCCCAGCCCACCACAAGCCGTCCTAGCCCACCACAGACATCCAGAGCCCGTCTCAGCTCACCACAGCCTATCCCAGCCCACCACGGCCCACCACAGCACACCACGGCCCACCGCAGCCTATCCCAACCCGTCCCAGCCCACCACGGCCCGTCCCAGCCCGTCCCAGCCCACCACGGCCCGTCCCAGCCCGTCCCAGCCCACGACAGCCCGTCCCAGCCCACCAGAGCCCACCAGAGCCCACCACAGCCCGTCCCAGCCCACCACAGCCCGTCCCAGCCGACCACAGCCCGTCCCAGCCCACCACAGCTTGTCCCAGCCCACCACAGCCCGTCCCAGCCCACCACAGCCCGTCCCAGCACACCACAGACCATCCCAGTCCACCACACACCGTCCCAGCATGTCCCAGCCTGTCCCAACCCACCACAGCCTGTCCCAACCCACCACAGCCTGTCCCAACCCACCACAGCCCGTCCCACCACACCACAGCCCGTCCCAGCCCACCACAGCCCATCCCAGCCCATTACAGCCTGTCCCAGACCACCACATCCCATCCCAGCCCACCACAGCCCGTCCCAGCCCACCACAACCGACCACAGCCCACCACAGCCCACCACGGCCGACCACAGCCCACCACGGCAGACCACAGCCCACCACGGCCCATCCAAGCCCACCACGGCCCATCCAAGCCCACCACGGTCCACCACGGCACGTCCCAGCCCACCACAGAGCACCACAGCCCGTCCCAGCACACCACAGCCCACCACAGTATGTCCCAGCCCACCACAGCCCGTCCCAGCCCACCACAGCCTGTCCCAGCCTGTCCCAGCTCGTCCAAGCCTGTCCCAGACCCCCAGAGCCCGTCGCAGCCCACCACAGCCCGTCACAGCCCGTCCCAGCTCTCCACAACCCACCGCAGCCCGTCCCAGCCCACCACAGCCCGTCCCAGCCCACCACGGCCCACAAAAGCCCACCACAGCCCACCACGGACCACCACAGCCCGTCCCAGCCCACCACAAGCCGTCCTAGCCCACCACAGACATCCAGAGCCCGTCTCAGCTCACCACAGCCTATCCCAGCCCACCACGGCCCACCACAGCACACCACGGCCCACCGCAGCCTATCCCAACTTGTCCCAGCCCACCACGGCCCGTCCCAGCCCACCACAGCCCGTCCCAGCCCACCACGGCCCGTCCCAGCCCGTCCCAGCCCACGACAGCCCGTCCCAGCCCACCAGAGCCCACCAGAGCCCACCACAGCCCGTCCCCGCCCACCACAGCCCACTACGGCCCACCACAGCCCGTCCCAGCCCACCACAGCCCGTCCCAGCCCACCACAGCTTGTCCCAGCCCACCACAGCCCGTCCCAGCCCACCACAGCCCGTCCCAGCCCACCACAGACCATCCCAGTCCACCACACACCGTCCCAGCATGTCCCAGCCTGTCCCAACCCACCACAGCCTGTCCCAACCCACCACAGCCTGTCCCAACCCACCACAGCCCGTCCCACCACACCACAGCCCGTCCCAACCCCGCCACAGCCCGTCCCACCACACCACAGCCCGTCCCTAGCCCACCAGAGCCCGTCTTGGCCCGTCCCCGCCCGTCCCGGCCCGTCCCCGCCCACCACGGCCCGTCCCCGCCCACCACGGCCCGTCCCCGCCCACCACGGCCTGTCCCAGCCCACCACGGCCCGTCCCCGCCCACCACGGCCCGTCCCAGCCCACCACAGCCCGTCCCAGCCCACCACAGCCCGTCCCAGCCCACCACAGCCCGTCCCCGCCCACCACAGCCCATCCCCGCCCACCACAGCCCACCACGTCCCACCACAGTTCACCACAGCCCGTCCCAGCCCACCACAGCCCTCCAGAGCCCGTCTCAGCTCACCACAGCCTGTCCCAGCCCACCACAGCCCACCGCAGCCCGTCCCAGCCCACCACGGCCCGTCCCAGCCCGTGCCAACCCGTCACAACACACCACAGCCCACCACAGCCCTTCAGAACCCACCACAGCCCACCACAGCCCGTCCCAGCCCACCACGGCCCACAAAAGCCCACCACAGCCCACCACGGCCCACCACAGCCCGTCCCAGCCCACCACAAGCCGTCCTAGCCCACCACAGACATCCAGAGCCCGTCTCAGCTCACCACAGCCTATCCCAGCCCACCACGGCCCACCACAGCACACCACGGCCCACCGCAGCCTATCCCAACCCGTCCCAGCCCACCACGGCCCGTCCCAGCCCACCACAGCCCGTCCCAGCCCACCACGGCCCGTCCCAGCCCGTCCCAGCCCACGACAGCCCGTCCCAGCCCACCAGAGCCAACCAGAGCCCACCACAGCCCGTCCCAGCCCACCACAGCCCACTACGGCCCACCACAGCCCGTCCCAGCCCACCACAGCCCGTCCCAGCCCACCACAGCTTGTCCCAGCCCACCACAGCCCGTCCCAGCCCACCACAGCCCGTCCCAGCACACCACAGACCATCCCAGTCCACCACACACCGTCCCAGCATGTCCCAGCCTGTCCCAACCCACCACAGCCTGTCCCAACCCACCACAGCCTGTCCCAACCCACCACAACCCGTCCCACCACACCACAGCCCGTCCCAACCCCGCCACAGCCCGTCCCACCACACCACAGCCCGTCCCAGCCACCCACAGCCCGTCCCTAGCCCGCCACAGCCCACCAGAGCCCGTCCCGGCCCGTCCCCGCCCGTCCCGGCCCGTCCCCGCCCACCACGGCCCGTCCCCGCCCACCACGGCCCGTCCCCCGCCCACCACGGCCTGTCCCAGCCCACCACGGCCCGTCCCCGCCCACCACGGCCCGTCCCAGCCCACCACAGCCCGTCCCAGCCCACCACAGCCCGTCCTCGCCCACCACAGCCCGTCCCAGCCCACCACAGCCCACCACGTCCCACCACAGTTCACCACAGCCCGTCCCAGCCCACCACAGCCCTCCAGAGCCCGTCTCAGCTCACCACAGCCTGTCCCAGCCCACCACAGCCCACCGCAGCCCGTCCCAGCCCACCACGGCCCGTCCCAGCCCGTGCCAACCCGTCACAACACACCACAGCCCACCACAGCCCGTCCCTACCCACCACAGCCCACCACAGCCCTTCAGAACCCACCACAGCCCACCACAGCCCGTCCCAGGCCACCACAGACCACCACAGCCCACCACAGCCCGTCCCAGCCCACTACAGCCCGCCTCAGCCCACTACAGCCCATCCCAGCCCACCACAGCCCGTCCCAGCCTACCACAGCCCACCACAGCTTGTCCCAGACCACCACAGCTCTTCCCAGCCCACCATAAACAACCACAGCCTATCCCAGCCGATCCCAGCCCACCACAGCCCGTCCCATCACACCACAGCCCACCACAGCCCGTCCCAGCCAACCACGGCCCGTCCCAGCCCACCACAGCCCGTCCCAGCCCACCACGGCCCACCATGGCCCATCCGGGCCCAACACAGCCCACCAAGGCGCACCACAGCCCATCCCAGCCCATTACAGCCTGTCCCAGACCACCACATCCCATCTCAGCCCACCACAGCCCGTCCCAGCCCACCACAACCGACCACAGCCCACCACAGCCCACCACGGCCGACCACAGCCCACCACGGCCGACCACAGCCCACCACGGCAGACCACAGCCCACCACGGCCCATCCAAGCCCACCACGGCCCATCCAAGCCCACCACGGTCCACCACGGCACGTCCCAGCCCACCACAGCCTACCAGAGCCCGTCCCAGCCCGTCCCAGCCCACCACAGTATGTCCCAGCCCACCACAGCCCGTCCCAGCCCACCACAGCCCGTCTCAGCCCACCACAGCCTGTCCCAGGCTGTCCCAGCTCGTCCAAGCCTGTCCCAGACCCCCAGAGCCCGTCGCAGCCCACCACAGCCCGTCACAGCCCGTCCCAGCTCTCCACAACCCACCGCAGCCTGTCCCAGCCCACCACAGCCCGTCCCAGCCCACCACGGCCCACAAAAGCCCACCACAGCCCACCACGGCCCACCACAGCCCGTCCCAGCCCACCACAAGCCGTCCTAGCCCACCACAGACATCCAGAGCCCGTCTCAGCTCACCACAGCCTATCCCAGCCCACCACGGCCCACCACAGCACACCACGGCCCACCGCAGCCTATCCCAACCCGTCCCAGCCCACCACGGCCCGTCCCAGCCCACCACAGCCCGTCCCAGCCCACCACGGCCCGTCCCAGCCCGTCCCAGCCCACGACAGCCCGTCCCAGCCCACCAGAGCCCACCACAGCCCGTCCCAGCCCACCACAGCTTGTCCCAGCCCTCCACAGCCCGTCCCAGCCCACCACAGCCCGTCCCAGCTCGTCCCAGACCACCACAGCCTCTCACAGCACACCACAGCCCGTAACAGCCCACCACAGCAAGTACCAGCCCGTCCCAGCCCACCACGGCCTGTCTCAGCCCACCACGGCCCGTCTCAGCTCACCACAACCCGTCCCAGACGACCACAGCCCGTCCCAGCCCACCACAGCCCACCACAGCCCGTCCCAGCCCACCACGGCCCGTCCCAGCCCACCACAGCCCGTCCCAGCCCACCAGAGCCCGTCCCAGCCTGTTTCAGCCCAGCACGGCTAACCACGGCCTGTCCCGGCCCACCACGGTCCACCATGGCCCACCAGAGCACACCACGGCCCACCACGGCCCTTCCCAGTCCACCACAGCCCACCACAGCCTGTCCCAGCCCACCACGGCCCGTCCCAGCCCACCACGGCCCGTCGCAGCCCACCACGGCCCGTCCCAGCCCACCACGGCCCATCACAGCCCACCACAGTTCACCACAGCCCGTCCTAGCCCAGCACGGCCCGTCCCAGCCCACCACGGACCACCACGGCCCATCTCAGCCCACCACAGCCTGTCCAAGCCCAGCACAGCCCTCCACAACCCTCCACAGCCCGTCCCAACCCTCCACAGCTCATCCCAGCCTACCACAGCCCGTCACAGCCCAACACAGCTTATCCCAGCCCACCGCAGCCCTACCCAGCACACCACAGCCCACCACAGGTCACCACAGCCCACCACAGGTCACCACAGCCCAACAAAGGTCACCACAGCCTGTTTCAGCCCACCACGGCAAACCACGGCCCGTCCCAGCCCACCACGGCCCGCCATGGCCCACCACAGCTCGTCCCAGATAAACAAGGCGCAGCACAGCCCACCACGGCCCGTCCCGGCCCACCACAGCCCGTCCCAGCACACCACAGCCCACCACAGCCCATCACAGCCCACCACAGCCCGTCCCAGCTTACCACAGCCCACCACAGACCATCCCAGCCCACCACAGACCGTCCCAGCCCCTCCCAGCCCGTCTCAGCCCACCACAGCCTGTCCCAGCTCGTCCAAGCCTGTCCCAGACCCCCAGAGCCCGTTGCAGCCCACCACAGCCCGTCACAGCCCGTCCCAGCTCTCCACAACCCACCGCAGCCCGTCCCAGCCCACCACAGCCCGTCCCAGCCCACCACGGCCCACAAAAGCCCACCACGGACCACCACAGCCCGTCCCAGCCCACCACAAGCCGTCCTAGCCCACCACAGACCTCCAGAGCCCGTCTCAGCTCACCACAGCCTATCCCAGCCCACCACGGCCCACCGCAGCCTATCCCAACTCGTCCCAGCCCACCACAGCCCGTCCCAGCCCACCACGGCCCGTCCCAGCCCGTCCCAGCCCACGACAGCCCGTCCCAGCCCACCAGAGCCTACCAGAGCCCACCACAGCTCGTCCCAGCCCACCACAGCCCACAAGAGCTTGTCACAGACCACCACAGCCCGTCCCAGCCCACCACAGCCCACTACGGCCCACCACAGCCCGTCCCAGCCCACCACAGCCCGTCCCAGCCCACCACAGCCCGTCCCAGCTCGTCCCAGACCACCACAGCCTCTCACAGCACACCACAGCCCGTAACAGCCCACCACAGCAAGTACCAGCCCGTCCCAGCCCACCACGGCCCGTCTCAGCCCACCACGGCCCGTCTCAGCTCACCACAACCCGTCCCAGACGACCACAGCCCGTCCCAGCCCACCACAGCCCACCACAGCCCGTCCCAGCCCACCACGGCCCGTCCCAGCCCACCACATCCCGTCCCAGCCCACCAGAGCCCGTCCCAGCCTGTTTCAGCCCACCACGGCTAACCACGGCCTGTCCCGGCCCACCACGGCCAACCACGGTCCACCATGGCCCACCAGAGCACACCACGGCCCACCACGGCCCTTCCCAGTCCACCACAGCCCACCACAGCCTGTCCCAGCCCACCACGGCCCGTCCCAGCCCACCACGGCCCACCCCAGCCCACCACGGCCCGTCCCAGCCCACCACGGCCCATCACAGCCCACCACAGTTCACCACAGCCCGTCCTAGCCCAGCACGGCCCGTCCCAGCCCACCACGGACCACCACGGCCCATCTCAGCCCACCACAGCCTGTCCAAGCCCAGCACAGCCCTCCACAACCCTCCACAGCCTGTCCCAACCCTCCACAGCTCATCCCAGCCTACCACAGCCCGTCGCAGCCCAACACAGCTTATCCCAGCCCACCGCAGCCCGTCCCAGCCCACCGCAGCCCGTCCTAGCCCACCGAAACCCGTCCCAGCCCACCGCAACCCGTCCCAGCCCACCACAGACCACCACAGGTCACCACAGCCCACCACCGGTCACCACAGCCCACCACCGGTCACCACAGCCTGTTTCAGCCCACCACGGCAAACCACGGCCCGTCCCAGCCCACCACGGCCCGCCATGGCCCACCACAGCTCGTCCCAGATAAACAAGGCGCACCACAGCCCACCACGGCCCGTCCCGGCCCACACCAGACCGTCCCAGCTTACCACAGCCCACCACAGCCCGTCCCAGCCCACCACAGCCCGTCCCAGCTTACCACAGCCCACCACAGACCGTCCCAGCCCACCACAGACTGTCCCAGCCCACCACTGCCCGTCCCAGCCCACCACTGCCCGTCCCAGCCCGTCCCAGCCCGTCCCAACCCTCCAAAGCCCGTCCCAGCACACCACAGCCCACCACAGCCCATCACAGGCCACCACAGCCCGTCCCAGCTTACCACAGCCCACACCAGACCGTCCCAGCCCACCACAGCCCGTCCCAGCCCACCACAGCCCGTCCCAGCCCACCACTGCCCGTCCCAGCCCACCACTGCCCGTTCCAGCCCGTCCCAGCCCGTCCCAACCCACCACAGCCCGTCCCAGCCCACCACAGCCCACCACAGCCCACCGCAGCCCATCCCAGCCCACCACGGCCCGTCCCAGCCCGTGCCAACCCGTCACAACACACCACAGCCCACCACAGCCCGTCCCTACCCACCACAGCGTGTCCCAACCCACCACAGCCCACCACAGCCCGTCCCAGCCCACCACAGCACGTCCCAGGCCACCACAGACCACCACAGCCCACCACAGCCCATGAAGCCCACCACAGCCCACCTCAGCCCACTACAGCTTGTCCCAGACCACCACAGCTCTTCCCAGCCCACCATAACCAACCACAGCCTATCCCAGCCGATCCCAGCCCACCACAGCCCGTCCCATCACACCACAGCCCACCACAGCCCGTCCCAGCCAACCACGGCCCGTCCCAGCCAACCACGGCCCGTCCCAGCCCACCACGGCCCACCACAGCCCACCACGGCCCACCACGGCCGACTACAGCCCACCATGGCAGACCACAGCCCACCACGGCCCATCCAAGCCCACCACGGCCCATCCAAGCCCACCACAGTCAACCACAGCACGTCCCAGCCCACCACAGAGCACCACAGCCCGTCCCAGCCCGTCCCAGCCCACCACAGTATGTCCCAGACCACCAGAGCCCGTCCCAGCCCACCACAGCCCGTCCCAGCCCACCACAGCCCACCACGCCCCGTGCCAACCCACCACAGCCCGTCCCAGCTCACCACAGCCCACCACAGCCCGTCCCAGACCACAAGAGGTCGTCCCAGCCCACCACTAACCCACCAAACCCCGTCCCCGCCCACCACAGCCCGTCCCAGCCAACCACAGCGCACCACAGCCTGCCCCAACCCACCTGAGCCCGTCCCAGCTTACCACAGCCCACCACAGCCTGTCACAGCCCGTCCCAGCCCACCAGAGGTCATCCCAGCTCACCACAACCCACCACAGCCCGTCACAGCCCGTCCCAGCCCACCACAGCCCACCACAGCTTGTCCCAGACCACCACAGCTCTTCCCAGCCCACCATAACCAACCACAGCCTATCCCAGCCGATCCCAGCCCACCACAGCCCGTCCCATCACACCACAGCCCACCACAGCCCGTCCCAGCCAACCACGGCCCGTCCCAGCCAACCACGGCCCGTCCCAGCCCACCACGGCCCACCACAGCCCACCACGGCCCACCACGGCCGACTACAGCCCACCACGGCAGACCACAGCCCACCACGGCCCATCCAAGCCCACCACGGCCCATCCAAGCCCACCACGGTCCACCACGGCACGTCCCAGCCCACCACAGAGCACCACAGCCCGTCCCAGCCCGTCCCAGCCCACCACAGTATGTCCCAGACCACCAGAGCCCGTCGCAGCCCACCACAGCCCGTCCCAGCCCACCACAGCCCACCACGCCCCGTGCCAACCCACCAGAGCCCGTCCCAGCTCACCACAGCCCACCACAGCCCGTCCCAGACCACAAGAGGTCGTCCCAGCCCACCACTAACCCACCAAAGCCCGTCCCCGCCCACCACAGCCCGTCCCAGCCCACCACAGCCCACCACGCCCCGTGCAAACCCACCAGAGCCCGTCCCAGCCCACCACAGCCCGTCACAGCCCGTCCCAGCCCACCAGAGGTCGTCCCAGCTCACCACAACCCACCACAGCCCTTCCCAGCCCGTCCCAGCCCACCACAGCCCGTCCCAGCCCACCACGGCCGCCGCAGAGCATCAGAGCCCGTCCCAGCCCACCACAATCCCGTCCCAGCCCACTATAGTCCGTCCCAGCCCACTACAACCCGTTCTAGCTCACCACAACCCACCACAGCGCACCATAGCACACCACAGCCCACCACAGCGCACCAGAGCCTGTCCCAGGCAACCACAGCCCGTCCCAGCCCACCACAGCCCATTCCAGACCACCAGAGCCCTTCCCAGCTCACCACAGCATGTCCCAGCACACCACAGCCCACCACAGCCCGTCCAATTTCACCACAGCCCGTCTCAGCTCACCACAACCCACCACAGCCCGTCCCAGCACACCGCAGCCTATCCCAACCCGTCCCAGCCCACCACGGCCCGTCCCAGCCCACCACGGCCCGTCCCAGCCCACCACGGCCCGTCCCAGCACGTCCCAGCCCACGACAGCCCGTCCCAGCCCACGACAGTCCGTCCCAGCCCACCAGAGCCCACCAGAGCCCACCACAGCTCGTCCCAGCCCACCACAGCCCACAAGAGCTTGTCACAGCCCACCACAGCCCGTCCCAGCCCACCACAGCCCACTACCGCCCACCACAGCCCGTCCCAGCCCACCACAGCCCGTCCCAGCCCACCACAGCCCGTAACAGCCCACCACAGCAAGTACCAGCCCGTCCCAGCCCACCACGGCCCGTCTCAGCCCACCACGGCCCGTCTCAGCCCACCACGGCCCGTCTCAGCTCACCACAACCCGTCCCAGACGACCACAGCCCGTCCCAGCCCACCAGAGCCCGTCCCAGCCTGTTTCAGCCCAGCACGGCTAACCACGGCCTGTCCCGGCCCACCACGGCCAACCACGGTCCACCATGGCCCACCAGAGCACACCACGGCCCACCACGGCCCTTCCCACTCCACCACAGCCCACCACGGCCCGCCACAGCCCACCACGGCCCACCCCAGCCCACCACGGCCCGTCCCAGCCCACCACGGCCCGTCCCAGCCCACCACGGCCCATCACAGCCCACCACAGTTCACCAAAGCCCGTCCCAGCCCACCACAGCACACTACGGCCCACCACAGCCCGTCCCAGCCCACCGCAGCCCGTCCCAGCCCACCACAGCCCGTCCCAGCTCGTCCCAGACCACCACAGCCTCTCACAGCACACCACACCCCGTAACAGCGCACCACAGCAAGTACCAGCCCGTCTCAGCCCACCACGGCCCATCTCAGCCCACCACGGCCCGTCTCAGCTCACCACAACCCGTCCCAGACGACCACAGCCCGTCCCAGCCCACCACAGCCCACCACAGCCCGTCCCAGCCCACCACAGCCCGTCCCAGCCCACCACAGCCCGTCCCAGCCTGTCCCGGCCCACCACGGCCAACCACGGTCCACCATGGCCCACCAGAGCACACCACGGCCCACCACGGCCCTTCTCAGTCCACCACAGCCCACCACAGCCTGTCCCAGCCCACCACGGCCCGTCCCAGCCCACCACGGCCGCCGCAGAGCATCAGAGCCCGTCCCAGCCCACCACAATCCCGTCCCAGCCCACTATAGTCCGTCCCAGCCCACTACAACCCGTTCTAGCTCACCACAACCCACCACAGCGCACCATAGCACACCACAGCCCACCACAGCGCACCAGAGCCTGTCCCAGCCCACCACAGCCCGTCCCAGCCCACCACAGCCCATTCCAGACCACCAGAGCCCTTCCCAGTTCACCACAGCATGTCCCAGCACACCACAGCCCACCACAGCCCGTCCAATTTCACCACAGCCCGTCTCAGCTCACCACAACCCACCACAGCCCGTCCCAGCACACCGCAGCCTATCCCAACCCGTCCCAGCCCACCACGGCCCGTCCCAGCCCACCACGGCCCGTCCCAGCCCACCACGGCCCGTCCCAGCACGTCCCAGCCCACGACAGCCCGTCCCAGCCCACGACAGTCCGTCCCAGCCCACCAGAGCCCACCAGAGCCCACCACAGCTCGTCCCAGCCCACCACAGCCCACAAGAGCTTGTCACAGACCACCACAGCCCGTCCCAGCCCACCACAGCCCACTACGGCCCACCACAGCCCGTCCCAGCCCACCACAGCCCGTCCCAGCCCACCACAGCCCGTAACAGCCCACCACAGCAAGTACCAGCCCGTCCCAGCCCACCACGGCCCGTCTCAGCCCACCACGGCCCGTCTCAGCCCACCACGGCCCGTCTCAGCTCACCACAACCCGTCCCAGACGACCACAGCCCGTCCCAGCCCACCAGAGCCCGTCCCAGCCTGTTTCAGCCCAGCACGGCTAACCACGGCCTGTCCCGGCCCACCACGGCCAACCACGGTCCACCATGGCCCACCAGAGCACACCACGGCCCACCACGGCCCTTCCCACTCCACCACAGCCCACCACGGCCCGCCACAGCCCACCACGGCCCACCCCAGCCCACCACGGCCCGTCCCAGCCCACCACGGCCCGTCCCAGCCCACCACGGCCCATCACAGCCCACCACAGTTCACCACAGCCCGTCCCAGCCCACCACAGCACACTACGGCCCACCACAGCCCGTCCCAGCCCACCGCAGCCCGTCCCAGCCCACCACAGCCCGTCCCAGCTCGTCCCAGACCACCACAGCCTCTCACAGCACACCACACCCCGTAACAGCGCACCACAGCAAGTACCAGCCCGTCTCAGCCCACCACGGCCCATCTCAGCCCACCACGGCCCGTCTCAGCTCACCACAACCCGTCCCAGACGACCACAGCCCGTCCCAGCCCACCACAGCCCACCACAGCCCGTCCCAGCCCACCACAGCCCGTCCCAGCCCACCACAGCCCGTCCCAGCCTGTCCCGGCCCACCACGGCCAACCACGGTCCACCATGGCCCACCAGAGCACACCACGGCCCACCACGGCCCTTCTCAGTCCACCACAGCCCACCACAGCCTGTCCCAGCCCACCACGGCCCGTCCCAGCCCACCACGGCCCGTCCCAGCCCACCACGGCCCGTCCCAGCCCACCACGGCCCGTCCCAGCCCACCACGGCCCATCACAGCCCACCACAGTTCACCACAGCCCGTCCTAGCCAAGCACGGCCCGTCCCAGCCCACCACGGACCACCACGGCCCATCTCAGCCCACCACAGCCTGTCCAAGCCCAGCACAGCCCTCCACAACCCTCCACAGCCCGTCCCAACCCTCCACAGCTCATCCCAGCCTACCACAGCCCGTCGCAGCCCAACACAGCTTATCCCAGCCCACCGCAGCCCGTCCCAGCCCACCGCAGCCCGTCCTAGCCCACCGAAACCCGTCCCAGCGCACCGCAACCCGTCCCAGCACACCACAGCCCACCACAGCCCATCACAGCCCACCACAGCCCGTCCCAGCTTACCACAGCCCACCACAGACCGTCCCAGCCCACCACGGCCCGTCCCAGCCCACCACTGCCCGTCCCAGCCCGTCCCAGCCCGTCCCAACCCTTCAAAGCCCGTCCCAGCACACCACAGCCCACCACAGCCCATCACAGCCCACCACAGCCTGTCCCAGCTTACCACAGCCCACACCAGACCGTCCCAGCCCACCACAGCCCGTCCCAGCCCACCACTGCCCGTCCCAGCCCACCACTGCCCGTCCCAGGCCACCACTGCCCGTCCCAGCCCGTCCCAGCCTGTCCCAACCCACCACAGCCCGTCCCAGCCCACCGCAGCCCATCCCAGCCCACCACGGCCCGACCCAGCCCGTGCCAACCCGTCACAACACACCACAGCCCACCACAGCCCACCAAAGCCCGTCCCAGCCCACCACAGCACGTCCCAGGCCACCACAGCCCGTCCCAGCCCACCACAGACCGTCCCAGCCCACCACAGCCCACCACAGCTTGTCCCAGACCACCACAGCTCTTCCCAGCCCACCATAACCAACCACAGCCTATCCTAACCGATCCCAGCTCACCACAGCCCGTCCCATCACACCACAGCCCACCACAGCCCGTCCCAGCCAACCACGGCCCGTCCCAGCCCACCACAGCCCGTCCCAGCCCACCACGGCCCACCACAGCCCACCACGGCCCATCCGGGCCCAACACAGCCCACCAAGGCGCACCACAGCCCATCCCAGCCCATTACAGCCTGTCCCAGACCACCACATCCCATCTCAGCCCACCACAGCCCGTCCCAGCCCACCACAACCGACCACAGCCCACCACAGCCCACCACGGCCGACCACAGCCCACCACGGCCGACCACAGCCCACCACGGCCCATCCAAGCCCACCACGGCCCATCCAAGCCCACCACAGTCAACCACAGCACGTCCCAGCCCACCACACAGCACCACAGCCCGTCCCAGCCCACCACAGTATGTCCCAGCCCACCAGAGCCCGTCCCAGCCCACCACAGCCCGTCCCAGCCCACCACAGCCCACCACGCCCCGTGCCAACCCACCAGAGCCCGTCCCAGCTCACCACAGCCCACCACAGCCCGTCCCAGACCACAAGAGGTCGTCCCAGCCCACCACTAACCCACCAAACCCCGTCCCCGCCCACCACAGCCCGTCCCAGCCAACCACAGCGCACCACAGCCTGCCTCAACCCACCTGAGCCCGTCCCAGCTTACCACAGCCCACCACAGCCTGTCACAGCCCGTCCCAGCCCACCAGAGGTCGTCCCAGCTCACCACAACCCACCACAGCCCGTCACAGCCCGTCCCAGCCCACCACAGCCCACCACGGCCGCCGCAGACCATCAGAGCCCGTCCCAGCCCACCACAATCCCGTCCCAGCCCACTATAGCCCGTCCCAGCCCACCACAACCCGTTCTAGCTCACCACAACCCACCACAGCGCACCATAGCCCACCACAGCCCACCACAGCGCACCAGAGTCTGTCCCGGCCCACCAGAGCCTGTCCCAGCCCACCACAGCCCGTCCCAGCCCACCGCAGCCCGCCACGGCCCGTCCCAGCCCACCACAGCCCATTCCAGACCACCAGAGCCCTTCCCAGTTCACCACAGCCCACCACAGCCCGTCCAATTTCACCACAGCCCGTCTCAGCTCACCACAACCCACCACAGCCCGTCCCAGCCCACCGCAGCCTATCCCAACCCGTCCCAGCCCACCACGGCCCGTCCCAGCCCCACTACGGCCCGTCCCAGCCCGTCCCAGCCCACGACAGCCCGTCCCAGCCCACGACAGTCCGTCCCAGCCCACCAGAGCCCACCACAGCTCGTCCCAGCCCTCCACAGCCCACAAGAGCTTGTCACAGACCACCACAGCCCGTCCCAGCCCACCACAGCCCACTACGGCCCACCACAGCCCGTCCCTACCCACCACAGCCCGTCCCAGCCCACCACAGCCCGTCCCAGCCCACCACAGCCCGTCCCAGCTCGTCCCAGACCACCACAGCCTCTCACAGCACACCACAGCCCGTAACAGCCCACCACAGCAAGTACCAGCCCGTCCCAGCCCACCACGGCCCGTCTCAGCCCACCACGGCCCGTCTCAGCTCACCACAACCCGTCCCAGACGACCACAGCCCGTCCCAGCCCACCACAGCCCACCACAGCCCGTCCCAGCCCACCACGGCCCGTCCCAGCCCACCACATCCCGTCCCAGCCCACCAGAGCCCGTCGCAGCCTGTTTCAGCCCAGCACGGCTAACCACGGCCTGTCCCGGCCCACCACGGCCAACCACGGTCCACCATGGCCCACCAGAGCACACCACGGCCCACCACGGCCCTTCGCAGTCCACCACAGCCCACCACAGCCTGTCCCAGCCCACCACTGCCCACCACAGCCCACCACAGTTCACCACGGCCCATCCCAGCCCACCACGCCTCACCACAGCCCGTTCCAGCCACCACAGCCCGTCCCCGTGCACCACAGCCCATGCCCGCCCACCACAGCCCGTCTCCGCCCACCACAGCCCGTCCCAGCCCACGACAGCCCGTCCCAGCCCGTCCCAGCCCACCACAGCCCGTCCCAGCCCACCACAGCCCGTCCCAGCCCGTCCCAGCCCACAACAGCCCGTCTCAGCCCACCACAGCCCGTCCCATCCCGTCCCAGCCCACCACAACCTGTCCCAGCCCGTCCCAGCCCACCACAGCCCGTCTCAAGCTCACCAGAACCCACCACAGCCCACCACAGCCTGTCCCAGACCACCACGGCCCACCACAGCCCACCACGGCCCATACCAGCCCACCACGGCCCACCACAGCCCACCACAGTTCACCACGGGCCATCTCAGACCACCATGACCTGTCCCAGCCCACCACGGCCCACCACAGCCCATCCCTTCCCATACCGGCTCAAAACGGCCCACCACGGCCCACCACAGCCCACCACGGTTCACCACGGCCCGTCCCAGCCCACCACGCCCCACCACAGCCCATCCCTGCCCACCACAGCCCGTCCCAGAACACCACAGACCATCCCAGCCCACCACAGCCCGTCCCAGCCCACCACAGCATGTCCCAGCCCACCACAGCCCGTCCCAGCCCACCACAGCCCGTCCCTAGCCCACCACAGCCCGTCCCAGCCCACCACAGCCCGTCCCAGAACACCACAGACCATCCCAGCCCACCACAGCCCGTCCCAGCCCACCACAGCATGTCCCAGCCCACCACAGCCCGTCCCAGCCCACCACAGCCCGTCCCAACCCGTCCCAGCCCACCACGGCCCGTCCCAGCCCACCACGGCCCACCACAGCCCACCACAGTTCACCACGGGCCATCTCAGCCCTCCATGACCTGTCCCAGCCCACCATGACCTGTCCCAGGCCACCACAGCCCACCACAGCCCATCCCTTCCCATACTGGCTCAAAACGGCCCACCACGGCCCACCACAGCCCACCACGCTTCACCACGGCCCGTCCCAGCCCACCACGCCCCACCACAGCCCATCCCTGCCCACCACAGCCCGTCCCAGCACACCACAGACCATCCCAGTCCACCACACACCGTCCCAGCATGTCCCAGCCTGTCCCAACCCACCACAGCCTGTCCCAACCCACCACAGCCCGTCCCACCACACCACAGCCCGTCCCAACCCCGCCACAGCCCGTCCCACCACACCACAGCCCGTCCCTAGCCCGCCACAGCCCGTCCCTAGCCCGCCACAGCCCACCAGAGCCCGTCCCGGCCCGTCCCCGCCCGTCCCGGCCCGTCCCCCGCCCACCACGGCCCGTCCCCGCCCACCACGGCCCGTCCCAGACCACCACGGCCCGTCCCCGCCCACCACAGCCCGTCCCAGCCCACCACAGCCCGTCACAGCTCTCCACAGCCCGTCCCAGTCCACCACAGCCCGTTTTCGCCCACCACAGCCCGTCCCAGCCCACCACAGCCCACGAAAGCCCACCACGGCCCACCACAGTTCACCACAGCCCGTCCCAGCCCACCACAGCCCTCCAGAGCCCGTCTCAGCTCACCACAGCCTGTCCCAGCCCACCACAGCCCACCGCAGCCCATCCCAGCCCACCACGGCCCGTCCCAGCCCGTGCCAACCCGTCACAACACACCACAGCCCACCACAGCCCGTCCCTACCCACCACAGCGTGTCCCAACCCACCACAGCCCACCACAGCCCTTCAGAACCCACCACAGCCCACCACAGCCCGTCCCAGGCCACCACAGACCACCACAGCCCACCACAGCCCGTCCCAGCCCACCACAGCCCGCCTCAGCCCACCACAGCCCAGCCCAGCCCACCACAGCCCGTCCCAGCCCACCACAGCCCACCACAGCTTGTCCGAGACCACCACAGCTCTTCCCAGCCCACCATAACCAACCACAGCCTATCCCAGCCGATCCCAGCCCACCACAGCCCGTCCCCATCACACCACAGCCCACCACAGCCCGTCCCAGCCAACCACGGCCCGTCCCAGCCCACCACAGCCCGTCCCAGCCCACCACGGCCCACCACGGCCCATCCGGGCCCAACACAGCCCACCAAGGCGCACCACAGCCCATCCCAGCCCATTACAGCCTGTCCCAGACCACCACATCCCATCTCAGCCCACCACAGCCCGTCCCAGCCCACCACAACCGACCACAGCCCACCACAGCCCACCACGGCCGACCACAGCCCACCACGGCCGACCACAGCCCACCACAGCCCATCCAAGCCCACCACGGCCCATCCAAGCCCACCACGGTCCACCACGGCACGTCCCAGCCCACCACAGAGCACCACAGCCCGTCCCAGCACACCACAGCTCACCACAGTGTGTCCCAGCCCACCAAAGCCCGTCCCAGCCCACCACAGCCCGTCCCAGCCCACCATTGCCTGTCCCAGGCTGTCCCAGCCCACCACGGCCCGTCTCAGCCCACCACGGCCCGTCTCAGCCCACCACGGCCCGTCTCAGCCCACCACGGCCCGTCTCAGCTCACCACAACCCGTACCAGACGACCACAGCCCACCACAGCCCGTCCCGGCCCACCACGGCCCGTCCCAGCCCACCACAGCCCACCCCAGCCCACCACGGCCCGTCCCAGCCCACCACGGCCCGTCTCAGCCCACCACGGCCCATTCCAGACCACCAGAGCCCTTCCCAGTTCACCACAGCCTATCCCAGCACACCACAGCCCACCACAGCCCGTCCAATTTCACCACAGCCCGTCTCAGCTCACCACAACCCACCACAGCCCGTCCCAGCACACCGCAGCCTATCCCAACCCGTCCCAGCCGACCACGGCCCGTCCCAGCCCACCACGGCCCGTCCCAGCCAACCACGGCCCGTCCCAGCCCGTCCCAGCCCACGACAGCCCGTCCCAGCCCACGACAGTCCGTCCCAGCCCACGAGAGCCCACCAGGGCCCACCACAGCTCGTCCCCAGCCCACCACAGCCCACAAGAGCTTGTCACAGACCACCACAGCCCGTCCCAGCCCACCACAGCCCACTACGGCCCACCACAGCCCGTCCCAGCCCACCACAGCCCGTCCCAGCCCACCACAGCCCGTCCCAGCCCACCACAGCAAGTACCAGCCCCGTCCCAGCCCACCACGGCCCGTCTCAGCCCACCACGGCCCGTCTCAGCCCACCACGGCCCGTCTCAGCCCACCACAACCCGTCCCAGACGACCACAGCCCGTCCCAGCCCACCACAGCCCACCACGGCCCGTCCCAGCCCACCACGGCCCGTCCCAGCCCACCACAGCCCGTCCCAGCCCACCAGAGCCCGTCCCAGCCTGTTTCAGCCCAGCACGGCTAACCACGGCCTGTCCCGGCCCACCACGGCCAACCACGGTCAACCATGGACCACCAGAGCACACCACGGCCCACCACGGCCCTTCCCAGTCCACCACAGCCCACCACGGCCTGTCCCAGCCCACCACGGCCCGTCCCAGCCCACCACGGCCCGTCCCAGCCCACCACGGCCCGTCCCAGCCCACCACGGCCCATCACAGCCCACCACAGTTCACCACAGCCCGTCCTAGCCCAGCACGGCCCGTCCCAGCCCACCACGGACCACCACGGCCCATCTCAGCCCACCACAGCCTGTCCAAGCCCAGCACAGCCCTCCACAACCCTCCACAGCCCGTCCCAACCCTCCACAGCTCATCCCAGCCTACCACAGCCCGTCGCAGCCCAACACAGCTTATCCCAGCCCACTGAAACCCGTCCCAGCCCACCGCAACCGGTCCCAGCCAACCACAGCCCACCACAGGTCACCACAGCCCACCACACGTCACCACAGCTTGTTTCAGCCCACCACGGCAAACCACGGCCCGTCTCAGCCCACCACGGCCCGCCATGGCCCACCACAGCTCGTCCCAGATAAACACGGCGCACCACAGCCCACCACGGCCCGTCCCGGCCCACCACAGCCCGTCACAGCCCGTCCCAGTTCTCCACAACACACCGCAGCCCGTCCCAGCCCACCACAGCCCACCACAGCCCACCACGGCCCACGAAAGCCCACCACAGCCCACCACAGCCCGTCCCAGCCCACCACAAGCCGTCCTAGCCCACCACAGACCTCCAGAGCCCGTCTCAGCTCACCACAGCCTATCCCAGCCCACCACGGCCCACCACAGCACACCACGGCCCACCGCAGCCTATCCCAACCCGTCCCAGCCGACCACGGCCCGTCCCAGCCCACCACGGCCCGTCCCAGCCAACCACGACCCGTCCCAGCCCGTCCCAGCCCACGACAGCCCGTCCCAGCCCACCACAGCCCGTCCCAGCCCACCACAGCCCGTCCCAGCCCACCAGAGCCCACCAGAGCCCACCACAGCTCGTCCCAGCCCACCACAGCCCACAAGAGCTTGGCACAGACCACCACAGCCCGTCCCAGCCCACCACAGCCCACTACGGCCCACCACAGCCCGTCCCTACCCACCACAGCCCGTCCCAGCCCACCACAGCCCGTCCCAGCCCACCACAGCCCGTCCCAGCTCGTCCCAGACCACCACAGCCTCTCACAGCACACCACAGCCCGTAACAGCCCACCACAGCAAGTACCAGCCCGTCCCAGCCCACCACGGCCCGTCTCAGCCCACCACGGCCCGTCTCAGCTCACCACAACCCGTCCCAGACGACCACAGCCCGTCCCAGCCCACCACAGCCCACCACAGCCCGTCCCAGCCCACCACAGCCCGTCCCAGCCCACCGCAACCGGTCCCAGCCAACCACAGCCCACCACAGGTCACCACAGCCCACCACACGTCACCACAGCTTGTTTCAGCCCACCACGGCAAACCACGGCCCGTCTCAGCCCACCACGGCCCGCCATGGCCCACCACAGCTCGTCCCAGATAAACACGGCGCACCACAGCCCACCACGGCCCGTCCCGGCCCACCACAGCCCGTCACAGCCCGTCCCAGTTCTCCACAACACACCGCAGCCCGTCCCAGCCCACCACAGCCCACCACAGCCCACCACGGCCCACGAAAGCCCACCACAGCCCACCACAGCCCGTCCCAGCCCACCACAAGCCGTCCTAGCCCACCACAGACCTCCAGAGCCCGTCTCAGCTCACCACAGCCTATCCCAGCCCACCACGGCCCACCACAGCACACCACGGCCCACCGCAGCCTATCCCAACCCGTCCCAGCCGACCACGGCCCGTCCCAGCCCACCACGGCCCGTCCCAGCCAACCACGACCCGTCCCAGCCCGTCCCAGCCCACGACAGCCCGTCCCAGCCCACCACAGCCCGTCCCAGCCCACCACAGCCCGTCCCAGCCCACCAGAGCCCACCAGAGCCCACCACAGCTCGTCCCAGCCCACCACAGCCCACAAGAGCTTGGCACAGACCACCACAGCCCCGTCCCAGCCCACCACAGCCCACTACGGCCCACCACAGCCCGTCCCTACCCACCACAGCCCGTCCCAGCCCACCACAGCCCGTCCCAGCTCGTCCCAGACCACCACAGCCTCTCACAGCACACCACAGCCCGTAACAGCCCACCACAGCAAGTACCAAGCCCGTCCCAGCCCCACCACGGCCCGTCTCAGCCCACCACGGCCCGTCTCAGCTCACCACAAACCCGTCCCAGACGACCACAGCCCGTCCCAGCCCACCACAGCCCCACCACAGCCCGTCCCAGCCCACCACGGCCCGTCCCAGCCCACCACAGCCCGTCCCAGCCCACCAGAGCCCCGTCCCAGCCTGTTTCAGCCCAGCACGGCTAACCACGGCCTGTCCCGGCCCACCACGGCCAACCACGGTCCACCATGGCCCCACCAGAGCACACCACGGCCCACACCACGGCCCTTCCCAGTCCACCACAGCCCACCACAGCCTGTCCCAGCCCACCACGGCCCGTCCCAGCCCACCACAGCCCGTCCCAGCCTACCACGGCCCGTCCCAGCCCACCACGGCCCGTCCCAGCCCACCACGGCCCATCACAGCCCACCACAGTTCACCACAGCCCGTCCTAGCCCAGCACGGCCCGTCCCAGCCCACCACGGACCACCACGGCCCATCTCAGCCCCACCACAGCCTGTCCAAGCCCAGCACAGCCCTCCACAACCCTCCACAGCCCGTCCCAACCCTCCACAGCTCATCCCAGCCTACCACAGCCCGTCGCAGCCCAACACAGCTTATCCCAGCCAACCGCAGCTTATCCCAGCCCACCGCAGCCCGTCCCAGCCCACCGCGGCCCGTCCTAGCCCACCGAAACCCGTCCCAGCCCCACCGCAACCCGTCCCAGCCCACCACAGCCCCACCACCGGTCACCACAGCCCAACTCAGGTCACCACAGCCTGTTTCAGCCCACCACGGCAAACCACGGCCCGTCCCAGCCCACCACGGCCCCGCCATGGCCCACCACAGCTCGTCCCAGATAAACACGGCGCACCACAGCCCACCACGGCCCGTCCCGGCCCACCACAGCCCGTCCCAGCACACCACAGCCCACCACAGCCCATCACAGCCCACCACAGCCCGTCACAGCCCACCACAGCCCGTCCCAGCCCCTCCCAGCCCGTGTCAGCCCACCACAGCCTGTCCCAGCCTGTCCCAGCTCGTCCAAGCCTGTCCCAGACCCCCAGAGCCCACCCAGGCCACCACAGCCCCACCACAGCCCGTCCCAGCCCACCACGGCCCACGAAAGCCCTCCACAGCCCACCACATCCCGTCCCCAGCCCACCACGGCCCACCACAGCACACCACGGCCCACTGCAGCCTATCCCAACCCGTCCCAGCCCACCACGGCCCGTCCCAGCCCACCACGGCCCGTCCCAGCCAACCACGGCCCGTCCCAGCCCGTCCCAGCTCACGACAGCCCGTCCCAGCCCACGACAGCCCGTCCCAGCCCACCAGTGCCCACCAGAGCCCACCACAGCCCGTCCCAGCCCACCACAGCCCGTCCCAGCCCCACCACAGCTTGTCACAGACCACCACAGCCCGTCCCAGCCCACCACAGCCCACTACGGCCCACCACAGCCCGTCCCAGCCCACCACAGCCCGTCCCAGCCCACCACAGCCCGTCCCAGCCCACCACAGCCCACCACAGTCCGTCCCGGCCCACTACAACTCGTCCCAGCCCACCACAGCCCACCACAGCCCGTCCCAGCCCACCACAGCCCGTCCCTGAGCACCACAGCCCGTCCCAGCCCACCACGGCCCATCCCAGCCCACCACAGCCCGTCCCAGCCCACCACAGCCCCGTCCCAGCCCACCACAGCCCACCACAGCCCGTCTCAGCCCACCACAGCCCGTCCCCGCCCACCACAGCACACCACAGCCCGTCCCAGCCCACCAGAGCCCGTCCCAGCTTACCACAGCCCACCACAGCCCCGTCCCGGCCCACTACAACTCGTCCCAAGCCCACCACAGGCCACCACAGCCCACCCAGCCCGTCCCAGCCCACCACAGCCCAATACAGCACACCACAGCCCGTCACAGCCTGTCAGAGGCCACCAGAGCTTGTCCCGGCCCACCAGAGTCCATCCCAAGCCACCACGGCCAGTCCCAGCCCACGACAACTGACCACAGGCCGTCCCAGCCCACCACGGCCCATCCCAGCCCACCACAGCCCGTCCCAGCCCACCACAGACCACCACAGCCCGTCCCAAACCACCACAGCCCTTCCCAGCCCACCACAGCCCACCACAGTCTGTCCCAGCCCAGTACAACTCGTCCCAGATCACCACAGCCCACCACAGCCCATCCCAGCCCACCACAGCCCGTCCCAGCCCACCACGGCCCGTCCCAGCCCACCACAGCCCGTCCCAGCCCACCACAGCCCGTCCCTGAGCACCACAGCCCGTCCCTGAGCACCACAGCCTGTCCCAGCTCACCACGGCCTGTCTCAGCCCACCACGGCCCGTCCCAGCCCACCACTAGCCCGTCCCAGCCCACCACAGCCCGTCCCAGCCCGTCCCAGCCCACCACAGCCCGTCCCAGCCCACCAAAAGGCCGTCCCCGCCCATTAGAGCCCATCCCAGCCCATCCCAGACCACCACAGCCCGTCTCAAGCTCACCAGAACCTACCACAGCCCACCACAGCCCGTCCCAGACCACCACGGCCCACCACAGCCCACCACGGCCCGTCCCAGCCCACCACGGCCCGACCAAGCCCACCACGGCCTGAACAAGCCCACCACGGCTCGTAGCGGCCCACCACAGCCCGTCGCGGCCCACCACGGCCCACAGCGGTCCGTCCCGGCCAACCACGGTCCGTCACAGCCGACCATGGCCCACCACAGCCCACCACGGCCCTTCCCAGCCCACCACAGCCCGTCCCAGCCCACCACAGCCCACCGCAGCCCACCACAGCCCACCACAGCCCGTCCCAGCCCACCACAGCCCGTCCCAGCCCACCACAGCCCACCAAAGCCTGTCCCAGCCCACCAGAACCCGCCTCAACCCAAAACAGCTCTTCCCAGGCCACCACAGCCCGTCCCAGGCCACCACAGCCCGTCCCAGCCCACCACAGCCCGTCCCAGCCAGTGTCAGACCGTACCAGCCCACCACAGCCCGTGCCAGCCCGTCCCAGCTCGTCCCAGCCCACCACAGCCCGTCCCAGCTCGTCCCAGCCCACCACAGCCCGTCCCAGCTCGTCCCAGCTCACCACAGCCAGTCCCCGTCGACCACAGCCCGTCCCAGCCCACCACGGCCCGTCTCAGCCCACAACGGCCCGTCCCAGCCCACCACCGCCCGAAACAGCCCACCACCGCCCGAACAAGCCCAGCACCGCCCAAACAAGCCCAGCACAGCCCGAACAAGCCCAGCACGGCCCGAACAAGCCCACCACAGCCCGAACAAGCCCACCACGGCTCGTAGCGGCCCACCACAGCCCGTCGCGGCCCACCACGGCCCACAGCGGTCCGTCCCGACCAACCACGGTCCGTCGCAGCCCACCATGGCCCACCTCAGCCCACCACGGCCCTTCCCAGCCCACCACAGCCCGTCCCAGCCCGTCCCAGCCCACCACAGCCCGTCCCAGCCCACCACAGCCCGTCCCAGCCCACCACAGCCCGTCCCAGCCCACCACAACCCACCACAGCCTATCCCAGCCCACCAGAACCCGCCTCAACCCAAAACAGCTCTTCCCAGGCCACCACAGCCCGTCCCAGCCCACCACAGCCCGTCCCAGCCAGTGTCAGACCGTACCAGCCCACCACAGCCCGTGCCAGCCCGTCCCAGCTCGTCCCAGCCCACCACAGCCCGTCCCAGCTCGTCCCAGGCCACCACAGCCCGTCCCAGCTCGTCCAGGCCCACCACAGCCCGTCCCAGCTCATCCCATCCCACCACAGCTGGTCCCAGCCTGTCCCAGCCCACCACAGCCCGTCCCAGCCCACCATAGCCCGTCTCAGACCACCACAGCCCGTCCCAGCCCACCGCAGCCCGTCCCAGCCAACCGAAGCCCGTCCCAGCCAACTGCAGCCCGTCCTAGCCTACCGAAACCCGTCCCAGCCCACCGCAACCCGTCCCAGCCCACCACAGCCCACCACAGGTCACCAAAGCCCACCACCGGTCACCACAGCCCACCACCGGTCACCACAGCTCACCACAGGTCACCACAGCCTGTTTCAGCCCACCACGGCAAACCACGGCCCGTCCCAGCCCACCACGGCCCGCCATGGCCCACCACAGCTCGTCCCAGATAAACACGGCACACCACAGCCCACAACGGCCCGTCCCGGCCCACCACAGCCCATCCCAGCACACCACAGCCCACCACAGCCCACCACAGCCCGTCCCAGCCCACCACAGCCCGTCCCAGCTCGTCCCAGACCACCACAGCCTCTCACAGCACACCACAGCCCGTAACAGCCCACCACAGCAAGTACCAGCCCGTCCCAGCCCACCACGGCCCGTCTCAGCCCACCACGGCCTGTCTCAGCTCACCACAACCCGTCCCAGACGACCACAGCCCGTCCCAGCCCACCACAACCCGTCCCAGCCCACCACAGCCCGTCCCAGCCCACCAGAGCCCGTCCCAGCCCACCAGAGCCTGTCCCAGCCTGTTTCAGCCCAGCACGGCTAAC
Source organism: Falco biarmicus (assembly GCF_023638135.1). Classification (NCBI taxonomy): domain Eukaryota; kingdom Metazoa; phylum Chordata; class Aves; order Falconiformes; family Falconidae; genus Falco; species Falco biarmicus. The sequence continues at coordinate 237,540 of NW_026612013.1, read as the reverse complement.
CACGGCCTGTCCCGGCCCACCACGGCCAACCACGGTCCACCATGGCCCACCCGAGCACACCACGGCCCACCACGGCCCTTCCCAGTCCACCACAGCCCACCACAGCCTGTCCCAGCCCACCACGGCCCGTCCCAGCCCACCACGGCCCGTCCCAGCCCACCATGGCCCGTCCCAGCCCACCACAGTTCACCACAGCCCGTCCTAGCCCAGCACGGCCCGTCCCAGCCCACCACGGACCACCACAGCCAATCTCAGCCCACCACAGCCCGTCCCAGCCCATCACAGCCAGTCCCGGCCCACCAGAGCCCATCCCAGCTTACCACAGCCCGTCCCAGCCCACCACGGCCCGTCCCGGCCCACCACGGCCCTTCCCAGCTCACCACAGCCTGTCCCAGCCCGCCACGGGCTGTCCCAGCCGACCACGGCCCGTCCCAGCTCACCACGGCCCGTCCCGGCCCGTCCCAGCCCGTCCCAGCCCACGACAACCCGTCCCAGCCCACGAAAGCCCGTCCCAGCTTACCACATCCCGTCCCAGCTTACCACAGCCCATCACAGCCCACCACGGTCCACCACAGTCCACCACAGACCACCACAATTCGTCCCAGTCCTCCACAACCCGTCCCAGCCCGCCACGGTCCGTCCTAGCCCACGACGGCCCGTCCCAGCCCACCACAGACCGTCCCAGCCCACCACAGACCGTTCCAGACCACCACAGCGCGTCCCCGCCCACCACAGCCCGTCCCCCGCCCACCACAGCCCGTCCCAGCCCACCACAGCCCATCCCAGCTCGTTCCAGCCCACCACAGCCCGTCTCAAGCTCAGCAGAACCCACCACAGCCCACCACAGCCCGTCCCAGCCCGTCCCAGACCACCACAGCCCACCACAGCCCGTCCCAGCACACCACAGCCCGTCCCAGCCCGTCCCAGCCCGTCCCACCAAACCACAGACCGTCCCAGTGAACCACAGACCGTCCCAGCATGTCCCAGCCCGTCCCAGCCCATCACAGCCCGTTCCAGATCACCACAAACCGTTCCAGCCCACCACAGCCCGTCCCAGCCCGTCCCAGCCCACCACAGAATGTGACAGCCTGCCCCGGCCCACCACAGCCCGTCCCGGCCCACCACAGCCCGTCCCGGCCCACCACAGCCCGTCACAGACTGTCCCAGCCCACCACAGAATGTCCCAGCCCACCACAGCCCGTCCCAGCCCACCACAGACCGTCACAGCCCACCACAGACCGTCTCCGCCCACCACAGCCCATCCCCGCCCACCACAGTTCATCCCCGCCCACCACAGCCCGTCCCGGCCCACCACAGCCTGTCCCGGCCCACCACAGCCCGTTCCAGACCACCAGAGCCCGTCCCAGCCCACCACAGAATGTCCCAGGCCACGACAGCCTGTCTCAGCCTATCCCAGCCTGTCCCAGCCCACCACAGCCCGTCCCAGCCCACCACAGCCCGTCCCAGCCCGTCCCAGCACACCACAGCACGTCCCAGCCCGTCCCAGCCCACCACAGCCTGTCCCAGCACACCACAGACCGTCCCTGTCCACCACAGCACACCACAGCCCGTCCCAGCCCGTCCCAGCCTACCACAGCCCGTCCCAGCACACCACAGCCCATCCCAGCCCGTCCCAGCCCATCCCAGCCCGTCGCAGCCCATCCCAGCCCGTCCCAGCACACCACAGACCGTCCCAGTCCACCACAGACCGTCCCAGCATGTCCCAGCCCATCCCAGCCCGTTCCAGACCACCACAGCCCGTTCCAGCCCACCACAGCCACCGCAGCCCTTCCCAGCCTGTCCAGGCTCACCACAGACCGTCACCGCCCACCACAGACCGTCCCAGCCCACCACACCCCGTCCCTGCTCCTCCCAGCCCGTCCCAGCCCACCACAGAATGTCCCAGCCCACCACAGACCGTCCCAGGCCGTCTCCGCCCACCACAGCCCGTCCCCGCCCACCACAGCCCGTCCCCGCAAACCACAGCTTGTCCCAGCCACCACAGCCCGTCCCAGCCCGTCCCAGCCCAACCACAGCTCGTTCCAGACCACCAGAGCCCACCACAGCCCACCACAGAATGTCCCAGGCCACCACAGCCTGTCTCAGCCTATCCCAGCCTGTCCCAGCCCGTCCCAGCCCGTCCCAGCCCACAGCAGCCCGTCCCAGCCCACCACAGCCCGTCCCAGCCCACCACAGCCCGTCCCAGCTGACCACAGCCCGTCCCAGCCTGTCCCAGCCCGTCCCCGCCCACCACAGCCCGTCCCAGCCCACCACAGACCGGCCCACCACAGCCCGTCCCAGCCCACCAGAGTGTCCCAGCCCACCACAGACCGTCACAGCCTGTCCCAGCCCACCATAGACCGTCCAGTCCACCACAGCCCGTCCCAGCCCACCGCAGCCCGTCCCAGCCCAACACAGCACGTCCCAGTCCACCATAGCCCGTCCCAGCCCATCACAGCACGTCCCAGCCCACCACGGCCCACGGCAGCGAGCCACGGCCCACCACAGCCCACCACAGCCCGTCCCAGCCCACCACAGCCTGCCACATCCCACCACGGCCCACCACAGCCCACGCCTTCCCATCCAGGCCCAAAACGGCCCACCAGAACCCACCACGGCCCGTCCCTGCCCACCACGGCCCACTGCAGCCCGTCCCAGCCCACCGCAGCCTGTCCCAGCCCACCGCAGCCCGTCCCAGCCTGTCCCAGCCCACCGCAGACCGTCCCAGCCCACCGCAGCCCGTCCCAGCCCACCGCAGCCCCTTCCAGCCGTCCCAGCAAATCCCAGCCCACCACAGCCCGTCTCAGCTCACCACAGCCACCACAGCCCGTCCCAGCCCATTCCAGCCCACCACAGCCCACCGCAGACGGTCCCAGCCCACCACAGCCCACCACAGCCCACCACAGCCAGTCCCAACCCACCACAGCCCACCACAGCCCGTCCCGGCCCACCAGAGCCCATCCCGGCTTACCACAGCCCGTCCCGGCCCACCACGGCCCGTCCCGGCCCACCACGGCCCGTCCCAGCCCGTCCCAGCCCACAGCCCGTCCCAGCTAACCACATCCCGTCCCACACCGTGCCAGCCCACCACAGCCCACTACAGACCGTCCCAGCCCGTCCCAGCCCGTCCAAGCCCACCACAGCACGTTACTACCCACCACAGCCCGTCCCTGTCCACCACATCCCGTCCCAGCCCACCGCAGCCCGTCCCAGCCCACCACAGTCGACCACAGCCCGTCCCGGCCTACCAGAGCCCGTCCCGGATTACCATGGCCCGTCCCAGCGAACCACAGCTCGTCCCTGCACACCACAGCCCGTCCCTAGCCCAACACAGCCCACCACAGCCCGTGCCAGCCCATCCCAGCCCGTCCCAGCCCACCACAGCCCGTCCCCGCCCGTCCCAGCCCACCACAGACCAGCACAGCCCGTCCCAGCACACCACAGCCCGTCCCAGCCCGTCGCAGCCCGCCGCAGCCCGTCCCAGCCCACCACAGCCTGTCCCAGCCCACCACAGACCGTCCCAGCCCACCACAGCCCGTCCCATCACACCACAGTCCGACCCAGCCCACCACGGCCCATCACAGCTTACCACGGCCCACCACGGCTTGCCACGGCCCAGCCCAGCCCACCACGGCCCGTCCCAGCCCACCACAGCCCGTCCCAGACCACCACAGCCCGTCCCAGCCCGCCACGGCCCGTCCCAACCCGCCACGGCCCGTCCCAGCCCGCCACAGCCCGTCCCAGCCCGCCACAGTTTGTCCCAGCCTACCACAGCCCGTCCCAGATCACCACAGCCCGTCCCAGGCCACCACAGCCCACCACAGTTCATCCCAGCCCACCACAGTTCGTCCCAGCCCGCCACGGCCCGTCCCGGCCCACCACGGCCCGTCCCGGCCCACCACGGCCCGTCCCCCGCTCACCACAGCCTGTCCCAGCCCGCCACGGTTTTCCCAGCTGACCACGGCCCGTCCCAGCTCACCACGGCCCGTCCCAGCCCACGACAACCCGTCCCAGCCCACGAAAGCCCGTCCCAGCCCACCACATCCCGTCCCAGCTTACCACAGCCCATCACAGCCCACCACGGTCCACCACAGCCCACCACAGACCACCACAGTTCGTCCCAGTCCTCCACAACCCGTCCCAGCCCGCCACGGCCCGTCCCAGTCCACCACAGACCGTCCCAGCATGTCCCAGCCCGTCCCAGCCCATCACAGCCCGTTCCAGATCACCACAAACCGTTCCAGCCCACCACAGCCCACCACAGCCCGTCCCAGCCTGTCCCAGCTCACTACAGACCGTCACCGCACACCACAGCCCTTCCCAGCCTGTCCCAGACCACCACAGCCCGTCACCGCCAGCCACAGCCCGTCCCTGCACAACACAGCCCGTCCCAGCCCGTCCCAGCCCACCACAGAATGTCACAGCCCGCCCCAGCCCATCACAGCCCGTCCCGGCCCACCACAGCCCGTCCCGGCCCACCACAGCCCATCACAGAATGTCCCAGCCCACCACAGAATGTCCCAGCCAACCACAACCCGTCTTTGCCCACCACAGCCCATCCCCGCCCACCACAGCCCATCCCCGCCCACCACAGCCCGTCCCGGCCCACCACAGCCCGTCCCGGCCCACCACAGCCCGTTCCAGACCACCACAGAATGTCCCAGGCCACCACAGCCTGTCTCAGCCTATCCCAGCCTGTCCCAGCCCACCACAGCCCGTCCCAGCCCACCACAGCCCACCACAGCCCGTCCCAGCACACCACAGCCCGTCCCAGCCCGTCCCAGCCCACCACAGCCCGTCCCAGCACACCACAGCCCATCCCAGCCCGTCCCAGCCCATTCCAGCCCGTCGCAGCCCATCCCAGCCCGTCCCAGCACACCACAGACCGTCCCAGCACACCACAGACAGTCCCAGCATGTCCCAGCCCTTCCCAGCCTGTCCCAGCTCACCACAGACCGTCACCGCCCACCACAGCCCGTCCCAGCCCACCACACCCCGTCCCTCCTCCTCCCAGCCCGTTCCAGCCCACCACAGAATGTCCCAGCCCACCACAGACCGTCCCAGGGCGTCTCCGCCCACCACAGCCCATCTCCGCCCACCACAGCCTGTCCCCGCAAACCACAGCTTGTCCCAGCCCACCACAGCCCGTCCCAGCCCGTCCCAGCCCAACCACAGCTCGTTCCAGACCACCAGAGCCCACCACAGCCCACCACAGAATGTCCCAGGCCACCACAGCCTGTCTCAGCCTATCCCAGCCCGTCCCAGCCCGTCCCAGCCCACCACAGAGTGTCCCAGCCCACCACAGACCGTCACAGCCTGTTCCAGCCCACCATAGACCGTCCAGGCCACCACAGCCCGTCCCAGCACTCCACAGCCCGTCCCAGCCCAACACAGCACGTCCCAGTCCACCATAGCCCGTCCCAGCCCATCACAGCACGTCCCAGCCCACCACGGCCCACGGCAGCGAGCCACGGCCCACCACAGCCCACCACGGCCCGTCCCAGCCCACCACAGCCTGCCACATCCCACCACGGCCCACCACAGCCCACCCCTTCCCATCCAGGCCAAAAACGGCCCACCAGAGCCCACCACGGCCCGTCCCTGCCCACCACGGCCCACCGCAGCCCGTCCCAGCCCACCGCAGCTCGTCCCAGCCCACCGCAGCCTGTCCCAGCCCACCGCAGCCCGTCCCAGCCGACCACAGCCCGTCTCAGCTCACCACAGCGCGTCCCAGTCCACCACAGCCACCACAGCCCGTCCCAGCCAATTCCAGCCCACCACAGCCCACCGCAGACGGTCCCAGCCCACCACAGCCCACCACAGCCCACCACAGCCCACCACAGCCAGTCCCAACCCACCACAGCCCACCACAGCCCGTCCCGGCCCACCAGAGCCCATCCCGGCTTACCACAGCCCGCCCCGGCCCACCACGGCCCGTCCCGGCCCACCACGGCCCGTCCCGGCCCACCACGGCCCGTCCCAGCCCGTCACAGCCCACAGCCCGTCCCAGCTCACCACATCCCGTCCCACACCGTGCCAGCCCACCACAGCCCACTACAGACCATCCCAGCCCGTCCCAGCCCGTCCAAGCCCACCACAGAACGTCCCCACCCACCACAGCCCGTCCCTGTCCACCACATCCCGTCCCAGCCCACCGCAGCCCGTCCCAGCCCACCACAGTCGACCACAGCCCGTCCCAACTCACCACAGCCCACCACAGCCCGTCCCGGCCTACCAGAGCCCGTCCCGGATTACCATGGCCCTTCCCAGCACACCACAGCCCGTCCCTAGCCCAACACAGCCCGTCCCAGCCCGTGCCAGCCCATCCCAGGCATTCCCAGCCCACCACAGCCCGTCCCCGCCCGTCCCAGCCCACCACAGACCAGCACAGCCCGTCCCAGCCCACCACAGCCCGTCCCAGCCCGTCGCAGCCCGCCGCAGCCCGTCCCAGGCCACCACAGCCTGTCCCAGCCCACCACAGACCGTCCCAGCCCACCACAGCGCGTCCCATCACACCACAGTCCGACCCAGCCCACCACGGCCCATCACAGCTTACCACGGCCCACCACGGCTTGCCACGGCCCGTCCCAGCCCACCACGGCCCGTCCCAGCCCACCACAGCCCGTCCCAGCCCGCCACGGCCCGTCCCAGCCCGCCACAGTTTGTCCCAGCCTACCACAGCCCGTCCCAGATCACCACAGCCCGTCCCAGCCCACCACAGACCACCACAGTTCATCCCAGCCCACAACAGTTCGTCCCAGCCCGCCACGGCCCGTCCCGGCCCACCACGGCTCGTCCCAGCTCACCACAGCCTGTCCCAGCCCGCCACGGCCCGTCCCGGCCGACCACAGCCCGTCCCAGCTCACCACGGCCCGTCCCAGCCCACCACGGCCTGTCCCAGCCAAACACAGCCCGTCCCAGCCCACCACGGCCCGTCCCGGCCCACCACAGCCCGTCACGGCCCACCACAGTTCACCACAGCCCGTCCTAGCCCAGCACGGCCCGTCCCAGCCCACTACAGACCACCACGGCCCATCTCAGCCCACCACAGCCTGTCCAAGCCCAGCACAGCCCTCCACAACCCTCCACAGCCCGTCCCAACCCTCCACAGCTCATCCCAGCCTACCACAGCCCGTCGCAGCCCAACACAGCTTATCCCAGCCCACCGCAGCCCGTCCCAGCCCACCGCAGCCCGTCCTAGCCCACCGAAACCCGTCCCAGCCCACCGCAACCCGTCCCAGGTCACCACAGCCCACCACAGCCCGTCACGGCCCACCACGGCCTGTCCCAGCCCACCACGGCCCGTCCCGGCCCACCACGGCCCGTCCCGGCCCACCACGGCCCGCCCCGGCCCACCACGGCCCGTCCCGGCACACCACGGCCCGTCCCGGCACACCACGGCCCGTCCCGGCACACCACGGCCCGTCCCGGCCCACCGCAGCCCGTCCCGGCCCACCGCAGCTCGTCCCAGCCCACCACAGCCTGTCCCAGCCCACCGCAGCCAATCCCAGCCCGTCCCAGCCCGTCCCAGCCCACCGCAGACCGTCCCAGCCCACCGCAGCCCGTCCCAGCCCACCACAGCCCCTTCCAGACGTCCCAGCAAATCCCAGCCCACCACAGCCCGTCTCAGCTCACCACAGCGCGTCCCAGGCCACCACACCCACCACAGCCCGTCCCAGCCCATTCCAGCCCACCACAGCCGGTCCCAGCCCACCACAGCCCACCACAGCCAGTCCCAACCCACCACAGCCCACCACAGCCCGTCCCGGCCCACCAGAGCCCATCCCGGCTTACCACAGCCCGTCCCGGCCCACCACGGCCCGTCCCGGCCCACCACGGCCCGTCCCAGCCCGTCCCAGCCCACAGCCCGTCCCAGACCTTGCCAGCCCACCACAGCCCGTCCCAGCCCGTCCAAGCCCACCACAGCACGTCCCCACCCACCACAGCCCGTCCCTGTCCACCACATCCCGTCCCAGCCCACCGCAGCCCATCCCAGCCCACCACAGTCGACCACAGCCCGTCCCAACTCACCACAGCCCACCACAGCCCGTCCCGGCCTACCAGAGCCCGTCCCGGATTACCATTGCCCGTCCCAGCGAACCACAGTCCGTCCCAGCACACCACAGCCCGTCCCTAGCCCAACACAGCTTGTCCCAGCCCGTGCCAGCCCATCCCAGCCCACCACAGCCCGTCCCAGCCAACCACAGCCCGTCCCAGCCCGTCCCAGCCCACCACAGACCAGCACAGCCCGTCCCAGCCCGCCGCAGCCCGTCCCAGCCTGTCGCAGCCCGCCGCAGCCCGTCCCAGCCCACCACAGCCCGTCCCAGCCCACCACAGCCCGTCCCAGCATGTCCCAGCCCATCCCAGCCCATCACAGCCCGTTCCAGACCACCACAGCCCGTTCCAGCCCACCACAGCCACCGCAGCCCTTCCCAGCCTGTCCCAGCTCACCACAGACCGTCACCGCCCACCACAGCCCGTCCCTGCCAACCACACCCCGTCCCTGCTCCTCCCAGCCCGTCCCAGCCCACCACAGAATGTCCCAGCCCACCACAGACCGTCCCAGGCCGTCTCCGCCCACCACAGCCCGTCTCCGCCCACCACAGCCCGTCCCCGCCCACCACAGCCCATCCCTGCAAACCACAGCTTGTCCCAGCCCACCACAGCCCGTCCCAGCCCACCACAGCCCAACCACAGCTCGTTCCAGACCACCAGAGCCCACCACAGCCCACCACAGAATGTCCCAGGCCACCACAGCCTGTCTCAGCCTATCCCAGCCTGTCCCAGCCCGTCCCAGCCCACAGCAGCCCGTCCCAGCCCACCACAGCCCGTCCCAGCCCACCACAGCCCGTCCCAGCCCACCACAGCCCGTCCCAGCACACCACAGCACGTCCCAGCCCGTCCCAGCCCACCACGGCCCGTCCCAGCCCACCACAGCCTGCCACATGCCACCACGGCCCACCACAGCCCACCCCTTCCCATCCAGGCCCAAAACGGCCCACCAGAGCCCACCACGGCCCATCCCTGCCCACCACGGCCCACCACAGCCCGTCCCGGCCCACCACAGCCCGTCCCAGCCCACCACAGCCAGTCCCAGCACACCACAGCCCACCACAGACTGTCCCCGCCCCACCACAGCCCGTCCCATCCTGTCCCAGCACACCACAGCCCGTCCCAGCACGCCACAGCCCGTCCCCGCCCGGCACAGCCCGTCCCCGCCCGGCACAGCCCGTCCCCGCCCGCCACAGCTCGTCCCAGCCCGTCTCAGCCCGTCCCAGCACACCACAGTCCACCACAGCCTGTCCCAGTGACCATAGCCCGTCCCAGACAGCCACAGCCCACCACGGCCCGTCCCGGCCCACCACGGCCCGTCTAGGCCCCCCAAAGACCGTCCTGCCCACCACACGTTTCAGCCCACCACAGCCCGTCCCGGCCCACCACAGCCCAACCATAGCCCGTCTCAACTCACCACAACCCACCACAGCACACCACAGCCCGTCCCAGGTCACCACAGCCCACCACAGCCCGTCCCGGCCCACCAGTGCCTGTCCCAGCCCACCAGAGCCCGTCCCGGCCCACCACAGCCCATCCCAGCCCACCACAGCCCGTCCCAGCCCACCACAGCCCGTCCCAGCCCACCACAGCCCGTCCCAGCCCACCGCGGCCCGTCCCGGACCACCGCGGCCCGTCCCGGACCACCGCGGCCCGTCCCAGCCCACGACAGCCCGTCCCGGACCACCGCGGCCCACCAGGGCCCACCACGGCCCAGCACAGCCCGTCCCAGCCCACCTGTGTTAGGAAGAATATCTCACCTTCTTCATGTTGGCACCGCCTTTCCCTACGATGTTCTTGTGGAACTGTTTGCCGATGGGGACAGAAATAGAAAAGCTGTTTTCAACCTAAGGGAGAAAGGAAGGGAGAACTGAAGATTACACTGTCGTGGCAAGGGAGGCCCGACTTCAGGAGCTCTGATAAACGAGCTTTTGAAAACAGACTCAAGGAAGTTCTCTATACGAGGGACTTTTGTAAGACTAAACAAAGGCAAGGACGTTCCCCTATAGCCTTCCCATAACAGGTACTATCCCCCTGCCTCCATTCAGCCAAAACAGAGCTGACAGCTCCCTCCTCTTGAGGTGTTTTAGCTCTACCCAAGCCAATAGAGCTCTGCTTTGCCCCAGGGTTATCCAGGCACGTAGAAGGGAAGAGCAGGCAGACCTCCTTACCAGGTCTGCCACCATCTTTTCCATCGCAGCCCACCACAGCCCGTCTCAGCTCACCACAGCTCTTCCCAGCGCACCACAACCACCACGGCCCGTCCTGGCCCGTCCCGGCCCATCACGGCCCACCAGAGCCAGTCCCGGCCCATCCCAGCCTGTCCCGTCCCGTCCCAGCCAGTCACGTCCCGTCCCAGAACAGCCCGTCCCAGCCTGTCCCGTCCCGTCCCAGCTCGTCCCGTCCCGTCCCAGGCCTTCCCAGCACACCGCAGCCCGTCCCAGCCCGTCACAGCTCGTCCCAGCCCGTCCCAGCCCACGACAGCCCGTCCCAGCCCATGAAAGCCCGTCCCAGCTTACCACATCCCGTCCCAGCTTACCACATCCCGTCCCAGCTTACCACAGCCCATCACAGCCCACCACGGTCCACCACAGCCCACCACAGCCTGTCCCAGCCCACCATGGCCCGTCCCAGCCCACCACGGCCCCGTCCCAGCCCGCCACAGCCCGTCCCAACCCGCCATGGCCCGTCCCAGCTCGCCACAGTTTGTCCCAGCCTACCACAGCCCGTCCCAGATCACCACAGCCCGTCCCAGCCCACCACAGACCACCACAGTTCATCCCAGCCCACCACAGTTCGTCCCAGCCCGCCACGGCCCGTCCCAGCCCACCACAGCCCGTCCCAGCCCACCACGGCCCGTCCCAGCTCACCACAGCCTGTCCCAGCCCGCCACGGGCTGTCCCAGCCGACCACGGCCCGTCCCAGCTCACCACGGCCCGTCCCAGCCCGTCCCAGCCCACGACAACCCGTCCCAGCCCACGAAAGCCCGTCCCAGCTTACCACATCCCGTCCCAGCTTACCACAGCCCATCACAGCCCACCACGGTCCACCACAGCCCACCACAGACCACCACAGTTCCTCCCAGTCCTCCACAACCCGTCCCAGCCCGCCACGGCCCGTCCCAGCCCACGACGGCCCGTCCCGGCCCACCACGGCCCGTCCCGGCCCACCACGGCCCGTCCCGGCCCACCACAGCCTGTCCCAGCCAAACACAAGCCTGTCCTAGCAAAACACAGCCTTTCCCGGCCCACCACGGCCCGTCCCGGCCCACCACGGCCCGTCCCAGCCCGCCACAGTTTGTCCCAGCCTAGCACAGCCCGTCCCAGATCACCACAGCCCGTCCCAGCCCACCACAGACCACCACAGCTCATCCCAGCCCACCACAGTTCGTCCCAGCCCGCCACGGGCTGTCCCAGCCGACCACGGCCCGTCCCAGCTCACCACGGCCCGTCCCAGCCCGTCCCAGCCCACGACAACCCGTCCCAGCCCACGAAAGCCCGTCCCAGCTTACCACATCCCGTCCCAGCTTACCACAGCCCATCACAGCCCACCACGGTCCACCACAGCCCACCACAGACCACCACAGTTCGTCCCAGTCCTCCACAACCCGTCCCAGCCCGCCACGGCCCGTCCCAGCCCACGACGGCCCGTCCCAGCCCACCACGGCCCGTCCCGGCCCACCACGGCCCGTCCCAGCCCGCCACAGTTTGTCCCAGCCTAGCACAGCCCGTCCCAGATCACCACAGCCCGTCCCAGCCCACCACAGACCACCACAGCTCATCCCAGCCCACCACAGTTCGTCCCAGCCCGCCACGGCCCGTCCCGGCCCACCACGGCCCGTCCCAGCTCACCACGGCCCGTCCCAGCCCACGACAACCCGTCCCAGCCCATGAAAGCCCGTCCCAGCTTACCACATCCCGTCCCAGCTTACCACAGCCCATCACAGCCCACCACGGTCCACCACAGCCCGTCCCAGCCCACCACGGCCCATAACAACCCCACCACGGCCCGTCGCGGCCCATCACGGCCCGTCCCAGCTTACAACGGCTCGTCCCAACCCACAACAGCCTGTCCAAGCCCACCAGAGCCCGTCCCAGCCCACCACAGCCCGTCCCAGCCCACCACGGCCCGTCCCAGCCTGTCCCAGCCCACCACAGCCCGTCCCAGCACACCACAGCCCGTCCCAGCCCACCACAGCCCGCCCCAGCCCACCACAGCCCGTCCCAGCCCGTCCCAGCCCATCCCAGCCCACCCGGCCCGTCCCAGCCCACCACAGCCCCACCCAGCCCATCACAGGCCACTAGAGCACACCACAGCCTAGCGCAGACCACCACAGCCCGTCCCACCCCGTCACAGCTCGTCCCAGCCCGACACAGCTTATCCCAGCCCACCACAGCCCGTCCCAGCCCACCACAGCCCGTCCCAGCCCACCACAGCCCGTCCCAGCCCGCCACAGCCCCACCCAGCCCATCACAGGCCACTACAGCACACCACAGCCTAGCGCAGACCACCACAGCCCGTCCCACCCCGTCACAGCTCGTCCCAGCCCGACACAGCTTATCCCAGCCCACCACAGCCCGTCCCAGCCCACCACAGCCCGTCCCAGCCCACCACAGCCCGTCCCAGCCCACCACAGCCCCACCCAGCCCATCACAGGCCACTACAGCACACCACAGCCTACCGCAGACCACCACAGCCCGTCCCACCCCGTCACAGCTCGTACCAGCCCGACACAGCCCACCACAGCCCGTCTCAGCTCACCACAGCCTGTCCCAGCCCACCACGGCCCACCACAGCCCGTCCCAGCTAAACACAGTCCGTCCCAGCCCGTCCCAGCCCACCACACTCACCACAACTCGTCCCAGACCGTTCCAGCACAGCACAGCCCATCCAAGCCCACCACAGCCCGTCCCAGCCCACCATAGCTGTTCTAGCCCGTCCCAGCCCACCACAGCCCTTCCCAGCCCCCCACAGCCCACCACAGCCCCTCCCAGCCCTACACAGGCCGTCCCAGCCCGTCCCAGCCCACCACAGTGCGTCCAAGTCCGTCCCAGCCCACCAGAGCCCGGCCCAGCCCTCCACAGCCCACCAGAGCCTGTCCCGGCCCACCCCGGCCCATCACAGACCGTCTCAGCTCATCACAGCTCGTCCCAGCCCACCACAGCCCGTCCCAGCCCACCACAACCAACCACAGCCCGTCCCCATCCCACCACAGCCTGTCCCAGCCCACCACAGCCCGTTCCAGCCCAGCCCAGCCTGTCCCAGCCCACCATGGCACACCACAGCCCACCACAGCCCGTCCCAGACCACCACAGCCCACCATGGCTTACCACGGCCCACCACAGCCTGTCCCAGCCCATCCCAGACCACCACAGCCCCCTCCCAGCCCGTCCCAGACCACCACATAAAGTACCAGCCAATAGAAGCCCACCACAGCCCGTCCCAGCCCACCACGGCCCGTCCGCGCCCACCCCAGCCCACCAAAGCCCACCACAGCCCATCTCAGCTCACCACAACCCGTACCAGGCCACCACAGCCGGTTACAGCTTATCACAGCCCATCCCAGCCCACCACAGCCCGTCCCAGCCCACCACGACCCGTCCCAGCCCGCCACGGCCCGTCCCAGCCCACCACGGCCCGTCCCAGCCCGCCACAGCACGTCCCAGCCCGCCACGGCCCGTCCCAAACCGCCACGGCCCGTCCCAACCCGCCACAGTTTGTCCCAGCCTACCACAGCCCGTCCCAGATCACCACAGCCCTTCCCAGGCCACCACAGCCCACCACAGTTCATCCCAGCCCACCACAGTTCGTCCCAGCCCGCCACGGCCCGTCCCGGCCCACCACGGCCCGTCCCGGCCCACCACGGCCCGTCCCAGCTCACCACAGCCTGTCCCAGCCCGCCACGGGCTGTCCCAGCCGACCACGGCCCGTCCCAGCTCACCACGGCCCGTCCCAGCCCGTCCCAGCCCACGACAACCCGTCCCAGCCCACGAAAGCCCGTCCCAGCTTACCACATCCCGTCCCAGCTTACCACAGCCCGTCCCAGCCCACCACGGTCCACCACAGCCCACCACAGTTCGTCCCAGTCCTCCACAACCCGTCCCAGCCCGCCACGGCCCGTCCCAGCCCACCACGGCCCGTCCCGGCCCACCACGGCCCGTCCCGGCCCACCACGGCCCGTCCCGGCCCACCACGGCCCGTCCCAGCCCACCACGGCCCGTCCCAGCCAACCACAGCCTGTCCCAGCCAAACACAGCCTGTCCCGGCCCACCACGGCCCATCCCGGCCCACCACGGCCCGTCCCAGCCCGCCACAGTTTGTCCCAGCCAAACACAGCCCGTCCCAGATCACCACAGCCCGTCCCAGCCCACCACAGACCACCACAGTTCATCCCAGCCCACCACAGTTCGTCCCAGCCCGCCACGGCCCGGCCCGGCCCACCACGGCCCGTCCCGGCCCACCACGGCCCGTCACACCTCACCACAGCCTGTCCCAGCCCACCACAGCCCACGACAACCCGTCCCAGCCCATGAAAGCCCGTCCCAGCTTACCACATCCCGTCCCAGCTTACCACAGCCCATCACAGCCCACCACGGTCCACCACAGCCCACCACAGCCCGTCCCAGCCCACCACGGCCCATAACAACCCACCACGGCCCGTCGCGGCCCATCACGGCCCGTCCCAGCTTACAACGGCTCGTCCCAGCCCACCACAGCCTGTCCCAGCCCACCACAGCCCGTCCCAGCCCACCACGGCCCGTCCCAGCCCACCACGGCCAGTCCCAGCCCACCACGGCCAGTCCCAGCCCACCACGGCCCACCACGGACCATAACAACCCAACACGGCCCGTCCCGGCCTACTACGCCTCGTCCCAGCCCACCACAGCCCGTCCCAGCCCACCACGGCCCGTCCCAGCCCACCACGGCCCGTCCCAGCCCACCACGGCCCACCACAGCCCTCCACAGCCAGTCCCAGCCCGTCCCAACCCGCCCCAGCCCACCACGGCCCGTCCCAGCCCACCACGACCCACCACAGCCGGTTACAGCTTATCACAGCCCGTCCCAGCCCAACAGAGGCCGTTTCTGCTCACCACCACAGCCCGTCCCAGCCCACCACGGCCCGTCCCTGCCCACCACGGCCCGTCCCAGCCCACCACGGCTCTCCACAGCTCTCCATAGCCCGGTCCAATCCTCCACAGCCCGTCCCAGCCCAACACAGCCCGTCCCAGCCCAACACAGCCCGTCCCCGCCCAACACAGCCCGTCCCAGCCGTCCCAGCAAATCCCAGCCCACCACAGCCCGTCTCAGCTCACTACAGCGCGTCCCAGTCCACCACACCCACCACAGCCCGTCCCAGCCCATTCCAGCCCACCACAGCCTGTCCCAGCTCACCACAACCCACCACAGCCAACCGCAGCCGGTCCCAGCCCACCACAGCCCACCGCAGCCGGTCCCAGCGCACCACACCCCACCGCAGCCCGTCCCACCACACCAGAGTCCATCCCAGCCCACAACGACCCGTCACAGTTTACCACGGCCCACCACGGCTTTCCACGGCCCATCCCAGTCCACCACGGCCCTTCCCAGCCCGCCACGGCCCGTCCCAGCCCGCCACGGCCCGTCCCATCCCGCCACGGCCCGTCCCAGCCCGCCACAGACCACCACAGTTCGTCCCAGCCCACCACAGTTCGTCCCGGCCCACCACGGCCCGGCCCGGCCCACCACGGCCCGGCCCGGCCCACCACGGCCTGTCCCAGCCCATCCCAGCCCACGACGGCCTGTCCCAGCCCATGAAAGCCCGTCCCAGCTTACCATATCCCGTCCCAGCTTACCACAGCCCATCACAGCCCACCACGGTCTACCACAGCCCACCACAGACCGTCCCATCCCACCACGGCCCATAACAACCCACCACGGCCCGTCCCAGCCCACCACGGCCCGTCCCAGCCCACCACGGCCCGTCCCAGCCCACCACGGCCCACCACGGCCCGTCCCGGCCCACCACGGCCCGTCGCCGCCCACCACGGCCCGTCCCCGCCCACCACGGCCCGTCCCCGCCCACCACGGCCCGTCCCCGCCCACCACGGCCCGTCCCCGCCCACCACGGCCCGTCCCCGCCCACCACGGCACACCACAGCCCACCACGGCACACCACAGCCCACCACAGCCCGTCCCAGCCCACCACATCAAGTACCCGGCCCGTCCCAGCCCGTCCCGGCCCGTCCCGGCCCGTCCCAGCCCACCACAGCCCACCAAAGCCAGTCCCAGCCCGTCCCAACCCGCCCCAGCCCAACACAGCCCACCACAGACGGTTACAGCCTGTCCCAGCCCGTCCCGGCCCACCGCGGCCAGTCCCGGCCCACCTGTGTTAGGAACAGTATCTCACCTTCTTGATTTTGGCACCCTCCTTTCGCTATGATGTTCTTGTGGAACTCTTTGCAGATGGGGACAGAAATAGAAAAGCTGTTTTCAACCTAAGGGAGAAAGGAAGGGAGACATGAAGTTTACACTGTCGTGGCAAGGGAGGCCCGACTTCAGGAGCTCTGATAAACGAGCTTTTGAAAACAGGCTTAGACCCAAGGAAGTTCTCTATACGAGGGACTTTTGTAAGACTAAACAAAGGCAAGGACGTTCCCCTATAGCCTTCCCATAACAGGTACTATCCCCCTGCCTCCATTTAGCCAAAACACCGCCGACAGCTCCCTCCTCTTGAGGTGTTTTAGCTCTACCCAAGCCAGTAGAGCTCTGCTTTGCCCCAGGGTTATCCAGGCACGTAGGAGGGAAGAGCAGGCAGAAGACCTCCTTACCAGGTCTGCCACCATCTTTTGCATGTACTCGGTGCACTTCTCCACCTCGTTTTTGGGACCTCGGAGTTGGACGATGTCACTCTTGTGTGCAGGGTCTGGGAAGCTGATGATAACCTGCAGGAGCGGTCATTTCTAGTTAGCTCAAGCAAAAGCAAGAACCCTTGTGTCAGACACATGCAAAGGTTGGGGGGATCCTACACATGCCCTTTTCCCATTCAGAAAAGGGGAACCGTGTTAGCGGCCTCTGGCTAAAAGAACTATCTTCTCAGACACTTGCGCTACAGAGCCACTAAAGTTACGACTTCTGTGACGACAGGCCTACTACCCATGTAGGAAAGAACCCCTCTGGATTCCTCCTCTCCTACAAAGCCTTACCTCTGGGAATTGCTCCTGGATTTCCCAGACCCGCTCAGCCTTCTGCCCAATGATGGTCCGGTGGAATTTCTGCTCGACGATTAGGTCCGCAGCGTGTTCATTTTCCTGATGGGAACAGAGGGCACACTGAGTGTTCAGCCGGAGAGCCATCTACTTTGACTTAGCGGTTTGCTGCCCGACGGTTTACTTGCCAGCACTGTCCCTCTTTTCTCCAGACCAAATTCACTCTGCGTTGACAGAGAAGGGCTACCCGAGGGAACAGGGGAAGACATTTGTGAAGAGGAACTTGCACTTGTCATGAGATCCAAGTGCTCGGTGGGCAAGGGGCACACACTCGCACCAGAAGGTTACAAGGGAACACGAGAGCGCAAACCCTGCAGTCTCCCAAACATCACGTCCTACCCACTCACCATACGGGAAGCGAGTTCCAGCAGCTCTTTCTTGGCCTGTGGGACCCCCTGTGGGTCTCCTTCCATTCTGATCGGGTTACTCTTCTCGTTGTCCGGGGGAATGCGCACAGACACCTTGTACAGATCCTTCATCCTGTTCACTTCGAGGCAAGGACTGTGGTGACGCCATCTGCTAGGCAAAGACCTGGAAGCAAGGCACCTGGATTATCACTGCTCAGAGGCTGTTGAAGAAGTAAAGCCGCCTCTGGGAAGGGCTCAGTGGGGTAGGGTTGAGACAGGGGAAATTGCCTCTTCCCCCTGGAGTTCAGCGAGAGCAGACCTGTGCCACACGAGAGCCTGTCCAAGTAAATACCGTGGCATCTACAGAGCCCATTGTTCCCTTGTCAGAGCGAGGCGTGTTTCTTCCCCAAACAGTATCACATTTAGAGCAGAGGATAATCGTTCCTTTCTACCCCAAACTCTTGGCTGGGGTCACGTTGCAGTGCTATCAAACTAGCAGACCGCAACAAGGCTTTACCGTTGGCCATATTCTACTGCCGGTGCTGTAGCACCTTCCTCCAGAGGCCAGACCACACTGCTCCTCCTCCAGCTGACACCCTCTCCCACAAGCCACAGGGCTATTTAACCCCTTAGCGGGAACCAGCTACACCTGCACGTCATCCACGTCAATCAACCCACTGCCTCTGAGGCAAGGCCACAGCTGCGTGTTATCAATGCTAATCAACCCACCACCTTCATTCCTCTACAGGGAGAAGCTCACCAAGCACATTTCCACCACCCACAACTGGCTGCTAAAATGTCATTCGCACAGAGAAGTAATTCCACTACTGTTCAGGCTCCCAAGGTACTTTCACACGTTAAAGCCATCGCAAGGCCTCACGGCCCATTTCTCTCCTTGTACCACCACCACTCCAGGAAAGCAGAGGAAACGTGATGGAGACAGCACACTGGGTGAGCTACAGAGCCCCTGATACCATCTACTAAACACGAAGAGTGTGAGCATGGGAAGGACTAGAAAGGCACTCCACTTACCGTTTAGCTGCGTTCTTGCCAATGAGGTGTCGGTGGAATTGGTGGTCAGCTTTGATTATTGCGTAATCCGTCCCGTGGATCTAAAAAGAATTATATTTTTATATCTATATCTATATATGTATGTATGTCCACTATTATATATTATATTATATAGGGCCAGGTAGGACAGGCCACCGCTTCTGTCTCGTGCCCTAAGTAACTGCCTACTGCCAGTATTGGCACTGACTCACCAGCGGTCAGCTACAAGCACTTCTGCTCTTCAGCAGAGCACAAGCATTCCTCTGCTTTGAGAAGAGAGCATTGTGCTCATGAAACATCGAAAAGACTCACTTCTATGCCTCTCCAGCTATAACCAAGAGAATCCTTCCTTCTCCGCACCAAAAAAATTAATGCTGACTTTTCAAGGATGCTATGGATGACCAAGGGGTGTCATCCACCTGCCACACAATTTGTCTCCTGCAAGTTCGATTAAGCATGCCAAGACATCCTATGGATGTGACAAACACCTCATCACCTCTGCTCTGTTGCCCCTTCTTCCCCCAGTTTCTTACTGGAACTAGTAACTGCAGCTCACCAGTTCCTTGAGCACGGCTTCAATCTGTTCCTGAGCCACATGCACATCTTCTGTAGGTCCTTCCAAAGTGATGTTATCCTCTCCTCCAGTGAATTTGATGTGAACCTTGAGGTGAAGGACAATGAATCTCTTCAGAATTTGCCAAGATCCAAGCCAGGCCAATGCTTTTGGTCAGGCCTACACCATCGATCCCTGCCACTGAGAGATGTGCTCCTTCCCAAAAAGCCCAGACCAAATCCCCACAATTTTACAAGTCAGAAACTTAACAATTTCGGCCATATGGCAGTGCCTAGAGCCCAAGGCTCTGGTGCCGTCCCGGTTTCTGCAAGGGCTTTGGAGAAGTTTACTCATTTAGCCTTTATCTAGATACCGTCTAACTCCCCAGGGAGAAGCCTTGCTGCACTCGCCATTTCCAGGTATCCTACTACATCAGTTCTCAAAACAGCACCACATAAAGCTTCCTTGGAAGGGCTCAACCCATGACAATAACATAGGAGGAGCAGTGTTTGCAGCAGTAAAAGAGAGGGTTCCCTTGAACAGCAAAGATCTGTGTCATTTCCCCCTGGGTTTACCCACGCTAGAATACACCTCTCTCTTTCGTGACGAGTGATCTGGACTAAACCTTTTTCTACGCCGGGGGTGCTAAGCTAACCAGCTCACCCATACCTTTGGCATCTGCTGAGTGATTTTGGCCAGGTCCTGTCCTTTCTTTCTAATAATGAAACGATGAAGCCAAGAGGGGGCAGAGACCGAGGAGACGGTAAAACTGTTGGCCTGAGAGACAGAAAAACAGAGAAGCTGTTTGATGGACAAACCACAGCACACCACAGCAAGTCCCAGCCCACCACAGCCCGTCCCAGCCACCCACAGCCCGTCCCAGCCCGTCCCAGCTCACCACAGCCCATCCCAGCCCACCACAGCCCACCAGAGCCCGTCCAGGACCACCACAGTCCGTTCCAGCCCACCACAGCCCGTCCCCGCCCAACACAGCCCGTCCCAGCCCACCACAGCCCGTCCCAGCCTGTCCAAGCCTGTCCCAGACCACCAGAGCCCGTCGCAGCCCACCACAGCCCGTCACAGCTCTCCACAACCCACCACAGCCCTTCCCAGCCCGTCCCAGCCCACCACAGCCCGTCCCAGCCCACCACAGCCCACGAAAGCCCACCACGGCCCACCACAGTTCACCACAGCCCGTCCCAGCCCACCACAGCCCTCCAGAGCCCGTCTCAGCTCACCACAGCCCGTCTCAGCTCACCACAGCCCACCGCAGCCCATCCCAGCCCACCACGGCCCGTCCCAGCCCGTGCCAACCCGTCACAACACACCACAGCCCACCACAGCCCGTCCCTACCCACCACAGCGTGTCCCAACCCACCACAGCCCAGCACAGCCCTTCAGAACCCACCACAGCCCACCACAGCCCGTCCCAGCCCACCACAGACCACCACAGCCCACCACAGCCCGTGCCAGCCCACCACAGCCCGCCTCAGCCCACTACAGCCCGTCCCAGCCCACCACAGCTTGTCCCAGACCACCACAGCTCCTCCCAGCCCACCATAACCAACCACAGCCTATCCCAGCCGATCCCAGCCCACCACAGCCCGTCCCATCACACCACAGCCCACCACAGCCCGTCCCAGCCAACCACGGCCCGTCCCAGCCCACCACAGCCCGTCCCAGCCCACCACGGCCCATCCTGGCCCAACACAGCCCACCAAGGCGCACCACAGCCCATCCCAGCCCATTACAGCCTGTTCCAGACCACCACATCCCATCTCAGCCCACCACAGCCCGTCCCAGCCCACCACAACCGACCACAGCCCACCACAGCCCACCACGGCCGACCACAGCCCACCACGGCCCATGCAAGCCAACCACGGCCCATCCAAGCCCACCACGGTCCACCACGGCACGTCCCAGCCCACCACAGAGCACCACAGCCCGTCCCAGCCCGTCCCAGCCCACCACAGTATGTCCCAGACCACCAGAGCCCGTCCCAGCCCACCACAGCCCGTCTCAGCCCACCACAGCCTGTCCCAGCCTGTACCAGACCCCCAGAGCCCGTCGCAGCCCACCACAGCCCGTCACAGCCCGTCCGAGCTCTCCACAACCCACCGCAGCCCGTCCCAGCCCACCACAGCCCGTCCCAGCCCACCACGGCCCACGAAAACCCACCACAGCCCACCACGGCCCACCACAGCCCGTCCCAGCCCACCACAAGCTGTCCTAGCCCACCACAGACCTCCAGAGCCCGTCTCAGCTCACCAGAGCCTATCCCAGCCCACCACGGCCCACCACAGCACACCACAGCCCACCGCAGCCTATCCCAACCCGTCCCAGCCCACCACGGCCCGTCCCAGCCCACCACGGCCCGTCCCAGCCCACCACGGCCCGTCCCAGCCCGTCCCAGCCCACGACAGCCCGTCCCAGCCCACCAGAGCCCACCAGAGCCCACCACAGCTCGTCCCAGCCCACCACAGCCCACAAGAGCTTGTCACAGACCACCACAGCCCGTCCCAGCCCACCACAGCCCACTACGGCCCACCACAGCCCGTCCCAGCCCACCACAGCCCGTCCCAGCCCACCATAGCCCGTCCCAGCCCACCACAGCTTGTCCCAGCCCACCACAGCCTGACCCAGCTCGTCCCAGACCACCACAGCCTCTCACAGCACACCAGAGCCCGTAACAGCCCACCACAGCAAGTACCAGCCCGTCCCAGCCCACCACGGCCCGTCTCAGCCCACCACGGCCTGTCTCAGCCCACCACGGCCCGTCTCAGCTCACCACAACCCGTCCCAGCCCACCACAGCCCACCACAGCCCGTCCCAGCCCACCACGGCCCGTCCCAGCCCACCACAGCCCGTCCCAGCCCACCACAGCCCGTCCCAGCCTGTTTCAGCCCACCACGGCTAACCACGGCCTGTCCCGGCCCACCACGGCCAACCACGGTCCACCATGGCCCACCAGAGCACACCATGGCCCACCACGGCCCTTCCCAGCCCACCACAGCCCACCACAGCCTATCCCAGCCCACCACGGCCCGTCCCAGCCCACCACGGCCCATCACAGCCCACCACAGTTCACCACAGCCCGTCCTAGCCCAGCACGGTCCGTCCCAGCCCACCACGGACCACCACGGCCCATCTCAGCCCACCACAGCCTGTCCAAGCCCAGCACAGCCCTCCACAACCCTCCACAGCCCGTCCCAACCCTCCACAGCTCATCCCAGCCTACCACAGCCCGTCGCAGCCCAACACAGCTTATCCCAGCCCACCGCAGCCCGTCCCAGCCCACCGCAGCCCGTCCCAGCCCACCGCAACCCGTCCCAGCCCACCGCAACCAGTCCCAGCCCACCACAGCCCACCACAGGTCACCACAGCCCACCACCGGTCACCACAGCCCACCACCGGTCACCACAGCCTGTTTCAGCCCACCACGGCAAACCACGGCCCGTCCCAGCCCACCACGGCCCGCCATGGCCCACCACAGCTCGTCCCAGATAAACACGGCGCACAACAGCCCACCACGGCCCGTCCCGACCCACCACAGCCCGTCCCAGCACACCACAGCCCACCACAGCCCATCACAGCCCACCACAGCCCGTCCCAGCTTACCACAGCCCACCACAGACCGTCCCAGCCCACCACAGACCGTCCCAGCCCACCACAGCCTCTCACAGCCCACCACAGCCCGTCACAGCCAACTACGGCCCGTCCCAGCCCACCACGGCCCATCACAGCCCACCACAGTTCACCACAGCCCGTCCTAGCCCAGCACGGCCCGTCCCAGCCCACCACGGTCCACCACGGCCCATCTCAGCCCACCACAGCCTGTCCAAGCCCAGCACAGCCCTCCACAACCCTCCACAGCCCGTCCCAACCCTCCACAGCTCATCCCAGCCTACCACAGCCCGTCGCAGCCCAACACAGCTTATCCCAGCCCACTGCAGTCCGTCCCAGCCCACCGCAGCCCGTCCTAGCCCACCGAAACCCGTCCCAGCCCACTGCAACCCGTCCCAGCCCACCACAGCCCACCACAGGTCACCACAGCCCACCACAGGTCACCACAGCCTGTTTCAGCCCACCACGGCAAACCACGGCCCGTCCCAGCCCACCACGGCCCGCCATGGCCCACCACAGCTCGTCCCAGATAAACACGGCGCACCACAGCCCACCACGGCCCGTCCCGGCCCACCACAGCCCGTCCCAGCTTACCACAGCCCACCACAGACCGTCCCAGCCCACCACAGACCATCCCAGCCCACCACAGACCGTCCCAGCCCACCACTGCCCGTCCCAGCCCACCACTGCCCGTCCCAGCCCACCACAGCCCGTCCCAGCCCACCACAGCCCACCACAGCCCACCACAGGCCACCGCAGGCCATCCCAGCCCAAAACAGACGGTCCCAGCCAACCACAGCCCGTCGAGCCCACCACAGCCCGTCCCAGCCCTCCACAGCCCGTCCCAGCCCTCCACAGCCCATCACAGCCCGTCCCAGGTCACCACAGCCCGTCCCAGCCTACCACAGCCCACCACGGCTCACCACGGCCCACTACGGCCCACCACGGCCAACGACGGCCCGCCACGGCCCGCCACAGACTGTCCCGGCCCACCAAAGCCCATCCCAGCCTGCCACAGCCCGACCCAGCCCACCACAGCCTGTCACAGCCCACCACAGCCCGTCCCGGCCCACCACAGCCCGTCCCTGACCACAACAGCCCGTCCCAGCCCACCACAACCCACCACAGACCGTCCCAACCCACCACAGCCCGTCTAAGCTCACCATAACCCACCACAGCCCACCACAGCCCGTCCCAGCCCACCACAGGCTGTCCCGGCCTACAACAGCTTGTCAGAGCCCACCACAGCCTGGCACAGCCCGTCCCAGCCCGTCCTAGCCCACCACAGCCCGGCACAGCCCACCACAGCCCACCAGAGCCCGTCCCGGCCCACCAGAGCCCGCCCCGAGCCACCACGGCCCGTCCCAGCCCACCACGGCTGACCACAGCCTGTCCCAGCCCACTACAGCCGCTGCCAGCCCACCACAGCCCACCAGAGCCCGTCCCAGCCCACCACAGCCCGTCCCAGCACATCACAGCCTGTCCCAGCCCACCACAGCCCGTGCGAGCCCACCACGGCTGACCACAGCCCGTGCCAGGCCACCACGGCCCACCACAGCCCACTACAGTTCACCACGGCCCTTCCCAGCCCACCACGGACCACCGCAGCCCACCACGGCCCGTCCCAGTTCACCACGGCCTGTCCCAGCCCACCACAGCCCATCCCAGACCACCACAGCCCGTCTCAGCCCACCACAGCTTGTCCCAGCACATCACAGCCCGTCTTAGCCAGCCACAGCCCACCGCAGCCCATACCAGCCCACCCCAGCCAGCCACAGCCCACCACAGCCCGTCCCCGCCCACCACAGCCGGTCCCAGCTCACCACAGCCCACCACAGCCCGTCCCAGCTCACCACAGCCCGTCACAGCCCGTCCCAGCCCACCACAGCCTCTCCCAGCCCGCCACAGCCTGTCCCAGCCCACCACAGCCCATCCCAGCCCACCACAGCCCGTCCCAGCCCACCACAGCCCGTCCCAGCCCGTCCCGGCCCACCACAGCCCGTCCCTGAGCACCACAGTCCGTCCCAGCCCACCACGGCCCGTCCCAGCCCACCACAGCCCGTCCCAGCCCACCACAGACCACCGCAGCCCGTCCCAAACCACCACAGCCCGTCCCAGCCCACCACAGCTCACCACAGTCCGTCCCAGCCCACTACAACTCGTCCCAGCCCACCACAGCACACCACAGCCCGTCCCAGCCCACCACAGCCCGTCCCTGAGCACCACAGCCCGTCCCAGCCCACCACGGCCCATCCCAGCCCACCACAGCCCGTCTCAGCCCACCACAGCCCGTCTCAGCCCACCACAGCACACCACAGACCGTCCCAGCCCACCACAGCCCGTCCCAGCTTACCACAGCCCACCACAGCCCGTCTCAGCCCACCACAGCCCGTCCCGGCCCACTACAACTCGTCCCAGCCCACCACAGGCCACCACAGCCCACCCAGCCCGTCCCAGCCCACCAAAGGCCGTCCCAGCCCACCACAGCCCAATACAGCACACCACAGCTCGTCACAGCCCGTCAGAGGCCACCAGAGCTTGTCCCGGCCCACCAGAGTCCGTCCCAAGCCACCACGGCCCGTCCCAGCCCACGACGACTGACCACAGGCCGTCCCAGCCCACCACGGCCCGTCCCAGCCCACCACAGCCCGTCCCAGCCCACCACAGCCCGTCCCAAACCACCACAGCCCTTCCCAGCCCACCACAGATTGTCCCAGCCCAGTACAACTCGTCCCAGCCCACCACAGCTCACCACAGCCCATCCCAGCCCACCACAGCCCGTCCCTGAGCACCACAGCCCGTCCCAGCCCACCACGGCCCGTCCCAGCCCACCACGGCCCGTCCCAGCCCACCACGGCCCGTCCCAGCCCACCACTAGCCCGTCCCAGCCCACCACAGCCCGTCCCAGCCCACCACAGGCCGTCCCCGCCCATTACAGCCCATCCCAGCCTGTCCCAGACCACCACAGCCCGTCTCAAGCTCACCAGAACCTACCACAGACCACCACAGCCCGTCCCAGACCACCACGGCCCACCACAGCCCACCACGGCCCGACCAAGCCCACCACGGCCCGAACAAGCCCACCACCGCCCGAACAAGCCCACCACGGCCCGAACAAGCCCACCACGGCTCGTAGCGGCCCACCACAGCCCGTCGCGGCCCACCACGGCCCACAGCGGTCCGTCCCGGCCAACCACGGTCCGTCGCAGCCCACCATGGCCCACCTCAGCCCACCACGGCCCTTCCCAGCCCACCACAGCCCGTCCCAGCCCTTCCCAGCCCACCACAGCCCGTCCCAGCCCACCACAGCCCGTCCCAGCCCACCACAGCCCGTCCCAGCCCACCACAGCCCACCACAGCCTGTCCCAGCCCACCAGAACCCGCCTCAACCCAAAACAGCTCTTCCCAGGCCACCACAGCCCGTCCAAGCCCACCACAGCCCGTCCCAGCCACGGTCAGACCGTACCAGCCCACCACAGCCCGTGCCAGCCCGTCCCAGCTCGTCCCAGCAAACCACAGCCCGTCCCAGACCACCACAGCCTCTCACAGCACACCACAGCCGTAACAGCCCACCACAGCAAGTACCAGCCCGTCCCAGCCCACCACGGCCCGTCTCACCCCACCACGGCCCGTCTCAGCTCACCACAACCCGTCCCAGACGACCACAGCCCGTCCCAGCCCACCACAGCCCACCACAGCCCGTCCCAGCCCACCACGGCCCGTCCCAGCCCACCACGGCCCGTCCCAGCCCGTCCCAGCCTACCACATCCCATCCCAGCCCACCAGAGCCCGTCCCAGCTCGTCCCAGCCTACCACAGCCCGTCCCAGCCCACCACAGCCCGTCCCAGCTCGTCCCAGCCCACCACAGCCCGTCCCAGCTCGTCAAGGCCCACCACAGCCCGTCCCAGCTCGTCCCAGCCCACCACAGCCCGTCCCAGCTCCTCCCAGCCCACCACAGCTGGTCCCAGCCTGTCCCAGCCCACCACAGCCCGTCCCAGCCCACCAAAGCCCGTCCCAGCCCATCCCAGCCCACGACAGCCCGTCACAGCCCGTCACAGCCCACCACAGCCAGTCCCAGCTTGTCCCAGACCACCGCAGCCCGTCCCAGTTCAGCGCAGCCCGTGCCAGCCCACCACAGCCCGTGCCAGCACACCACAGCTCGTCCCAGCACACCACAGCCCGTCCCAGCCCACCACAGCCTGTCCCAGCCCGTCTCCGCCCACCACAACCTGTTCTCGCCCACCACAGCCCGTCCCAGCCCACCACAGCTCACCACAAACCACCACAGCCCACCACAGCCCGTCCCAGACCATCCCAGACCATCCCAGCCCACGACAGCCCGTCACAGCCCACCACAGCCCACCACAGCCCGTTCCAGCCCACCACAGACCACCACAGCCTGTCCCAGCCCACCACGGCCCGTCCCAGCCCACCACAGACCACCACAGCCCGTCCCAGGCCACCAAGGCCCGTCCCAGCCCACCACAGACCACCACAGCCTGTCCCAGCCCACCACAGCCCGTTCCAGCCCACCACAGACCGTCGCAGCTCACCACAGAAAGTCCCAGCCCATCCCAGCCCACCACAACCCGTCCCAGCTTACCACAGCCCACCACAGCCCGTGTCAGCCCGTCCCAGCTCACCACAACCCACCACAGCCCGCTCCAGCCCGCCACAGCCCGTACCAGCCCACCACAGCCCGTCCCAGCCCACCACAGCCCGTCCCAGACGACCACAGCCCACCAGAGCCAGTCCCAGCCCGTCCCAGCCCACAACAGCCCGCCCCAGCCCACCACAGCCCGTCCTAGCCCATCCCAGCCCACCACAGCTTGTCCCAGCACATCACAGCCCGTCTTAGCCAGCCACAGCCCACCGCAGCCCATCCCAGCCCACCCCAGCCAGCCACAGCCCATTACAGCCCACCACAGCCCGTCCCCGCCCACCACAGCCGGTCCCAGCTCACCACAGCCCACCACAGCCGGTCCCAGCTCACCACAGCCCGTCACAGCCCGTCCCAGCCCACCACAGCCTCTCCCAGCCCACCACAGCCTGTCCCAGCCCACCACAGCCCGTCCCAGCCCACCACGGCCCATCCCAGCCCACCACAGCCCGTCTCAGCCCACCACAGCCCGTCTCAGCCCACCACAGCACACCACAGACCGTCCCAGCCCACCACAGCCCGTCCCAGCTTACCACAGCCCACCACAGCCCGTCTCAGCCCACCACAGCCCGTCCCGGCCCACTACAACTCGTCCCAGCCCACCACAGGCCACCACAGCCCACCCAGCCCGTCCCAGCCCACCAAAGGCCGTCCCAGCCCACCACAGCCCAATACAGCACACCACAGCTCGTCACAGCCCGTCAGAGGCCACCAGAGCTTGTCCCGGCCCACCAGAGTCCGTCCCAAGCCACCAAGGCCCGTCCCAGCCCACAACGACTGACCACAGGCCGTCCAGCCCACCACGGCCCGTCCCAGCCCACCACAGCCCGTCCCAGCCCACCACAGCCCGTCCCAAACCACCACAGCCCTTCCCAGCCCACCACAGACTGTCCCAGCCCAGTACAACTCGTCCCAGCCCACCACAGCCCACCACAGCCCATCCCAGCCCACCACAGCCCGTCCCTGAGCACCACAGCCCGTCCCAGCCAACCACGGCCCGTCCCAGCCCACCACGGCCCGTCCCAGCCCACCACGGCCCGTCCCAGCCCACCACAGCCCGTCCCAGCCCACCACAGCCCGTCCCAGCCCACCACAGGCCGTCCCCGCCCATTACAGCCCATCCCAGCCGGTCCCAGACCACCACAGCCCGTCTCAAGCTCACCAGAACCTACCACAGACCACCACAGCCCGTCCCAGACCACCACGGCCCACCACAGCCCACCACGGCCCGACCAAGCCCACCACGGCCCGAACAAGCCCACCACCGCCCGAACAAGCCCACCACGGCCCGAACAAGCCCACCACGGCTCGTAGCGGCCCACCACAGCCCGTCGCGGCCCACCACGGCCCACAGCGGTCCGTCCCGGCCAACCACGGTCCGTCGCAGCCCACCATGGCCCACCTCAGCCCACCACGGCCCTTCCCAGCCCACCACAGCCCGTCCCAGCCCTTCCCAGCCCACCACAGCCCGTCCCAGCCCACCACAGCCCGTCCCAGCCCACCACAGCCCGTCCCAGCCCACCACAGCCCACCACAGCCTGTCCCAGCCCACCAGAACCCGCCTCAACGCAAAACAGCTCTTCCCAGGCCACCACAGCCCGTCCAAGCCCACCACAGCCCGTCCCAGCCACGGTCAGACCGTACCAGCCCACCACAGCCCGTGCCAGCCCGTCCCAGCTCGTCCCAGCAAACCACAGCCCGTCCCAGACCACCACAGCCTCTCACAGCACATCACAGCCCGTAACAGCCCACCACAGCAAGTACCAGCCCGTCCCAGCCCACCACGGCCCGTCTCAGCCCACCACGGCCCGTCTCAGCTCACCACAACCCGTCCCAGACGACCACAGCCCGTCCCAGCCCACCACAGCCCACCACAGCCCGTCCCAGCCCACCACGGCCCGTCCCAGCCCACCACAGCCCCACCCAGCCCACCACAGCCCGTCCCAGCCCACCACAGCTCGTCCCAGCCCTCCACAGCCCACAAGAGCTTGTCACAGCCCACCACAGCCCCTCCCAGCCCACCACAGCCCACTACGGCCCACCACAGCCCGTCCCAGCCCACCACAGCCCGTCCCAGCCCACCACAGCCCGTCCCAGCCCACCACAGCCTGTCCCAGCTCGTCCCAGACCACCACAGCCTCTCACAGCACACCACAGCCCGTAACAGCCCCCCACAGCAAGTACCAGCCCGTCCCAGCCCACCACGGCCCGTCTCAGCTCACCACAACCCGTCCCAGACGACCACAGCCCGTCCCAGCCCACCACAGCCCACCACAGCCCGTCCCAGCCCACCACGGCCCGTCCCAGCCCACCACGGCCCGTCCCAGCCCGTCCCAGCCTACCACATCCCGTCCCAGCCCACCAGAGCCCGTCCCAGCTCGTCCCAGCCTACCACAGCCCGTCCCAGCCCACCACAGCCCATCCCAGCTCGTCCCAGCCCACCACAGCCCGTCCCAGCTCGTCCCAGCCCACCACAGCCCGTCTCAGCTCGTCAAGGCCCACCACAGCCCGTCCCAGCTCGTCCCAGCCCACCACAGCCCGTCCCAGCTCCTCCCAGCCCACCACAGCTGGTCCCAGCCTGTCCCAGCCCACCACAGCCCGTCCCAGCCCACCAAAGCCCGTCCCAGCCCATCCCAGCCCACGACAGCCCGTCACAGCCCGTCACAGCCCACCACAGCCAGTCCCAGCTTGTCCCAGACCACCGCAGCCCGTCCCAGTTCAGCGCAGCCCGTGCCAGCCCACCACAGCCCGTGCCAGCACACCACAGCCCGTCCCAGCCCACCACAGCCTGTCCCAGCCCGTCTCCGCCCACCACAACCTGTTCTCGCCCACCACAGCCCGTCCCAGCCCACCACAGCTCACCACAAACCACCACAGCCCACCACAGCCCGTCCCAGACCATCCCAGACCATCCCAGCCCACGACAGCCCGTCACAGCCCACCACAGCCCGTTCCAGCCCACCACAGACCACCACAGCCTGTCCCAGCCCACCACGGCCCGTCCCAGCCCACCACAGACCACCACAGCCCGTCCCAGCCCACCACGGCCCGTCCCAGCCCACCACAGACCACCACAGCCTGTCCCAGCCCACCACAGCCCGTTCCAGCCCACCACAGACCGTCGCAGCTCACCACAGAAAGTCCCAGCCCATCCCAGCCCACCACAACCCGTCCCAGCTTACCACAGCCCACCACAGCCCGTGTCAGCCCGTCCCAGCTCACCACAACCCACCACAGCCCGCTCCAGCCCGCCACAGCCCGTACCAGCCCACCACAGCCCGTCCCAGACGACCACAGCCCACCAGAGCCAGTCCCAGCCCGTCCCAGCCCACAACAGCCCGCCCCAGCCCACCACAGCCCGTCCTAGCCCATCCCAGCCCACCACGGCCCATCCCAGCCCACCACGGCACATCACAGCCCGTCCCAGCCTTCCACAGCACACCACAGCCCACTACAGCCCGTCCCAGCCCACCACAGCCCACCACAACCCGTCCCAGCCTGTCCCAGCTCATCCCAGCCCACCATAGCCCACCACAGTTTGTCCCAGCCCACCACAGCCCGTCCCAGGCCACCACAGGCCACTACAGCACACCACAGCCCGTCACAGCTCGTCCCAGTCCGTCACAGCTCGTCCCAGCCCTTCCCAGCCCACCACAGCATGTCCCAGGCCCACCACAGCCCACGACAGCCCGTCCCAGCCCACCACAGCAAGTCCCAGCCCACCACAGCCCGTCCCAGCCACCCACAGCCCGTCCCAGCCCGTCCCAGCTCACCACAGCCCATCCCAGCCCACCACAGCCCACCAGAGCCCGTCCAGGACCACCACAGTCCGTTCCAGCCCACCAGAGCCCGTCGAAGCCCACCACAGCCCGTCCAAGCCCACCACAGCCCGTGCCATCCCGTCCCAGGCCGTGCCAGCTCGTTCTAGCCCGTGCCAGCTCGTTCCAGCCCGTGCCAGCTCGTCCCAGCCCGTGCCAGCCCGTGCCAGCCCGTCCCAGCTCACCACAGCCCGTCCCAGCCCACCACAGCCCGTCCCAGCCCACCACAGCCCGTCCCAGCTTACCACAGCCCACCACAGCCCACCACAGCCTGTCCCAGCCCTCCACAGCCCACCACAGCCCGTGCCAGCCCACCACAGCACACCACAGCCCACCACAGTATGTCCCAGCCCACCACAGCCCGTCCCAGCCCACCACAGCCCGTCCCAGCCCACCACAGCCCGTCCCAGCCCACCACAGCCCTTCCCAGCACACGACAGCCCGTCCCAGCCCTCCACAACCCATCCCAGCCCACCGCAGCCAGTCACAGCTTGTCCCAGCCCACCACAGCCCACCACAGCCTGTCCCAGCCCATCCCAGCCCACGACAGCCCGTCACAGCCCACCACAGCCCGTCCCAGCTTGTCCCAGACCACCACAGCCCGTCCCAGCCCACCACAGCCCGTACCAGCCCACCACATCAAGTACCAGTCCGTCCCAGCGCACCACGGCCCGTCCCAGCGCACCACGGCCTGTCTCCACTCACCACAGCACGTACCAGCCTGTCTCAGCCTACCACAGCCCGTCCCCGCCCACCGCAGCCCGTCCCAGCCCACCACAGCCCGTCCCAGCCCAGCGCAGCCCGTCCCAGCCCAGCGCAGCCCGTGCCAGCCCACCACAGCCCGTCCCAGCACACCACAGCTCGTCCCAGCACACCACAGCCCGTCCCAGCCAACCACAGCCCGTCCCAGCCCACCACAGCCCACCACAGCCCGTCCCAGCCCGTCTCCGCCCACCACAAACTGTCCTCGCCCACCACAGCCTGTCCCCGCCCAGAAAAATCTCTCCCCGCCCACAACAGCCCATCCCAGCCCACCACAGCTCACCACAAACCACCACAGCCCACCACAGCCCGTCCCAGACCATCCCAGCCCATCCCAGCCCACGACAGCCCGTCACAGCCCATCCCAGCCCACCACAGCCCGTCCCAGCCCACAACAGCCAGTCCCAGCCCGTCCCAGCCCACCACAGCCCGTCCCAGCCCGTCCCAGCCCACCACAGCCCGTCCCAGCGCACCACGGCCTGTCTCCACTCACCACAGCACGTACCAGCCTGTCTCAGCCTACCACAGCCCGTCCCAGCCCACCACAGCCCGTCCTGGCTCACCACAGCTCGTCCCGTCCCAACACGGCCGACCACAGCCCATTACGGCCCACCACAGCCTGTCCCAGCCCACCACGGCCCGTCCCAGCCCACCACGGCCCGTCCCAGCCCACCACGGCCCGTCCCAGCCCACCTCTAGCCCACCACAGCCCGTCCCAGCCCACCACAGCCTGTCCCAATTCACCACGGCCCGTCCCAGCCCACCACGGCCTGTCCCAGCGAACCACAGCCCGTCCCAGCCCACCACAGCCCACCATAGCCAGTCCCAGCCCACCACAGCCCGTCCAAGCCCACCACAGCTCGTGCCTGTCCATCCCAGCCCACCACAGCCCACCACAGCCCGTCCCAGCCAACCAGAAGCAGTCCCAGCCCACCACAACCCGTCCAAGCCCACCACAGGTCGTACCTATCCATCCCAGCCCACCACAGCCCACCACAGCCCGTCCCAGCCAACCAGAGCCAGTCCCAGCCCACCACAACACGTCCAAGCCCACCACAGGTCGTACCTGTCCATCCCAGCCCACCACAGCCCGTGTCAGCCCGTCCCAGACCGTCCCAGCTCACCACAACCCACCACAGCCCGTCCCCGCCCAGCAGAGCCCGTCCCCGCCCAGCAGAGCCCGTCCCCGCCCAGCACAGCTCGTCCCAGCCTGTCCCAGGCCTTCCCAGCCCACCACAGCCCGTCCCGGCCCACCACAGCCCTGTCCGGCCCACCATGGCGCACCACAACCCACCACAACTTGTCCCAGCACACCACAGCCCGTCCTAGCCCACCACAGCCCGTCCCAGCCCACCACAGCCCGTCACAGCCCGTCCCAGCCCGTGCCAACCCGTCCCAGCCCGTCCCAGCCCACCACAGCCCGTGCCTACCCACCACAGCCCGTCCTAGCCCACCACAGCCCGTCCCAGCCCACCACAGCCCGTCCCAGCCCACCACAGCCTGTCCCAGCCCACCACAGCCCGTCTCCGCCCACCACAACCTGTCCTCGCCCACCACAACCTGTCCCCGCCCAGCAAAATCTCTCCCCACCCACCAAAGCCAATCCCAGCCCACCACAGCTCACCACAAACCACCACAGCCCACTACAGCCCGTCCCAGACCATCCCAGCCCATCCCAGCCCACGACAGCCCGTCACAGCCCGTCCCAGCCCACAACAGCCAGTCTCAGCTTGTCCCAGCCCACCACAGCCCGTCCCAGCCCACCACAGCCCGTACCAGCCCACCACATCAAGTACCAGTCCGTCCTAGCCCACCACGGCCCGTCCAAGCCCACCACAGCCCGTCTCCGCTCACCACAGCACGTACCAGCCTGTCTCAGCCTACCACAGCCCGTCCCAGCATGTCCCAGCCCACCGCAGCCCGTCCCAGCCCATCACAGCTCGCCCCAGCCCGTCACAGCTCGTCCCAGCCCTTCCCAGCCCACCACAGCATGTCCCAGGCCCCCACAGCCCACGACAGCCCGTCCCAGCCCATGACAGCCCGTCCCATCCCACGACAGCCCGTCCCAGCCCACCACAGACCACTACAGCACACCACAGCCTACCGCAGCCCACCACAGCCAGTCCCAGCCCGTCACAGCTCGTCCCAGCCCGTCCCAGCCCACCACGGCCCGTCCCAGCCCACAACAGACCACCACAGTTCGTCCCAGCCCGCCACGGCCCGTCCCAGCCCACCATGGCCCGTCCCGGCCCACCACGGCCCGTCCCGGCCCACTACGCCCCGTCCCGGCCCACCACGGCCCGTCCCGGCCCACCACAGCCCGTTCCAGCCCACCACAGACCGTCGCAGCTCACCACAGAAAGTCCCAGCCCATCCCAGCCCACCACAACCCGTCCCAGCTTACCACAGCCCACCACAGCCCGTGTCAGCCCGTCCCAGCTCACCACAACTCACCACAGCCCGCTCCAGCCCGCCACAGCCCGTACCAGCCCACCACAGCCCGTCCCAGCCCACCACAGCCCGTGCCATACCACCACAGCCCGTCCCAGCTTGTCGCAGCCCACCACAGCGCGTCCCAGCCCACCACAGCCAACCACAGCCAGTCCCAGCCCGTCCCAGCCCACCACAGCCCGTCCTAGCCCATCCCAGCCCACCACGGCCCGTCCCAGCCCACCACGGCACATCACAGCCCGTCCCAGCCCTCCACAGCACACCACAGCCCACTACAGCCCATCCCAGGCCCACCACAGCCTGTCCCAGCCCACCACAGCCCACCACAACCCGTCCCAGCCTGTCCCAGCTCATCCCAGCCCACCATAGCCCACCACAGTTTGTCCCAGCCCACCACAGCCCGTCCCAGCCCACCACAGGCCACTACAGCACACCACAGGCCACTACAGCACATCACAGGCCGTCACAGCTCGTCCCAGCCCGTCACAGCTTTTCCCAGCCCACCACAGCCGACCACAGCATGTCCCAGGCCCCCACAGCCCACGACAGCCCGTCCCAGCCCACGACAGCCCGTCCCAGCCCACGACAGCCCGTCCCAGCCCACCACAGCCCGTCCCAGCCCACCACGGCCCGTCCCAGCCCACCACAGCCGGTTACAGCTTATCACAGCCCATCCCAGCCCACCACAACCCGTCCCAGCCCACCACAGCCCGTCCCAGACCACCACAACCCGTCCCAGACCACCACAACCCACCACAGCCCGTCCCAGCCCACCACAACCCGTCCCAGCCTACCACAGCCCGTCCCAGCCCACCGCAGCCAGTCACAGCTTGTCCCAGCCCACCACAGCCCACCACAGCCTGTCCCAGCCCAGCCCAGCCCACGACAGCCGGTCACAGCCCACCACAGCCAGTCCCAGCTTGTCCCAGACCACCACAGCCCGTCCCAGCCCACCACAGCCCGTACCAGCCCACCACATCAAGTACCAGTCCGTCCCAGCGCACCACGGCCCGTCCCAGACCACCACAGCCCGTCCCCGCCCACCACAGCCCGTCCCATCCCACCACAGCCCGTCCCAGCCCACCACAGCCCGTCCCAGCCCACCACAACCCATCCCAGCTCGTTCCAGCCCACCACAGCCCGTCTCAAGCTCTAGCAGAACCCACCACAGCCCACCACAGCCCGTCCCAGCCCGTCCCAGACCACCACAGCCCACCACAGCCCGTCCCAGCACACCACAGCCCGTCCCAGCCCGTCCCACCAAACCACAGACCGTCCCAGTCCACCACAGACCGTCCCAGCATGTCCCAGCCCGTCCCAGCCCATCACAGCCCGTTCCAGATCACCACAAACCGTTCCAGCCCACCACAGACCTTCCCAGCCTGTCCCAGCTCACTACAGACCATCACCGCACACCACAGCCCTTCCCAGCCTGTCCCAGCCCACCACAGCCCGTCACCGCCAGCAACAGCCCGTCCCTGCACAACACAGCCCGTCCCAGCCCACCACAGCCCGTCCCAGCCCACCACAGCCCACCACAGAATGTCACAGCCCGCCCTGGCCCACCACAGCCCGTCACAGAATGTCCCGGCCCACCACAGCCTGTCACAGAATGTCCCAGCCCACCACAGCCCGTCCCAGCACACCACAGCCCGTCCCGGACCACCGCGGCCCGTCCCGGACCACCGCGGCCCGTCCCAGCCCACGACAGCCCGTCCCGGACCACCGCGGCCCGTCCCGGACCACCGCGGCCCACCAGGGCCCACCACGGCCCAGCACAGCCCGTCCCAGCCCACCTGTGTTAGGAAGAATATCTCACCTTCTTCATGTTGGCACCGCCTTTCCCTACGATGTTCTTGTGGAACTGTTTGCCGATGGGGACAGAAATAGAAAAGCTGTTTTCAACCTAAGGGAGAAAGGAAGGGAGACATGAAGATTACACTGTCGTGGCAAGGGAGGCCCGACTTCAGGAGCTCTGATAAACGAGCTTTTGAAAACAGACTCAAGGAAGTTCTCTATACGAGGGACTTTTGTAAGACTAAACAAAGGCAAGGACGTTCCCCTATAGCCTTCCCATAACAGGTACTACCCCCTGCCTCCATTCAGCCAAAACAGCGCCGACAGCTCCCTCCTCTTGAGGTGTTTTAGCTCTACCCAAGCCAGTAGAGCTCTGCTTTGCCCCAGGGTTATCCAGGCACGTAGAAGGGAAGAGCAGGCAGACCTCCTTACCAGGTCTGCCACCATCTTTTCCATCGCAGCCCACCACAGCCCGTCTCAGCTCACCACAGCTCTTCCCAGCGCACCACAACCACCACGGCCCGTCCCGGCACACCACGGCCCGTCCCAGCCCACCGCAGCCCGTCCCAGCCCACCGCAGCTCGTCCCAGCCCACCGCAGCCAATCCCAGCCCGTCCCAGCCCGTCCCAGCCCACCGCAGACCGTCCCAGCCCACCGCAGCCCGTCCCAGCCCACCACAGCCCCTTCCAGCCGTCCCAGCAAATCCCAGCTTACCACAGCCCGTCTCAGCTCACCACGGCCCGTCCCAGCCCGCCACGGCCCGTCCCAGCCCGCCACAGTTTGTCCCAGCCTACCACAGCCCGTCCCAGATCACCACAGCCCGTCCCAGCCCACCACAGACCACCACAGTTCATCCCAGCCCACCACAGTTTGTCCCAGCCCGCCACGGCCCGTCCCGGCCCACCACGGCCCGTCCCGGCCCACCACGGCCCGTCCCAGCTCACCACAGCCCGTCCCAGCCCACCACAGCCCGTCCCAGACGACCACGGCCCGTCCCAGCTCACCACGGCCCGTCCCAGCCCGTCCCAGCCCACGACAACCCGTCCCACCCCACGAAAGCCCGTCCCAGCTTACCACATCCCGTCCCAGCTTACCACAGCCCATCACAGCCCACCACGGTCCACCACAGCCCACCACAGACCACCACAGTTCGTCCCAGTCCTCCACAACCCGTCCCAGCCCGCCACGGCCCGTCCCAGCCCACCACGGCCCATCCCAGCCCACCACAGCCTGTCCCAGCCAAACACAGCCTGTCCCAGCCAAACACAGCCTGTCCCAGCCAAACACAGCCTTTCCCGGCCCACCACGGCCCGTCCCGGCCCACCACGGCCCACCACAGCCCGCCACAGTTTGTCCCAGCCTACCACAGCCCGTCCCAGATCACCACAGCCCATCCCAGCCCACCACAGCCCACCACAGTTCATCCTAGCCCACCACATTTCGTCCCAGCCCGCCACGGCCCGTCCCGGCCCACCACAGCCCGTCCCGGCCCACCACGGCCCGTCCCAGCTCACCACAGCCCACCACAGCCCACGACAACCCGTCCCAGCCCATGAAAGCCCGTCCCAGCTTACCACATCCCGTCCCAGCTTACCACAGCCCACCACAGCCCACCACGGTCCACCACAGCCCACCACAGCCCGTCCCAGCCCACCACGGCCCATAACAACCCACCACGGCCCGTCGCGGCCCATCACGGCCCGTCCCAGCTTACAACGGCTCGTCCCAGCCCACCACAGCCTGTCCAAGCCCACCACAGCCCGTCCCAGCCCACCACAGCCCGTCCCAGCCCACCACAGCCCGTCTCAGCCCGTCCCAGCCTGTCCCAGCTCATCCCAGCCCACCACAGCCCACCACAGTTTGTCCCAGCCCACCACAGCCCGTCCCAGCCCACCACAGGCCACTACAGCATACCACAGGCCACTACAACACACCACAGCCCGTCACAGCTCGTCCCAGCTCGTCACAGCACGTCCCAGCCCACCACAGCCCACCCCAGCATGTCCCAGGCCCCCACAGACCACGACAGCCCTTCCCAGCCCACGACAGCCCATCCCAGCCCACCACAGCCCGTCCCAGCCCACCACAGACCACTAAAGTACACCACAGACCACTACAGAGCACCA
Source organism: Falco biarmicus (assembly GCF_023638135.1). Taxonomy (NCBI): domain Eukaryota; kingdom Metazoa; phylum Chordata; class Aves; order Falconiformes; family Falconidae; genus Falco; species Falco biarmicus. The sequence goes on along the minus strand of NW_026612013.1, from coordinate 199,055 downwards.
CAGCCTACCGCAATCCACCACAGCCCGTCCCAGCTCGTCCCAGCCCATCCCCGCCCACCACAGCCCGTCCCCGCCAACCACAGCCCGTCCCAGCCCGTCCCAGGCCTTCCCAGCCCACCACAGCCCGTCCCGGACCTACCACAACCCGTCCCCGACCACCACAGCAGGTCCAAGCCCACCACAGCCTGTCCCAGCCCACCACAGACCGTCCCAGCTCTCCACAGCTCTCCATAGCCCGTCCCAATCCTCCACAGCCTGTCCCAGCCTAACACAGCCCGTCCCAGCCCAACACAGCCCGTCCCAGCCCACCACAGCCCGTCCCAGCCCACCACAGCCCGTCCCAGCCCACCACAGCCCGTCCCAGCCCACCACAGCCCGTCCCAGCCCACCACAGCCCGTCCCAGCCCACCACAGCCCCACCCAGCCCATCACAGGCCACTACAGCACACCACAGCCTAGCGCAGACCACCACAGCCCGTCCAACCCCGTCACAGCTCGTCCCAGCCCGACACAGCCCACCACAGCCCGTCTCAGCTCACCACAGCCTGTCCCAGCCCACCACGGCCCACCGCAGCCCGTCCCAGCCAAACACAGTTTGTCCCAGCCCGTCCCAGCCCACCACACTCACCACAACTCGTCCCAGCCCGTTCCAGCACAGCACAGCCCATCCAAGCCCACCACAGCCCGTCCCAGCCCACCATAGCTGTTCTAGCCCGTCCCAGCCCACCACAGCCCTTCCCAGCCCCCCACTGCCCACCACAGCCCCTCCCAGCCCTACACAGGCCGTCCCAGCCCGTCCCAGCCCACCACAGTGCGTCCAAGTCCGTCCCAGCCCACCAGAGCCCATCCCAGCCCTCCACAGCCCACCAGAGCCTGTCCCGGCCCACCCCGGCCCATCACAGCCCGTCTCAGCTCATCACAGCTCGTCCCAGCCCACCACAGCCTGTCCCAGCCCACCACAGCTCGTCCCAGCCCACCCCAGCCTGTCCCAGCCCACCGCAGCCTGTCCCAGCCCACCATGGCACACCACAGCCCACCACAGCCCGTCCCAGCCCACCACAGCCCACCATGGCTTACCACGGCCCACCGCAGCCTGTCCCAGCCCATCCCAGACCACCACAGCCCGTCACAGGCCGTCCCAGCCCACCACATAAAGTACCAGCCCATAGAAGCCCACCACAGCCCGTCCCAGCCCACCACGGCCCGTCCGAGCCCACCCCAGCCCACCAAAGCCCACCACAGCCCATCTCAGCTCACCACAACCCGTACCAGACCACCACAGCCCACCACAGCCGGTTACAGCTTATCACAGCCCATCCCAGCCCACCACAGCCCGTCCCAGCCCGCCACAGCCCGTCCCAGCCCGCCACGACCCGTCCCAGCCCTCCACGGCCCGTCCCAGCCCGCCACGGCCCGTCCCAGCCCGCCACAGTTTGTCCCAGCCTACCACAGCCCGTCCCGGATCACCACAGCCCGTCCCAGCCCACCACAGTTCATCCCAGCCCACCACAGTTTGTCCCAGCCCGCCACGGCCCATCCCGGCCCACCACGGCCCGTCCCGGCCCACCACGGCCCGTCCCAGCTCACCACAGCCTGTCCCAGCCAAACACAGCCTGTCCCAGCCCACCACAGCCCGTCGCAGCTCACCACGGCCCGTCCCAGACCGTCCCAGCCCACGACAACCCATCCCAGCCCACGAAAGCCCGTCCCAGCTTACCACATCCCGCCCCAGCTTACCACAGCCCATCACAGCCCACCACGGTCCACCACAGCCCACCACAGACCGTCCCAGCCCACCATGGCCCACAACAACCCACCACGGCCTGTCGCGGCCCACCACGGCCCGTCCCAGCCTACTACGGCTCGTCCCAGCCCACCACAGCCTGTCCAAGCCCACCAGAGCCCGTCCCAGCCCACCACGGCCCGTCCCAGCCCTTCCCAGCCCACCACAGCCCGTCCCAACCCACCACAGCCTGTCCCAGCCAGTCGCAGCCCGTCCCAGCCAGTCGCAGCCCGTCCCAGCCCGTCGCAGCCCACCACAGCCCGTCCCAGCCCACCACAGCCCGTCCCAGCCCACCACAGCCCGCCCCAGCCCACCACAGCCCGTCCCAGCCCACCACAGCCCGACCCAGCCCATCCCAGCCCACCACGGCACACTACAGCCCGTCCCAGCCCTCCACAGCCCACCACAGCCCGTCCCAGCCCACCACATCCCGTCCCAGCCCACCACAGCCCACCACAGCCCGTCCCAGCCCGTCCCAGCCTGTCCCAGCTCATCCCAGCCCACCACAGCCCACCACAGTTTGTCCCAGCCCACCACAGCCCGTCCCAGCCCACCACAGGCCACTACAGCACACCACAGGCCACTACAACACACCACAGACCGTCACAGCTCGTCCCAGCTCGTCACAGCACGTCCCAGCCTGTCCCAGCCCACCACAGCATGTCCCAGGCCGCCAAAGCCCACGACAGCCCTTTCCAGCCCACGACAGCCCATCCCAGCCCACCACAGCCCACCACAGCCCGTCCCAGCCCACCACAGCCCGTCCCAGCCCACCACAGCCCGTCCCAGTCCACCACAGCCCGTCCCAGCCCACCACAGACCACTACAGAACACCACAGCCTACCGCAGCCCACCACAGCCCGTCCCAGCTCGTCCCAGCCCGTCCCTGCCCACCATAGCCCGTCCCCGCCCACCACAGCCCGTCCCCGCCCACCACAGCTTGTCCCAGCTCGTCCCAGCCCGTCCCAGGCCTTCCCAGCCCACCACAGCACGTCCCGGACCACGACAGCCCGTCCCGGACCTACCACAACCCGTCCCCGACCACCACAGCAGGTCCAAGCCCACCACAGCCTGTCCCAGCCCACCACAGACCGTCCCAGCTCTCCACAGCTCTCCATAGCCCGTCCCAATCCTCCACAGCCCATTACAGCCTAACACAGCCCGTCCCAGCCCAGCACAGCCCGTCCCAGCCCACCACAGCCCATCACAGCCTGTCCCAGCCCACCACAGCACGTCACAGCCCTTCCCAGCCCACCACAGCCCGTCCCAGCCCACCACAGCCCGTCCCAGCCCACCACAGCCCCACCCAGCCCATCACAGGCCACTACAGCACACCACAGCCTAGCGCAGACCACCACAGCCCGTCCCACCCCGTCACAGCTCGTACCAGCCCGACACAGCCCACCACAGCCCGTCTCAGCTCACCACAGCCTGTCCCAGCCCACCACGGCCCACCACAGCCCGTCCCAGCTAAACAGCGTCCGTCCCAGCCCGTCCCAGCCCACCACACTCACCACAACTCGTCCCAGACCGTTCCAGCACAGCACAGCCCATCCAAGCCCACCACAGCCCGTCCCAGCCCACCATAGCCGTTCTAGCCCGTCCCAGGCCACCACAGCCCTTCCCAGCCCCCCACAGCCCACCACAGCCCCTCCCAGCCCTACACAGGCCGTCCCAGCCCACCACAGTGCGTCCAAGTCCGTCCCAGCCCACCAGAGCCCGTCCCAGCCCTCCACAGCCCACCAGAGCCTGTCCCGGCCCACCCCGGCCCAAAACAGCCCGTCTCAGCTCATCACAGCTCGTCCCAGCCCACCACAGCCCGTCCCAGCCCACCACAGCCCGTCCCAGCCCACCACAACCAACCACAGCCTGTCCCCATCCCACCACAGCCTGTCCCAGCCCACCACAGCCCGTTCCAGCCCACCACAGCCCGTCCCAGCCCACCACAACCAACCACAGCCCGTCCCCATCCCACCACAGCCTGTCCCAGCCCACCGCAGCCTGTCCCAGCCCACCATGGCACACCACAGCCCACCACAGCCCGTCCCAGACCACCACAGCCCACCATGGCTTACCACGGCCCACCACAGCCTGTCCCAGCCCATCCCAGACCACCACAGCCCGTCACAGCCCACCACATAAAGTACCAGCCCATAGAAGCCCACCACAGCCCGTCCCAGCCCACCACGGCCCGTCCGAGCCCACCCCAGCCCACCAAAGCCCACCACAGCCCATCTCAGCTCACCACAGCCGGTACCAGACCACCACAGCCCACCACAGCCGGTTACAGCTTATCAGAGCCCATCCCAGCCCACCACAGCCCGTCCCAGCCCACCACAGACCGTCCCGGACCTACCAGAACCCGTCCCTGACCACCACAGCAGGTCCAAGCCCACCACAGCCCGTCCCAGCCCACCACAGCCTGTCCCAACCAACCACAGCCCATTCCAGCCCTTCCCAACCCACCACAGCCGGTTTGAGACCACCAGAGCCCGTCCCCGCCCACCACAGCCCGTCCCCGCCCACCACAGCCCGTCCCAGCTCGTCCCAGCCCGTCCCAGGCCTTCCCAGCCCACCACAGCCCGTCCCGGACCACGACAGCCCATCCCGGACCTACCACAACCCGTCCCCGACCACCACAGCAGGTCCAAGCCCACCACAGCCTGTGCCAGCCCACCACACACCGTGCCAGCCCACCACAGCCCATTCCAGCCCTTCCCAGCCCACCACAGCCCGGTCCATACCACCAGAGCCCGTCCCAGCCCACCACGGCCCGTCCCAGCCCACCACAGACCAACACAGTTCGTCCCAGCTCGCCACAACCCGTCCCAGCCCACCACGGCCTGTCCCGGCCCACCACGGCCCGTCCCGGCCCACCACGGCCCGTCCCAGGCCACCACGGCCCGTCCCAGGCCACCACGGCACGTCCCAGGCCACCACAGACCACCACAGTTCGTCCCAGTCCGCCACAACCAGTCCCAGCCCACCACAACCCGTCCCAGCTCGCCACAGCCCGTCCCGGCCCACCGCGGCCCGTCCCGGCCCACCACAGCCCGTTCCAGACCACCACAGACCGTCGCAGCTCACCACAGAAAGTCCCAGCCCATCACAGAACACCACAACCCGTCACCGCCCACCAAAGCCCTTCCAAGGCATCCCAGCCCGTCCCAGCCCACCACAACCAACCACAGCCCGTCCCCGTCCCACCACAGCCCGTCCCAGCCCACCACAGCCCTTTCCAGCCCACCACAACCTGTCCCAGCCCACCATGGCACACCACAGCCCACCACAGCCCGTCCCAGCCCACCACAGCCGACCATGGCTTACCACGGCCCACCACAGCCTGTCCCAGGCCATCCCAGACCACCACAGCCCGTCCCAGCCCACCACAGCCCGTCCCCGCCCACCACAGCCCGTCCCAGCCCGTCCCAGGCCTTCCCAGCCCACCACAGCCCGTCCCGGAATACGACAGCCCGTCCCGGACCTACCACAACCCGTCCCCAACCACCACAGCAGGTCCAAGCCCACCACAGCCTGTCCCAGCCCACCACAGACTGTCCCCGCCCACCACAGCCCATGCCAACCCACCACAGCCCATTCCAGCCCTTCCCAGCCCACCACAGCCCGGTCCATACCACCAGAGCCCGTCCCAGCCCACCACGGCCCGTCCCAGCCCACCACAGACCACCACAGTTCGTCCCAGCCCGCCACAACCCGTCCCAGCCCACCACGGCCCGTCCCGGCACACAACGGCCCGTCCCGGCCCACCACAGCCCATTCCAGCCCTTCCCAGCACACCACAGCCCGGTCCATACCACCAGAGCCCGTCCCAGCCCACCACGGCCCGTCCCAGCCCACCACAGACCACCACAGTTTGTCCCAGCCCGCCACAACCCGTCCCAGCCCACCACGGTCCGTCCCGGCACACCACGGCCCATCCCGGCCCACCACGGCCCGTCCCAGCACACCACAGCCTGTCCCAGCCCACCACGGGCTGTCCCAGCCCACCACAGACCACCACAGTTCGTCCCAGCCTGCCACAACCAGTCCCAGCTCGCCACAGCCTGTCCCAGCCCAGCACGGCCCGTCCCGGCCCGCCACGGCCCGTCCCGGCGCACCACGGCCCGTCCCGGCCCACCACGGCCCATCCCGGCCCACCACGGCCCGTCCCGGCCTACCACAGCCCGTTCCAGACCACCACAGACCGTCGCAGCTCACCACAGAAAGTCCCAGCCCGTCACAGAACACCACAACCCGTCACCGCCCACCACAGCCCTTCCAAGGCGTCCCAGCCCGTCCCAGCCCACCACAACCAACCACAGCCCGTCCCCGTCCCACCACAGCCCGTCCCAGCCCACCACAGCCCTTTCCAGCCCACCACAACCTGTCCCAGCCCACCATGGCACACCACAGCCCACCACAGCCCGTCCCAGCCCACCACAGCCGGCCATGGCTTACCACGGCCCACCACAGCCTGTCCCAGCCCATCCCAGACCACCACAGCCCGTCCCAGCCCACCACAGGCCACCACAGCCCGTCCCAGCTCACCACAGCCCGTCCCAGCCCACCACAGCCCGTCACAGCCCGTCCCAGCTCACCACATAAAGTAAAAGCCCATAGAAGCCCACCACAGCCCGTCCCAGCCCACCAGAGCCCGTCCCAGCCCACCACAGCATGTCCCAGGTCCCCACAGCCCACGACAGCCCGTCCCAGCCCACGACAGCCCGTCCCAGCCCATCACAGACCACTACAGCACAGCACAGCCTACCACAGCCCACCACAGCCCGTCCCAGCCCGGCACAGCTCGTCCCAGCCCGTCCCAGCCCACCACGGCCCGTCCCAGCCCACCACAGACCACCACAGTTCGTCCCAGTCCGCCACAACCCGTCCCAGCCCGCCACGGCCCGTCCCGGCCCGCCACGGCCCGTCCCGGCCCGCCACGGCCCGTCCCGGCCCGCCACGGCCCGTCCCAGCCCACCACAGCCTGTCCCAGCCAAACACAGCCTGTCCCAGCCAAACACAGCCTGTCCTAGCCAAACACAGCCTGTCCCGGCCCACCACAGCCCGTCCCAGCCCACCACAGCCTGTCCCAGCAAAACACAGCCTGTCCTAGCCAAACACAGCCTGTCCCAGCCCACCACGGCCCACCACAGCCCACCACAGTTCACCACGGGCCATCTCAGACCACCATGACCTGTCCCAGCCCACCACGGCCCACCACAGCCCATCCCTTCCCATACCGGCTCAAAACGGCCCACCACAGCCCACCACGGCCCATACCAGCCCACCACAGCCCACCACAGCCCACCACAGTTCACCACGGGCCATCTCAGACCACCATGACCTTTCCCAGCCCACCACGGCCCACCACAGCCCATCCCTTCCCATACCGGCTCAAAACGGCCCACCACGGCCCACCACAGTTCACCACGGCCCGTCCCAGCCCACCACGCCCCACCACAGACCATCCCAGTCCACCACACACCGTCCCAGCATGTCCCAGCCTGTCCCAACCCACCACAGCCTGTTCCAGCCCACAACAGCCCGTCCCAGCCCACCACAGCCCGTCCCAGCACACCACAGCCCGTCCCTAGCCCACCACAGCCCGTCCCAGCCCATCCCAACCCACCACAGACAAACATAGCCCACCACAGCCCGTCGCAGCCTGCCGCAGCCCGTCCACGCCCGCCACAGCCCGTCCCAGCCCACCACAGACCATTCCAGACCACCACATCCCGTCCCCGCCCACCATAGCCCGTGCCCGCCCACCACAGCCCGTCCCAGCCCACCACAGCCCGTCCCCGCCCACCACAGCCCGTCCCAGCCCATCACAGCCCGTCCCAGCTCGTTCCAGACAACCAGAACTCGTCTCAGCCCGTCCCAGCCCACCACAGCCCGTCTCAAGCTCAGCAGAACCCACCACAGCCCGTCCCAGACCACCACAGCCTGTCCCAGCACACCACAGCACGTACCAGCCCGTCCCAGCCCACCACAGCCCGTCCCAGCCCCTCCCAGCCCACCACAGCCCACCACAGCCCGTCCCAGCCCACCACAGCCCGTCCCAGCCCACCACAGCCCGTCCCAGCCCACCACAGCCCGTCCCAGCCCACCACAGACCGTCCCAGCATACCACAGCCCGTCCCAGCACACCACAGCCCGTCCCAACACACCACAGCCCGTCCCAGCACGTCCCAGCACACCACAGCCCGTCCAAGCCCTCCACAGCCCGTCCCAGCCCACCACAGCCCGTCCCTGCCCACCACAGCCAGTCCCAGCCCATCACAGCCCGTCCCAGCTCGTTCCAGACAACCAGAACTCGTCTCAGCCCGTCCCAGCCCACCACAGCCCGTCTCAAGCTCAGCAGAACCCACCACAGCCCACCACAGCCCGTCCCAGCCCGTCCCAGCACACCACAGCACGTACCAGCCCGTTCCAGCCCACCACAGCCCGTCCCAGCCCCTCCCAGGCCACCACAGCCCACCACAGCCCGTCCCAGCCCAACACAGCCCGTCCCAGCCCACCACAGCCCGTCCCAGCCCACCACAGCCCGTCCCAGCCCACCACAGCCCACCACAGCCTGTCCCAGCCCACGACAGCCCGTCACAGCCCGTCCCAGCCCACCACAGCCCGTCCCAGCGCACCACAGCCCGTCCCAGCCCAACACAGCCCGTCCCAGCCCACCACAGCCCGTCCCAGCCCACCACAGCCCGTCCCAGCCCACCACAGCCCGTCCCAGCATACCACAGCCCGTCCCAGCATACCACAGCCCGTCCCAGCACACCACAGCCCGTCCAAGCCCACCACAGCCCGTCCTGTCCCACCACAGCCCGTCCCAGCCCACCACAGCTCGTCCCAGCCCACCACAGCTCGTCCCAGCCCACCACACCCCGTCCCTGCCCGTCCCAGCCCACCAGAGCCCGTCCCAGCCCTTCCCAGCCCACCACAGCCCGTCTCAAGCTCACCAGAACCCACCACAGCCCACCACAGCCTGTCCCAGACCATCACAGCCCACCACAGCCCATCCCAGCCCACCACGGCCCACCACAGCCCACCACGGCCCACCACGGGCCATCTCAGACCACCATGACCCATACCAGCCCACCACGGCCCACCACAGCCCATCCCTTCCCATACCGGCTCAAAACGGCTCACCACGGCACACCACAGCCCACCACGGTTCACCACGGCCCGTCCCAGCCCACCACGCCCCACCACAGCCCATCCCTGCCCACCACAGCCCGTCCCAGCACACCACAGACCATCCCAGTCCACCACACACCGTCCCAGCATGTCCCAGCCTGTCCCAACCCACCACAGCCTGTTCCAGACCACCACAGCCCGTCCCCGCCCGTCCCAGCCCACCACAGACCAGCACAGCCCGTCCCAGCCCACCACAGCCCGTCCCAGCCCACCACAGCCCGTCCCAGCCCACCACAGCCCACCACAGTCCGTCCCGGCCCACTACAACTCGTCCCAGCCCACCACAGCCCACCACAGCCCGTCCCAGCCCACCACAGCCCGTCCCTGAGAACCACAGCCCGTCCCAGCCCACCACGGCCCGTCCCAGCCCACCACGGCTGACCACAGCCTGTCCCAGCCCACTACAGCCGGTGCCAGCCCACCACAGCCCACCAGAGCCCGTCCCAGCCCACCACGGCCGGTCCCGGCCCACCACGGCCCACCACAGCCCGTCCCAGCACATCACAGCCTGTCCCAGCCCACCACAGCTCGTCCCAGCCCACCACAGCCCGTGCCAGCCCACCACGGCTGACCACAGCCCGTGCCAGGCCACCACGGCCCACCACAGCCCATCACAGTTCACCACGGCCCTTCCCAGCCCACCACGGACCACCGCAGCCCACCACGGCCCGTCCCAGTTCACCACGGCCTGTCCCAGCCCACGACAGCCCATCCCAGACCACCACAGCCCGTCCCGGCCCACCACAGCTTGTCCCAGCTCATACCAGCCGACCACAGCCCGTCACAGCCCGTCCCAGCTCACCACATAAAGTAAAAGCCCATAGAAGCCCACCACAGCCCGTCCCAGCCCACCAGAGCCCGTCCCAGCCCACCACAGCATGTCCCAGGTCCCCACAGCCCACGACAGCCCGTCCCAGCCCACGACAGCCCGTCCCAGCCCATCACAGACCACTACAGCACAGCACAGCCTACCACAGCCCACCACAGCCCGTCCCAGCCCGGCACAGCTCGTCCCAGCCCGTCCCAGCCCACCACGGCCCGTCCCAGCCCACCACAGACCACCACAGTTCGTCCCAGTCCGCCACAACCCGTCCCAGCCCGCCACGGCCCGTCCCGGCCCGCCACGGCCCGTCCCGGCCCGCCACGGCCCGTCCCGCCCGCCACGGCCCGTCCCGGCCCGCCACGGCCCGTCCCAGCCCACCACAGCCTGTCCCAGCCAAACACAGCCTGTCCCAGCCAAACACAGCCTGTCCTAGCCAAACACAGCCTGTCCCGGCCCACCACAGCCCGTCCCAGCCCACCACAGCCTGTCCCAGCAAAACACAGCCTGTCCTAGCCAAACACAGCCTGTCCCAGCCCACCACGGCCCACCACAGCCCACCACAGTTCACCACGGGCCATCTCAGACCACCATGACCTGTCCCAGCCCACCACGGCCCACCACAGCCCATCCCTTCCCATACCGGCTCAAAACGGCCCACCACAGCCCACCACGGCCCATACCAGCCCACCACAGCCCACCACAGCCCACCACAGTTCACCACGGGCCATCTCAGACCACCATGACCTTTCCCAGCCCACCACGGCCCACCACAGCCCATCCCTTCCCATACCGGCTCAAAACGGCCCACCACGGCCCACCACAGTTCACCACGGCCCGTCCCAGCCCACCACGCCCCACCACAGACCATCCCAGTCCACCACACACCGTCCCAGCATGTCCCAGCCTGTCCCAACCCACCACAGCCTGTTCCAGCCCACAACAGCCCGTCCCAGCCCACCACAGCCCGTCCCAGCACACCACAGCCCGTCCCTAGCCCACCACAGCCCGTCCCAGCCCATCCCAACCCACCACAGACAAACATAGCCCGTCCCAGCCCGTCGCAGCCTGCCGCAGCCCGTCCACGCCCGCCACAGCCCGTCCCAGCCCACCACAGACCATTCCAGACCACCACATCCCGTCCCCGCCCACCATAGCCCGTGCCCGCCCACCACAGCCCGTCCCAGCCCACCACAGCCCGTCCCCGCCCACCACAGCCCGTCCCAGCCCATCACAGCCCGTCCCAGCTCGTTCCAGACAACCAGAACTCGTCTCAGCCCGTCCCAGCCCACCACAGCCCGTCTCAAGCTCAGCAGAACCCACCACAGCCCGTCCCAGACCACCACAGCCTGTCCCAGCACACCACAGCACGTACCAGCCCGTCCCAGCCCACCACAGCCCGTCCCAGCCCCTCCCAGCCCACCACAGCCCACCACAGCCCGTCCCAGCCCACCACAGCCCGTCCCAGCCCACCACAGCCCGTCCCAGCCCACCACAGACCGTCCCAGCATACCACAGCCCGTCCCAGCACACCACAGCCCGTCCCAACACACCACAGCCCGTCCCAGCACGTCCCAGCACACCACAGCCCGTCCAAGCCCTCCACAGCCCGTCCCAGCCCACCACAGCCCGTCCCTGCCCACCACAGCCCGTCCCAGCCCATCACAGCCCGTCCCAGCTCGTTCCAGACAACCAGAACTCGTCTCAGCCCGTCCCAGCCCACCACAGCCCGTCTCAAGCTCAGCAGAACCCACCACAGCCCACCACAGCCCGTCCCAGCCCGTCCCAGCACACCACAGCACGTACCAGCCCGTTCCAGCCCACCACAGCCCGTCCCAGCCCCTCCCAGGCCACCACAGCCCACCACAGCCCGTCCCAGCCCAACACAGCCCGTCCCAGCCCACCACAGCCCGTCCCAGCCCACCACAGCCCGTCCCAGCCCACCACAGCCCACCACAGCCTGTCCCAGCCCACGACAGCCCGTCACAGCCCGTCCCAGCCCACCACAGCCCGTCCCAGCGCACCACAGCCCGTCCCAGCCCAACACAGCCCGTCCCAGCCCACCACAGCCCGTCCCAGCCCACCACAGCCCGTCCCAGCCCACCACAGCCCGTCCCAGCATACCACAGCCCGTCCCAGCATACCACAGCCCGTCCCAGCACACCACAGCCCGTCCCAGCACGGCCCAGCACACCACAGCCCGTCCAAGCCCACCACAGCCCGTCCTGTCCCACCACAGCCCGTCCCAGCCCACCACAGCTCGTCCCAGCCCACCACAGCTCGTCCCAGCCCACCACACCCCGTCCCTGCCCGTCCCAGCCCACCAGACCCCGTCCCAGCCCTTCCCAGCCCACCACAGCCCGTCTCAAGCTCACCAGAACCCACCACAGCCCACCACAGCCTGTCCCAGACCATCACAGCCCACCACAGCCCATCCCAGCCCACCACGGCCCACCACAGCCCACCACGGCCCACCACGGGCCATCTCAGACCACCATGACCCATACCAGCCCACCACGGCCCACCACAGCCCATCCCTTCCCATACCGGCTCAAAACGGCTCACCACGGCACACCACAGCACACCACGGTTCACCACGGCCCGTCCCAGCCCACCACGCCCCACCACAGCCCATCCCTGCCCACCACAGCCCGTCCCAGCACACCACAGACCATCCCAGTCCACCACACACCGTCCCAGCATGTCCCAGCCTGTCCCAACCCACCACAGCCTGTTCCAGACCACCACAGCCCGTCCCCGCCCGTCCCAGCCCACCACAGACCAGCACAGCCCGTCCCAGCCCACCACAGCCCGTCCCAGCCCACCACAGCCCGTCCCAGCCCACCACAGCCCACCACAGTCCGTCCCGGCCCACTACAACTCGTCCCAGCCCACCACAGCCCACCACAGCCCGTCCCAGCCCACCACAGCCCGTCCCTGAGAACCACAGCCCGTCCCAGCCCACCACGGCCCGTCCCAGCCCACCACGGCTGACCACAGCCTGTCCCAGCCCACTACAGCCGGTGCCAGCCCACCACAGCCCACCAGAGCCCGTCCCAGCCCACCACGGCCGGTCCCGGCCCACCACGGCCCACCACAGCCCGTCCCAGCACATCACAGCCTGTCCCAGCCCACCACAGCTCGTCCCAGCCCACCACAGCCCGTGCCAGCCCACCACGGCTGACCACAGCCCGTGCCAGGCCACCACGGCCCACCACAGCCCATCACAGTTCACCACGGCCCTTCCCAGCCCACCACGGACCACCGCAGCCCACCACGGCCCGTCCCAGTTCACCACGGCCTGTCCCAGCCCACCACAGCCCATCCCAGACCACCACAGACCGTCCCAGCCCACCACAGCTTGTCCCAGCACATCACAGCCCGTCCCAGCCAGCCACAGCCCACCGCAGCCCATCCCAGCCCACCCCAGCCAGCCACAGCCCACCACAGCCCACCACAGCACGTCCCAGACCGTCCCATTCCTTCCCAGCCCATCCTAGCCAAACAAAGACCGCCACAGCCCACCACAGCCCACCACAGCCCGTCCCAACCCACCAGAGCCCGTCCGGAGCCACAACGGCCCGTCCCAGCCCACCACGGCTGACCACAGCCCGTCCCAGCCCACCACAGCCCGTCCAAGCCCACCACAGCACGTCCCTGCCCACAACAGCACGTCCCCGCCGACCACAGCCCACCACAGCCCACCACAGCCCAACACAGTGCATCCCAGCCTGTCCCAGCCCACCACAGCCCATCACAGCACGTCCCAGCTCGTCCCAGCCCACCACAGCTTGTCCCAGCCCACCATAGCCCGTCCCAGCTCACCACAACCCACCATAGCCCGTCCCAGCCCGTCCCAGCCCGGCCTAGCCCACCACAGCCCGTCCCCACCAACCACAGCCCGTCCCCGCCCACCACAGGCCGTCCCCGCCCACCACAGCCCGTCCCCGCCCACCACAGCCCGTCCCCGCCCACCACAGCCCGTCCCCGCCCACCACAGCACGTCCCAGCCCACGGCAGCCGGTCCCAGCTCACCACAGCCCACCACAGCCCGCCCCAGCTCACCACAGCCCGTCCCAGCCCGTCCCAGCCCACCACAGCCTGTCCCAGCCCGTCCCATTCCACCACACCGAGTCCCAGCCCACCACAGCCCGTCCCAGCACGTCCCAGCCCGTCCCAGCCTGTCCCTGCACACCACAGCTCGTCCCAGCACACCACATCCCGTCCCAGCACACCACAGCCCGTCCCAGCCCACCACAGCCCGTCCCAGCCCACCACAGCCCGTCCCAGCCCACCACAGCCCGTCCCAGCCCCACACAGACAATCCCAGCACACCACAGCCCGTCCCAGCTTACCACAGCCCACCACAGCCCGTCCCGGCCCACTACAACTCTTCCCAGCCCACCACAGCCCACCACAGCCCGTCCCAGCCCACCACAACCCGTCCCAGACCACCACAGCCCGTCTCAGCCCACCACAGACCGCCACAGCCCATCCCAAACCACCACAGCCCGTCCCAGCCCACCACAGCCCACCACAGTCCGTCCCGGCCCACTACAACTCGTCCCAGCCCACCACAGCCCACCACAGCCCGTCCCAGCCCACCACAGCCCGTCCCTGAGCACCACAGCCCGTCCCAGCCCACCACGGCCCGTCCCAGCCCAACACGGCCCGTCCCTGAGCACCACAGCCCGTGCCAGCCCACCACGGCCCATCCCAGCCCACCACAGCCCACCGCAGCCCGTCTCAGCCCACCACAGCCCGTCTCAGCCCACCACAGCCCGTCTCAGCCCACCACAGCACACCACAGACCGTCCCAGCCCACCACAGCCCGTCCCAGCTTACCACAGCCCACCACAGCCCGTCTCAGCCCACCACAGCCCGTCCCGGCCCACTACAACTCGTCCCAGCCCACCACAGGCCACCACAGCCCACCCAGCCCTTCCCAGCCCACCACAGCCCTTCCCAGCCCACCACAGCCCAATATAGCACACCACAGCTCGTCACAGCCCGTCAGAGGCCACCAGAGCTTGTCCCGGCCCACCAGAGTCCGTCCCAAGCCACCACGGCCCGTCCCAGCCCACGACAACTGACCACAGGCCGTCCCAGCCCACCACGGCCCGTCCCAGCCCACCACAGCCCATCCCAGCCCACCACAGACCACCACAGCCCGTCCCAAACCACCACAGCCCTTCCCAGCCCACCACAGCCCACCACAGTCTGTCCCAGCCCAGTACAACTCGTCCCAGCCCACCACAGCCCAACACAGCCCAACACAGTGCATCCCAGCCTGTCCCAGCCCACCACAGCCCATCACAGCACGTCCCAGCTCGTCCCAGCCCACCACAGCTTGTCCCAGCCCACCATAGCCCGTCCAAGCTCACCACAACCCACCATAGCCCGTCCCAGCCCGTCCCAGCCCGGCCTAGCCCACCACAGCCCGTCCCCGCCAACCACAGCCCGTCCCCGCCCACCACAGCCCGTCCCCGCCCACCACAGCCGGTCCCAGCCCACCGCAGCCGGTCCCAGCTCACCACAGCCCACCACAGCCCGTCCCAGCTCACCACAGCCCGTCACAGCCCGTCCCAGCCCGTCCCAGCCCACCACAGCCTGTCCCAGCCCGTCCCATTCCACCACACCGAGTCCCAGCCCACCACAGCCCGTCCCAGCACGTCCCAGCCCGTCCCAGCCTGTCCCTGCACACCACAGCTCGTCCCAGCACACCACAGCCCGTCCCAGCACTCCACAGCCCGTCCCAGCCCACCACAGCCCGTCCCAGCCCACCACAGCCCCTCCCAGCCCCACACAGACAATCCCAGCACACCACAGCCCGTCCCAGCTTACCACAGCCCACCACAGCCCGTCCCGGCCCACTACAACTCGTCCCAGCCCACCACAGCCCACCACAGCCCGTCCCGGCCCACCACAGCCCGTCCCAGCTCACCACAGCCCGTCCCAGCTCACCACAGCCCGTCCCAGCCCACCACAACCCGTCCCAGCCCACCACAGCCCGTCCCAGCCCGTCCCAAACCACCACAGCCCGTCCCAGCCCACCACAGCCCACCACAATCCGTCCCGGCCCACTACAATTCGTCCCAGCCCACAACAGCCCACCACAGCCCGTCCCAGCCCACCACAGCCCGTCCCTGAGCACCACAGCCCGTCCCACCCCACCACGGCCCATCCCAGCCCACCACAGCCCGTCCCAGCCCACCACAGCCCACCGCAGCCCGTCTCAGCCCACCACAGCCCGTCTCAGCCCACCACAGCACACCACAGCCCGTCCCAGCCCACCAGAGCCCGTCCCAGCTTACCACAGCCCACCACAGCCCACCACAGCCCGTCCCAGCCCACCACAGCCCGTCCCTGAGCACCACAGCCCGTCCCACCCCACCACGGCCCATCCCAGCCCACCACAGCCCGTCCCAGCCCACCACAGCCCACCGCAGCCCGTCTCAGCCCACCACAGCCCGTCTCAGCCCACCACAGCACACCACAGCCCGTCCCAGCCCACCAGAGCCCGTCCCAGCTTACCACAGCCCACCACAGCCCGTCTCAGCCCACCACAGCCCGTCCCGTCCCACTACAACTCGTCCCAGCCCACCACAGGCCACCACAGCCCACCCAGCCCTTCCCAGCCCACCACAGCCCGTCCCAGCCCACCACAGCCCAATACAGCACACCACAGCCCGTCACAGCCCGTCAGAGGCCACCAGAGCTTGTCCCGGCCCACCAGAGTCCGTCCCAAGCCACCACGACCCGTCCCAGCCCACGACAACTGACCACAGGCCGTCCCAGCCCACCACGGCCCGTCCCAGCCCACCACAGCCCGTCCCAGCCCCCCACAGACCACCACAGCCCGTCCCAAACCACCACAGCCCTTCCCAGCCCACCACAGCCCACCACAGTCTGTCCCAGCCCAGTACAACTCGTCCCAGCCCACCACAGCCCACCACAGCCCATCCCAGCCCACCACAGCCCGTCCCTGAGCACCACAGCCCGTCCCAGCCCACCACGGCCCGTCCCAGCCCACCACGGCCCATCCCAGCCCACCACGGCCCGTCCCCGCCCACCACAGCCCGTCCCAGCCCACCACGGCCCGTCCCAGCCCACCACGGCCCGTCCCAGCCCACCACGGCCCGTCTCAGCCCACCACTAGCCCGTCCCAGCCCACCACTAGCCCGTCCCAGCCCACCACAGCCCGTCCCAGCCCACCACAGCCCGTCCCAGCCCACCACAGGCCGTCCCCGCCCATTACAGCCCATCCCAGCCCGTCCCAGACCACCACAGCCCGTCTCAAGCTCACCAGAACCTAACACAGCCCACCACAGCCCGTCCCAGACCACCACGGCCCACCACAGCCCACCACGGCCCGTCCCAGCCCACCACGGCCCGAACAAGCCCACAACGGCCCGAACAAGCCCACCACGGCTCGTAGCGGCCCACCACAGCCCGTCGCGGCCCACCACGGCCCACAGCGGTCCGTCCCGGCCAGCCACGGTCCGTCGCAGCCGACCATGGGCACCTCAGCCCACCACGGCCCTTCCCAGACCACCACAGCCCTTCCCAGCCCACCACAGCCCGTCCCAGCCCACCACAGCCCGTCCCAGCCCACCACAGCCTGTCCCAGCCCACCAGAACCCGACTCAACCCAAAACAGCTCTTCCCAGGCCACCACAGCCCGTCCCAGCCCACCACAGCCCGTCCCAGCCCACCACAGCCCGTCCCAGCCAGTGTCAGACCGTACCAGCCCACCACAGCCCGTGCCAGCCCGTCCCAGCTCGCCCCAGCCCACCACAGCCCGTCCCAGCTCGTCCCAGCCCACCACAGCCCGTCCCAGCTCGTCCCAGCCCACCACAGCCCGTCCCAGCTCGTCCCAGCCCACCACAGCCAGTCCCCGTCGACCACAGCCCGTCCCAGCCCACCACGGCCCGTCCCAGCCCACCACGGCCCGTCCCAGCCCACCACGGCCCAAAACAGCCCACCACGGCCCGAACAAGCCCAGCACGGCCCAAACAAGCCCACCACGGCTCGTAGCGGCCCACCACAGCCCGTCGCGGCCCACCACGGCCCACAGCGGTCCGTCCCGGCCAACCACGGTCCGTCGCAGCCCACCATGGCCCACCTCAGCCCACCACGGCCCTTCCCAGCACACCACAGCCCGTCCCAGCCCGTCCCAGCCCACCACAGCCCGTCCCAGCCCACCACAGCCCGTCCCAGCCCACCACAACCCACCACAGCCTATCCCAGCCCACCAGAACCCGCCTCAACCCAAAACAGCTCTTCCAAGGCCACCACAGCCCGTCCAAGCCCACCACAGCCCGTCCCAGCCCACCACAGCCCGTCCCAGCCAGTGTCAGACCGTACCAGCCCACCACAGCCCATGCCAGCCCGTCCCAGCTCGTCCCAGCCCACCACAGCCCGTCCCAGCTCGTCCCAGCCCACCACAGCCCACCGCAGCCCGTCTCAGCCCACCACAGCCCGTCTCAGCCCACCACAGCACACCACAGCCCGTCCCAGCCCACCAGAGCCCGTCCCAGCTTACCACAGCCCACCACAGCCCGTCTCAGCCCACCACAGCCCGTCCCGGCCTACTACAACTCGTCCCAGCCCACCACAGGCCACCACAGCCCACCCAGCCCTTCCCAGCCCACCAGAGGCCGTCCCAGCCCACCACAGCCCAATACAGCACACCACAGCCCGTCACAGCCCGTCAGAGGCCACCAGAGCTTGTCCCGGCCCACCAGAGTCCGTCCCAAGCCACCACGGCCCGTCCCAGCCCACGACAACTGACCACAGGCCGTCCCAGCCTACCACGGCCCGTCCCAGCCCACCACAGCCCGTCCCAGCCCCCCACAGACCACCACAGCCCGGCCCAAACCACCACAGCCCTTCCCAGCCCACCACAGCCCACCACAGTCTGTCCCAGCCCAGTACAACTCGTCCCAGCCCACCACAGCCCACCACAGCCCATCCCAGCCCACCACAGCCGGTCCCTGAACACCACAGCCCGTCCCAGCCCACCACGGCCCGTCCCAGCCCACCACGGCCCAGCCCAGCCCACCACGGCCCATCCCCGCCCACCACAGCCCGTCCCAGCCCACCACGGCCCGTCCCAGCCCACCACGGCCCATCCCAGCCCACCACGGCCCGTCTCAGCCCACCACGGCCCGTCCCAGCCCACCACTAGCCCGTCCCAGCCCACCACAGCCCGTCCCAGCCCGTCCCAGCCCACCACAGCCCGTCCCAGCCCACCACAGGCCGTCCCCGCCCATTACAGCCCATCCCAGCCCGTCCCAGACCACCACAGCCCGTCTCAAGCTCACCAGAACCTACCACAGCCCACCACAGCCCGTCCCAGACCACCACGGCCCACCACAGCCCACCACGGCCCTTCCCAGCCCACCACAGCCCGTCCCAGCCCACCACAGCCCGTCCCAGCCCACCACAGCCCACCGCAGCCCACCACAGCCCACCACAGCCTGTCCCAGCCCACCAGAACCCGCCTCAACCCAAAACAGCTCTTCCCAGGCCACCACAGCCCGTCCCAGGCCACCACAGCCCGTCCCAGCCCACCACAGACCGTCCCAGCCAGTGTCAGACCGTACCAGCCCACCACAGCCCGTGCCAGCCCGTCCCAGCTCGTCCCAGCCCACCACAGCCCGTCCCAGCTCGTCCCAGCCCACCACAGCCCCTCCCAGCTCGTCCCAGCCCACCACAGCCCGTCCCAGCTCGTCCCAGCCCACCACAGCCCATCCCAGCTCGTCCCAGCCCACCACAGCCCGTCCCAGCTCGTCCCAGCCCACCACAGCCAGTCCCCGTCGACCACAGCCCGTCCCAGCCCACCACGGCCCGTCCCAGCCCACCACGGCCCGAAACAGCCCACCACGGCCCGAACAAGCCCAGCATGGCCCGAACAAGCCCAGTACGGCCTGAACAAGCCCACCACGGCTCGTAGCGGCCAACCACAGCCCGTCGCGGCCCACCACGGCCCACAGCGGTCCGTCCCGGCCAACCACGGTCCGTCGCAGCCCACCATGGCCCACCTCAGCCCACCACGGCCCTTCCCAGCACACCACAGCCCGTCCCAGCCCGTCCCAGCCCACCACAGCCCATCCCAGCCCACCACAGCCCGTACCAGCCCACCACAGCCCGTACCAGCCCACCACATCAAGTACCAGTCCGTCCTAGCCCACCACGGCCCGTCCAAGCCCACCACAGCCCGTCTCTGCTCACCACAGCACGTACCAGCCTGTCTCAGCCTACCACAGCCCGTCCCAGCATGTCCCAGCCCACCGCAGCCCGTCCCAGCCCACCACAGCCCGTACCAGCCCACCACATCAAGTACCAGTCCGTCCTAGCCCACCACGGCCCGTCCAAGCCCACCACAGCCCGTCTCCGCTCACCACAGCACGTACCAGCCTGTCTCAGCCTACCACAGCCCGTCCCAGCATGTCCCAGCCCACCGCAGCCCGTCCCAGCCCATCACAGCTCGCCCCAGCCCGTCACAGCTCGTCCCAGCCCTTCCCAGCCCACCACAGCATGTCCCAGGCCCCCACAGCCCACGACAGCCCGTCCCAGCCCACGACAGCACGTCCCAGCCCACGACAGCCCGTCCCAGCCCACCACAGACCACTACAGCACACCACAGCCTACCGCAGCCCACCACAGCCCGTCCCAGCTCGTCCCAGCCCGTCACAGCTCGTCCCAGCCCGTCCCAGCCCACCACGGCCCGTCCCAGCCCACAACAGACCACCACAGTTCGTCCCAGCCCGCCACAACCCGTCCCAAAACGCCACGGCCCGTCCCAGCCCACCATGGCCCGTCCCGGCCCACCACGGCCCGTCCCGGCCCACCACAGCCTTTCCCAGCCCACCACCGCCCGTTCCAGCCCACCACAGACCGTCGCAGCTCACCACAGAAAGTCCCAGCCCATCCCAGCCCACAACAACCCGTCCCAGCTTACCACAGCCCACCACAGCCCGTGTCAGCCCGTCCCAGCTCACCACAACCCACCACAGCCCGCTCCAGCCCGCCACAGCCCGTACCAGCCCACCACAGCCCGTCCCAGCCCACCACAGCCCGTGCCATCCCACCACGGCCCGTCCCAGCTTTTCGCAGCCCACCACAGCGCGTCCCAGCCCACCACAGCCAACCACAGCCAGTCCCAGCCCGTCCCAGCCCACCACAGCCCGTCTTAGCCCATCCCAGCCCACCACGGCCCGTCCCAGCCCACCACAGCACATCACAGCCCGTCCCAGCCCTCCACAGCACACCACAGCCCACTACAGCCCATCCCAGCGCACCACAGCCCGTCCCAGCCCACCACAGCCCACCACAACCTATCCCAGCCTGTCCCAGCTAATCCCAGCCCACCATAGGCCACCACAGTTTGTCCCAGCCCACAACAGGCCACTACAGCACACCACAGGCCACTACAGCACACCACAGCCCATCACAGCTCGTCCCAGCCCGTCACAGCTCGTCCCAGCCCTTCCCAGCCCACCACAGCATGTCCCAGGCACCCACAGCCCACGACAGCCCGTCCCAGCCCACGACAGCCCGTCCCAGCCCACCACAGCCCGTCCCAGCCCATCACAGACCACTACAGCACACCAAAGCCTACCGCAGCCCACCACAGCCAGTCCCAGCCCGGCACAGCTCGTCCCAGCCCGTCCCAGCCCACCATGGCCCGTCCCAGCCCACCACAGACCACCACAGTTCGTCCCAGTCCTCCACAACCCGTCCCAGCCCGCCACGGCCCGTCCCAGCCCACCACGGCCCGTCCTGGCCCACCACGGCCCGGCCCGTCCCACCACGGCCCGTCCCAGCCCACCACAGTTCGTCCCAGCCAAACACAGCCCGTCCCGGCCCACCACGGCCCGTCCCGGCCCACCACGGCCCGTCCCAGCCCACCACGGCCCATCCCAGCCCACCACGGCCCGTCCCCGCCCACCACAGCCCGTCCCAGCCCACCACGGCCCGTCCCAGCCCACCACGGCCCATCCCAGCCCACCACGGCCCATCCCAGCCCACCACGGCCCGTCCCAGCCCACCAGTAGCCCGTCCCAGCCCACCACAGCCCGTCCCAGCCCGTCCCAGCCCACCACAGCCCATCCCAGCCCACCACAGGCCGTCCCCGCCCATTACAGCCCATCCCAGCCCGTCCCAGACCACCACAGCCCGTCTCAAGCTCACCAGAACCTACCACAGCCCACCACAGCCCGTCCCAGACCACCACGGCCCAACACAGCCCACCACGTCCCGTCCTAGCCCACCACGGCCCGTCCCAGCCCACCACGGCCCGACCAAGCCCACCACGGCCCGACCAAGCCCACCACGGCCCGAACAAGCCCACCACGGCTCGTAGCGGCCTACCACAGCCCGTCGCGGCCTAACATGGCCCACAGCGGTCCGTCCCGGCCAACCACGGTCCGTCGCAGCCCACCATGGCCCACCTCAGCCCACCACGGCCCTTCCCAGCCCACCACAGCCCGTCCCAGCCCGTCCCAGCCCACCACAGCCCGTCCCAGCCCACCACAGCCCAATACAGCACACCACAGCCCGTCACAGCCCATCAGAGGCCACCAGAGCTTGTCCCGGCCCACCAGAGTCCGTCCCAAGCCACCACGGCCCGTCCCAGCCCACGACAACTGACCACAGGCCGTCCCAGCCTACCACGGCCCGTCCCAGCCCACCACAGCCCGGCCCAAACCACCACAGCCCTTCCCAGCCCACCACAGCCCACCACAGTCTGTCCCAGCCCAGTACAACTCGTCCCAGCCCACCACAGCCCACCACAGCCCATCCCAGCCCACCACAGCCGGTCCCTGAACACCACAGCCCGTCCCAGCCCACCACGGCCCGTCCCAGCCCACCACGGCCCAGCCCAGCCCACCACGGCCCATCCCCGCCCACCACAGCCCGTCCCAGCCCACCACGGCCCGTCCCAGCCCACCACGGCCCATCCCAGCCCACCACGGCCCGTCTCAGCCCACCACGGCCCGTCCCAGCCCACCACTAGCCCGTCCCAGCCCACCACAGCCCGTCCCAGCCCGTCCCAGCCCACCACAGCCCGTCCCAGCCCACCACAGGCCGTCCCCGCCCATTACAGCCCATCCCAGCCCGTCCCAGACCACCACAGCCCGTCTCAAGCTCACCAGAACCTACCACAGCCCACCACAGCCCGTCCCAGACCACCACGGCCCACCACAGCCCACCACGGCCCTTCCCAGCCCACCACAGCCCGTCCCAGTCCACCACAGCCCGTCCCAGCCCACCACAGCCCACCGCAGCCCACCACAGCCCACCACAGCCTGTCCCAGCCCACCAGAACCCGCCTCAACCCAAAACAGCTCTTCCCAGGCCACCACAGCCCGTCCCAGGCCACCACAGCCCGTCCCAGCCCACCACAGCCCGTCCCAGCCAGTGTCAGACCGTACCAGCCCACCACAGCCCGTGCCAGCCCGTCCCAGCTCGTCCCAGCCCACCACAGCCCGTCCCAGCTCGTCCCAGCCCACCACAGCCCCTCCCAGCTCGTCCCAGCCCACCACAGCCCGTCCCAGCTCGTCCCAGCCCACCACAGCCCATCCCAGCTCGTCCCAGCCCACCACAGCCCGTCCCAGCTCGTCCCAGCCCACCACAGCCAGTCCCCGTCGACCACAGCCCGTCCCAGCCCACCACGGCCCGTCTCAGCCCACAACGGCCCGTCCCAGCCCACCACGGCCCGTCCCAGCCCACCACGGCCCGAAACAGCCCACCACGGCCCGAACAAGCCCAGCATGGCCCGAACAAGCCCAGTACGGCCTGAACAAGCCCACCACGGCTCGTAGCGGCCAACCACAGCCCGTCGCGGCCCACCACGGCCCACAGCGGTCCGTCCCGGCCAACCACGGTCCGTCGCAGCCCACCATGGCCCACCTCAGCCCACCACGGCCCTTCCCAGCACACCACAGCCCGTCCCAGCCCGTCCCAGCCCACCACAGCCCATCCCAGCCCACCACAGCCCGTACCAGCCCACCACAGCCCGTACCAGCCCACCACATCAAGTACCAGTCCGTCCTAGCCCACCACGGCCCGTCCAAGCCCACCACAGCCCGTCTCCGCTCACCACAGCACGTACCAGCCTGTCTCAGCCTACCACAGCCCGTCCCAGCATGTCCCAGCCCACCGCAGCCCGTCCCAGCCCACCACAGCCCGTACCAGCCCACCACATCAAGTACCAGTCCGTCCTAGCCCACCACGGCCCGTCCAAGCCCACCACAGCCCGTCTCCGCTCACCACAGCACGTACCAGCCTGTCTCAGCCTACCACAGCCCGTCCCAGCATGTCCCAGCCCACCGCAGCCCGTCCCAGCCCATCACAGCTCGCCCCAGCCCGTCACAGCTCGTCCCAGCCCTTCCCAGCCCACCACAGCATGTCCCAGGCCCCCACAGCCCACGACAGCCCGTCCCAGCCCACCACAGACCACTACAGCACACCACAGCCTACCGCAGCCCACCACAGCCCGTCCCAGCTCGTCCCAGCCCGTCACAGCTCGTCCCAGCCCGTCCCAGCCCACCACGGCCCGTCCCAGCCCACAACAGACCACCACAGTTCGTCCCAGCCCGCCACAACCCGTCCCAAAACGCCACGGCCCGTCCCAGCCCACCATGGCCCGTCCCGGCCCACCACGGCCCGTCCCGGCCCACCACAGCCTTTCCCAGCCCACCACCGCCCGTTCCAGCCCACCACAGACCGTCGCAGCTCACCACAGAAAGTCCCAGCCCATCCCAGCCCACAACAACCCGTCCCAGCTTACCACAGCCCACCACAGCCCGTGTCAGCCCGTCCCAGCTCACCACAACCCACCACAGCCCGCTCCAGCCCGCCACAGCCCGTACCAGCCCACCACAGCCCGTCCCAGCCCACCACAGCCCGTGCCATCCCACCACGGCCCGTCCCAGCTTTTCGCAGCCCACCACAGCGCGTCCCAGCCCACCACAGCCAACCACAGCCAGTCCCAGCCCGTCCCAGCCCACCACAGCCCGTCTTAGCCCATCCCAGCCCACCACGGCCCGTCCCAGCCCACCACAGCACATCACAGCCCGTCCCAGCCCTCCACAGCACACCACAGCCCACTACAGCCCATCCCAGCGCACCACAGCCCGTCCCAGCCCACCACAGCCCACCACAACCTGTCCCAGCCTGTCCCAGCTAATCCCAGCCCACCATAGGCCACCACAGTTTGTCCCAGCCCACAACAGGCCACTACAGCACACCACAGGCCACTACAGCACACCACAGCCCATCACAGCTCGTCCCAGCCCGTCACAGCTCGTCCCAGCCCTTCCCAGCCCACCACAGCATGTCCCAGGCACCCACAGCCCACGACAGCCCGTCCCAGCCCACGACAGCCCGTCCCAGCCCACCACAGCCCGTCCCAGCCCATCACAGACCACTACAGCACACCAAAGCCTACCGCAGCCCACCACAGCCAGTCCCAGCCCGGCACAGCTCGTCCCAGCCCGTCCCAGCCCACCATGGCCCGTCCCAGCCCACCACAGACCACCACAGTTCGTCCCAGTCCTCCACAACCCGTCCCAGCCCGCCACGGCCCGTCCCAGCCCACCACGGCCCGTCCTGGCCCACCACGGCCCGGCCCGTCCCACCACGGCCCGTCCCAGCCCACCACAGTTCGTCCCAGCCAAACACAGCCCGTCCCGGCCCACCACGGCCCGTCCCGGCCCACCACGGCCCGTCCCAGCCCACCACGGCCCATCCCAGCCCACCACGGCCCGTCCCCGCCCACCACAGCCCGTCCCAGCCCACCACGGCCCGTCCCAGCCCACCACGGCCCATCCCAGCCCACCACGGCCCATCCCAGCCCACCACGGCCCGTCCCAGCCCACCAGTAGCCCGTCCCAGCCCACCACAGCCCGTCCCAGCCCGTCCCAGCCCACCACAGCCCATCCCAGCCCACCACAGGCCGTCCCCGCCCATTACAGCCCATCCCAGCCCGTCCCAGACCACCACAGCCCGTCTCAAGCTCACCAGAACCTACCACAGCCCACCACAGCCCGTCCCAGACCACCACGGCCCAACACAGCCCACCACGTCCCGTCCTAGCCCACCACGGCCCGTCCCAGCCCACCACGGCCCGACCAAGCCCACCACGGCCCGACCAAGCCCACCACGGCCCGAACAAGCCCACCACGGCTCGTAGCGGCCTACCACAGCCCGTCGCGGCCTAACATGGCCCACAGCGGTCCGTCCCGGCCAACCACGGTCCGTCGCAGCCGACCATGGCCCACCTCAGCCCACCACGGCCCTTCCCAGCCCACCACGGCCCGTCCCAGCCCACCACGGCCCGTCCCAGCCCACCACGGCCCGTCCCAGCCCACCACAGCCCACCACAGCCTTTCCCAGCCCACCACAGAACCCGCCTCAACCCAAAACAGCTCTTCCCAGTCCACCACAGCCCGTCCCAGGCCACCACAGCCCGTCCCAGCCCACCACAGCCCGTCCCAGCCAGTGTCAGACCGTACCAGCCCACCACAGCCCGTGCCAACCCGTCCCAGCTCGTCCCAGCCCACCACAGCCCGTCCCAGCTCGTCCCAGCCCACCACAGCCCGTCCCAGCTCGTCCCAGCCCACCACAGCCCGTCCCAGCTCGTCCCAGCCCACCACAGCCAGTCCCCGTCGACCACAGCCCGTCCCAGCCCACCACGGCCCGAAACAGCCCACCACGGCCCGAACAAGCCCAGCACGGCCCGAACAAGCCCAGCACGGCCCGAACAAGCCCAGCACGGCCCGAACAAGCCCACCACGGCTCGTAGCGGCCCACCACAGCCCGTCGCAGCCCACCACGGCCCACAGCGGTCCATCCCGGCCAACCACGGTCCGTCGCAGCCCACCATGGCCCACCTCAGCCCACCACGGCCCTTCCCAGCACACCACAGCCCGTCCCAGCCCGTCCCAGCCCACCACAGCCCGTCCCAGCCCACCACAGCCCGTCCCAGCCCACCACAACCCACCACAGCCTATCCCAGCCCACCAGAACCCGCCTCAACCCAAAACAGCTCTTCCCAGCCCACCACAGCCCGTCCAAGCCCACCACAGCCCGTCCCAGCCCACCACAGCCCGTCCCAGCCAGTGTCAGACCGTACCAGCCCACCACAGCCCGTGCCAGCCCGTTCCAGCTCGTCCCAGCCCACCACAGCCTACCGCAGCCCACCACAGCCCGTCCCAGCTCGTCCCAGCCCACCACAGCCCGTCCCAGCTCGTCCCAGCCCACCACAGCCCGTCCCAGCTCGTCCCAGCCCACCACAGCTGGTCCCAGCCTGTCCCAGCCCACCACAGCCCGTCCCAGCCCACCACAGCCCGTCTCAGCCCACCACAGCCCGTCCCAGCCCACCGCAGCCCGTCCCAGCCCACCGCAGCCCGTCCCAGCCCACCGAAGCCC
Source organism: Falco biarmicus (assembly GCF_023638135.1). Lineage (NCBI taxonomy): Eukaryota > Metazoa > Chordata > Aves > Falconiformes > Falconidae > Falco > Falco biarmicus. Next base: position 171,810 of record NW_026612013.1, on the reverse strand, counting down.
GTCCCAGCCCACCGCAGCCCGTCCAAGCCGTCCCAGCAAATCCCAGCCCACCATAGCCCGTCTCAGCTCACCACAGCGCGTCCCAGTCCACCACACCCACCACAGCCCATCCCAGCCCATTCCAGCCCACCACAGCCCGTCCCAGCTCACCACAGCCCACCGCAGCCAGTCCCAGCCCACCACAGCCCACCGCAGCCGGTCCCAGCCCACCACACCCCACCGCAGCCCATCCCAGCCGACCACAGCCCGTCCCACCACACCAGAGTCCGTCCCAGCCCACCACGGCCCGTCACAGCTTACCACGGCCCACCACGGCTTGCCACGGCCCATCCCAGCCCACCACAGCCCGTCCCAGCCAACCACGGCCCACCACAGCCCGCCACGGCCCGTCCCAGCCCGCCACGGCCCGTCCCAGCCCGTTCCAGTTCACCACGGCCCGTCCCAGCCCACCACAGCCCGTCCCAACCCACCACAGCACATCCCAGCCCAACAAAGCCCGTCCCAGCCCACCACAGCCCACCACAGCCCGTCGCAGCCCACCACAGCCCGTCCCAGCCCACCACAGCTTGTCCCAGCCCGTCCGAGCCCACCACAGCCCGAGTCAAGCTCACCAGAACCCACCACGCCCCACCACAGCCCAACACGGCCCGTCCCAGCCCACCACTGCCCACCACAGCCCACCACAGTTCACCACGGCCCATCCCAGCCCACCACGGCCCGTCTCAGCCCACCACAGCCCGTCCCAGCCCATCCCAGACCACCACATCCCGTCCCAGCCCACCACAGGCCACCACAGCCCGTCCCAGCCCACCACAGCCCGTCCCAGCCCACCAGAGCCCGTCACAGCCCGTCCCAGCCCACCATATAAAGTACAAGCCCATAGAAGCCCACCACAGCCCGTCCCAGCCCACCACGGCCCGTCCCAGACCACCACAGCCCACCACAGCCGGTTACAGCTTATCACAGCCCATCCCAGCCCACCACAACCCGTCCCAGCCCACCACAGCCCGTCCCAGCCCACCACAACCCGTCCCAGACCACCACAACCCACCATAGCCCGTCCCAGCCCACCACAACCCGTCCCAGCCCGCCCAGCCTCCCACAGCCCGTCCCAGCCCACCGCAGCCAGTCACAGCTTGTCCCAGCCCACCACAGCCCACCACAGCCTGTCCCAGCCCATCCCAGCCCACGACAGCCCGTCACAGCCCACCACAGCCCGTCCCAGCTTGTCCCAGACCACCACAGCCCGTCCCAGCCCACCACAGCCCGTACCAGCCCACCACATCAAGTACCAGTCCGTCCCAGCGCACCACGGCCCGTCCCAGCGCACCACGGCCTGTCTCCACTCACCACAGCACGTACCAGCCTGTCTCAGCCTACCACAGCCCGTCCCCGCCCACCGCAGCCCGTCCCAGCCCACCACAGCCCGTCCCAGCCCAGCGCAGCCCGTCCCAGCCCAGCGCAGCCCGTGCCAGCCCACCACAGCCCGTCCCAGCACACCACAGCTCGTCCCAGCACACCACAGCCCGTCCCAGCCAACCACAGCCCGTCCCAGCCCACCACAGCCCACCACAGCCCGTCCCAGCCCGTCTCCGCCCACCACAAACTGTCCTCGCCCACCACAGCCTGTCCCCGCCCAGAAAAATCTCTCCCCGCCCACAACAGCCCATCCTAGCCCACCACAGCTCACCACAAACCACCACAGCCCACCACAGCCCGTCCCAGACCATCCCAGCCCATCCCAGCCCACGACAGCCCGTCACAGCCCATCCCAGCCCACCACAGCCCGTCCCAGCCCACAACAGCCAGTCCCAGCCCGTCCCAGCCCACCACAGCCCGTCCCAGCCCGTCCCAGCCCACCACAGCCCGTCCCAGCGCACCACGGCCTGTCTCCACTCACCACAGCACGTACCAGCCTGTCTCAGCCTACCACAGCCCGTCCCAGCCCACCACAGCCCGTCCTGGCTCACCACAGCTCGTCCCGTCCCAACACGGCCGACCACAGCCCATTACGGCCCACCACAGCCTGTCCCAGCCCACCACGGCCCGTCCCAGCCCACCACGGCCCGTCCCAGCCCACCACGGCCTGTCCCAGCCCACCTCTAGCCCACCACAGCCCGTCCCAGCCCACCACAGCCTGTCCCAATTCACCACGGCCCGTCCCAGCCCACCACGGCCTGTCCCAGCGAACCACAGCCCGTCCCAGCCCACCACAGCCCACCATAGCCAGTCCCAGCCCACCACAGCCCGTCCAAGCCCACCACAGCTCGTGCCTGTCCATCCCAGCCCACCACAGCCCACCACAGCCCGTCCCAGCCAACCAGAAGCAGTCCCAGCCCACCACAACCCGTCCAAGCCCACCACAGGTCGTACCTATCCATCCCAGCCCACCACAGCCCACCACAGCCCGTCCCAGCCAACCAGAGCCAGTCCCAGCCCACCACAACACGTCCAAGCCCACCACAGGTCGTACCTGTCCATCCCAGCCCACCACAGCCCGTGTCAGCCCGTCCCAGACCGTCCCAGCTCACCACAACCCACCACAGCCCGTCCCCGCCCAGCAGAGCCCGTCCCCGCCCAGCAGAGCCCGTCCCCGCCCAGCACAGCTCGTCCCAGCCTGTCCCAGGCCTTCCCAGCCCACCACAGCCCGTCCCGGCCCACCACAGCCCTGTCCGGCCCACCATGGCGCACCACAACCCACCACAACTTGTCCCAGCACACCACAGCCCGTCCTAGCCCACCACAGCCCGTCCCAGCCCACCACAGCCCGTCACAGCCCGTCCCAGCCCGTGCCAACCCGTCCCAGCCCGTCCCAGCCCACCACAGCCCGTGCCTACCCACCACAGCCCGTCCCAGCCCACCACAGCCCGTCCCAGCCCACCACAGCCTGTCCCAGCCCACCACAGCCCGTCTCCGCCCACCACAACCTGTCCTCGCCCACCACAACCTGTCCCCGCCCAGCAAAATCTCTCCCCACCCACCAAAGCCAATCCCAGCCCACCACAGCTCACCACAAACCACCACAGCCCACTACAGCCCGTCCCAGACCATCCCAGCCCATCCCAGCCCACGACAGCCCGTCACAGCCCGTCCCAGCCCACAACAGCCAGTCTCAGCTTGTCCCAGCCCACCACAGCCCGTCCCAGCCCACCACAGCCCGTACCAGCCCACCACATCAAGTACCAGTCCGTCCTAGCCCACCACGGCCCGTCCAAGCCCACCACAGCCCGTCTCCGCTCACCACAGCACGTACCAGCCTGTCTCAGCCTACCACAGCCCGTCCCAGCATGTCCCAGCCCACCGCAGCCCGTCCCAGCCCATCACAGCTCGCCCCAGCCCGTCACAGCTCGTCCCAGCCCTTCCCAGCCCACCACAGCATGTCCCAGGCCCCCACAGCCCACGACAGCCCGTCCCAGCCCATGACAGCCCGTCCCATCCCACGACAGCCCGTCCCAGCCCACCACAGACCACTACAGCACACCACAGCCTACCGCAGCCCACCACAGCCAGTCCCAGCCCGTCACAGCTCGTCCCAGCCCGTCCCAGCCCACCACGGCCCGTCCCAGCCCACAACAGACCACCACAGTTCGTCCCAGCCCGCCACAACCCGTCCCAAACCGCCACGGCCCGTCCCAGCCCACCATGGCCCGTCCCGGCCCACCACGGCCCGTCCCGGCCCACTACGCCCCGTCCCGGCCCACCACGGCCCGTCCCGGCCCACCACAGCCCGTTCCAGCCCACCACAGACCGTCGCAGCTCACCACAGAAAGTCCCAGCCCATCCCAGCCCACCACAACCCGTCCCAGCTTACCACAGCCCACCACAGCCCGTGTCAGCCCGTCCCAGCTCACCACAACTCACCACAGCCCGCTCCAGCCCGCCACAGCCCGTACCAGCCCACCACAGCCCGTCCCAGCCCACCACAGCCCGTGCCATACCACCACGGCCCGTCCCAGCTTGTCGCAGCCCACCACAGCGCGTCCCAGCCCACCACAGCCAACCACAGCCAGTCCCAGCCCGTCCCAGCCCACCACAGCCCGTCCTAGCCCATCCCAGCCCACCACGGCCCGTCCCAGCCCACCACGGCACATCACAGCCCGTCCCAGGCCTCCACAGCACACCACAGCCCACTACAGCCCATCCCAGCACACCACAGCCTGTCCCAGCCCACCACAGCCCACCACAACCCGTCCCAGCCTGTCCCAGCTCATCCCAGCCCACCATAGCCCACCACAGTTTGTCCCAGCCCACCACAGCCCGTCCCAGCCCACCACAGGCCACTACAGCACACCACAGGCCACTACAGCACATCACAGGCCGTCACAGCTCGTCCCAGCCCGTCACAGCTTTTCCCAGCCCACCACAGCCGACCACAGCATGTCCCAGGCCCCCACAGCCCACGACAGCCCATCCCAGCCCACGACAGCCCGTCCCAGCCCACGACAGCCCGTCCCAGCCCACCACAGCCCGTCCCAGCCCACCACGGCCCGTCCCAGCCCACCACAGCCGGTTACAGCTTATCACAGCCCATCCCAGCCCACCACAACCCGTCCCAGCCCACCACAGCCCGTCCCAGCCCACCACAACCCGTCCCAGACCACCACAACCCACCACAGCCCGTCCCAGCCCACCACAACCCGTCCCAGCCTACCACAGCCCGTCCCAGCCCACCGCAGCCAGTCACAGCTTGTCCCAGCCCACCACAGCCCACCACAGCCTGTCCCAGCCCATCCCAGCCCACGACAGCCGGTCACAGCCCACCACAGCCAGTCCCAGCTTGTCCCAGACCACCACAGCCCGTCCCAGCCCACCACAGCCCGTACCAGCCCACCACATCAAGTACCAGTCCGTCCCAGCGCACCACGGCCCGTCCCAGACCACCACAGCCCGTCCCCGCCCACCACAGCCCGTCCCATCCCACCACAGCCCGTCCCAGCCCACCACAGCCCGTCCCAGCCCACCACAACCCATCCCAGCTCGTTCCAGCCCACCACAGCCCGTCTCAAGCTCTAGCAGAACCCACCACAGCCCACCACAGCCCGTCCCAGCCCGTCCCAGACCACCACAGCCCACCACAGCCCGTCCCAGCACACCACAGCCCGTCCCAGCCCGTCCCAGACCACCACAGCCCACCACAGACCGTCCCAGTCCACCACAGACCGTCCCAGCATGTCCCAGCCCGTCCCAGCCCATCACAGCCCGTTCCAGATCACCACAAACCGTTCCAGCCCACCACAGACCTTCCCAGCCTGTCCCAGCTCACTACAGACCATCACCGCACACCACAGCCCTTCCCAGCCTGTCCCAGCCCACCACAGCCCGTCACCGCCAGCAACAGCCCGTCCCTGCACAACACAGCCCGTCCCAGCCCACCACAGCCCGTCCCAGCCCACCACAGCCCACCACAGAATGTCACAGCCCGCCCTGGCCCACCACAGCCCGTCACAGAATGTCCCGGCCCACCACAGCCTGTCACAGAATGTCCCAGCCCACCACAGCCCGTCCCAGCACACCACAGCCCGTCCCGGACCACCGCGGCCCGTCCCGGACCACCGCGGCCCGTCCCAGCCCACGACAGCCCGTCCCGGACCACCGCGGCCCGTCCCGGACCACCGCGGCCCACCAGGGCCCACCACGGCCCAGCACAGCCCGTCCCAGCCCACCTGTGTTAGGAAGAATATCTCACCTTCTTCATGTTGGCACCCGCCTTTCCCTACGATGTTCTTGTGGAACTGTTTGCAGATGGGGACAGAAATAGAAAAGCTGTTTTCAACCTAAGGGAGAAAGGAAGGGAGACATGAAGATTACACTGTCGTGGCAAGGGAGGCCCGACTTCAGGAGCTCTGATAAACGAGCTTTTGAAAACAGACTCAAGGAAGTTCTCTATACGAGGGACTTTTGTAAGACTAAACAAAGGCAAGGACGTTCCCCTATAGCCTTCCCATAACAGGTACTACCCCCCTGCCTCCATTCAGCCAAAACAGCGCCGACAGCTCCCTCCTCTTGAGGTGTTTTAGCTCTACCCAAGCCAGTAGAGCTCTGCTTTGCCCCAGGGTTATCCAGGCACGTAGAAGGGAAGAGCAGGCAGACCTCCTTACCAGGTCTGCCACCATCTTTTCCATCGCAGCCCACCACAGCCCGTCTCAGCTCACCACAGCTCTTCCCAGCGCACCACAACCACCACGGCCCGTCCCGGCACACCACGGCCCGTCCCAGCCCACCGCAGCCCGTCCCAGCCCACCGCAGCTCGTCCCAGCCCACCGCAGCCAATCCCAGCCCGTCCCAGCCCGTCCCAGCCCACCGCAGACCGTCCCAGCCCACCGCAGCCCGTCCCAGCCCACCACAGCCCCTTCCAGCCGTCCCAGCAAATCCCAGCTTACCACAGCCCGTCTCAGCTCACCACGGCCCGTCCCAGCCCGCCACGGCCCGTCCCAGCCCGCCACAGTTTGTCCCAGCCTACCACAGCCCGTCCCAGATCACCACAGCCCGTCCCAGCCCACCACAGACCACCACAGTTCATCCCAGCCCACCACAGTTTGTCCCAGCCCGCCACGGCCCGTCCCGGCCCACCACGGCACGTCCCGGCCCACCACGGCCCGTCCCAGCTCACCACAGCCCGTCCCAGCCCACCACAGCCCGTCCCAGACGACCACGGCCCGTCCCAGCTCACCACGGCCCGTCCCAGCCCGTCCCAGCCCACGACAACCCGTCCCACCCCACGAAAGCCCGTCCCAGCTTACCACATCCCGTCCCAGCTTACCACAGCCCATCACAGCCCACCACGGTCCACCACAGCCCACCACAGACCACCACAGTTCGTCCCAGTCCTCCACAACCCGTCCCAGCCCGCCACGGCCCGTCCCAGCCCACCACGGCCCATCCCAGCCCACCACAGCCTGTCCCAGCCAAACACAGCCTGTCCCAGCCAAACACAGCCTGTCCCAGCCAAACACAGCCTTTCCCGGCCCACCACGGCCCGTCCCGGCCCACCACGGCCCACCACAGCCCGCCACAGTTTGTCCCAGCCTACCACAGCCCGTCCCAGATCACCACAGCCCATCCCAGCCCACCACAGCCCACCACAGTTCATCCTAGCCCACCACATTTCGTCCCAGCCCGCCACGGCCCGTCCCGGCCCACCACAGCCCGTCCCGGCCCACCACGGCCCGTCCCAGCTCACCACAGCCCACCACAGCCCACGACAACCCGTCCCAGCCCATGAAAGCCCGTCCCAGCTTACCACATCCCGTCCCAGCTTACCACAGCCCACCACAGCCCACCACGGTCCACCACAGCCCACCACAGCCCGTCCCAGCCCACCACGGCCCATAACAACCCACCACGGCCCGTCGCGGCCCATCACGGCCCGTCCCAGCTTACAACGGCTCGTCCCAGCCCACCACAGCCTGTCCAAGCCCACCACAGCCCGTCCCAGCCCACCACAGCCCGTCCCAGCCCACCACAGCCCGTCTCAGCCCGTCCCAGCCTGTCCCAGCTCATCCCAGCCCACCACAGCCCACCACAGTTTGTCCCAGCCCACCACAGCCCGTCCCAGCCCACCACAGGCCACTACAGCATACCACAGGCCACTACAACACACCACAGCCCGTCACAGCTCGTCCCAGCTCGTCACAGCACGTCCCAGCCCACCACAGCCCACCCCAGCATGTCCCAGGCCCCCACAGACCACGACAGCCCTTCCCAGCCCACGACAGCCCATCCCAGCCCACCACAGCCCGTCCCAGCCCACCACAGACCACTAAAGTACACCACAGACCACTACAGAGCACCACAGCCTACCGCAATCCACCACAGCCCGTCCCAGGCCATCCCAGCCCATCCCCGCCCACCACAGCCCGTCCCCGCCCCACCACAGCCCGTCCCAGCCCGTCCCAGGCCTTCCCAGCCCACCACAGCCCGTCCCGGACCTACCACAACCCGTCCCCGACCACCACAGCAGGTCCAAGCCCACCACAGCCTGTCCCAGCCCACCACAGACCGTCCCAGCTCTCCACAGCTCTCCATAGCCCGTCCCAATCCTCCACAGCCTGTCCCAGCCTAACACAGCCCGTCCCAGCCCACCACAGCCCGTCCCAGCCCACCACAGCTCGTCCCAGCCCACCACAGCCCGTCCCAGCCCACCACAGCCCGTCCCAGCCCACCACAGCCCCACCCAGCCCATCACAGGCCACTACAGCACACCACAGCCTAGCGCAGACCACCACAGCCCGTCCAACCCCGTCACAGCTCGTCCCAGCCCGACACAGCCCACCACAGCCCGTCTCAGCTCACCACAGCCTGTCCCAGCCCACCACGGCCCACCACAGCCCGTCCCAGCCAAACACAGTCCGTCCCAGCCCGTCCCAGCCCACCACACTCACCACAACTCGTCCCAGCCCGTTCCAGCACAGCACAGCCCATCCAAGCCCACCACAGCCCGTCCCAGCCCCACCATAGCTGTTCTAGCCCGTCCCAGCCCACCACAGCCCTTCCCAGCCCCCCACTGCCCACCACAGCCCCTCCCAGCCCTACACAGGCCGTCCCAGCCCGTCCCAGCCCACCACAGTGCGTCCAAGTCCGTCCCAGCCCACCAGAGCCCATCCCAGCCCTCCACAGCCCACCAGAGCCTGTCCCGGCCCACCCCGGCCCATCACAGCCCGTCTCAGCTCATCACAGCTCGTCCCAGCCCACCACAGCCTGTCCCAGCCCACCACAGCTCGTCCCAGCCCACCCCAGCCTGTCCCAGCCCACCGCAGCCTGTCCCAGCACACCATGGCACACCACAGCCCACCACAGCCCGTCCCAGCCCACCACAGCCCACCATGGCTTACCACGGCCCACCGCAGCCTGTCCCAGCCCATCCCAGACCACCACAGCCCGTCACAGGCCGTCCCAGCCCACCACATAAAATACCAGCCCATAGAAGCCCACCACAGCCCGTCCCAGCCCACCACGGCCCGTCCGAGCCCACCCCAGCCCACCAAAGCCCACCACAGCCCATCTCAGCTCACCACAACCCGTACCAGACCACCACAGCCCACCACAGCCGGTTACAGCTTATCACAGCCCATCCCAGCCCACCACAGCCCGTCCCAGCCCGCCACAGCCCGTCCCAGCCCGCCACGACCCGTCCCAGCCCTCCACGTCCCGTCCCAGCCCGCCACGGCCCGTCCCAGCCCGCCACAGTTTGTCCCAGCCTACCACAGCCCGTCCCGGATCACCACAGCCCGTCCCAGCCCACCACAGTTCATCCCAGCCCACCACAGTTTGTCCCAGCCCGCCACGGCCCATCCCGGCCCACCACGGCCCGTCCCGGCCCACCACGGCCCGTCCCAGCTCACCACAGCCTGTCCCAGCCAAACACAGCCTGTCCCAGCCCACCACAGCCCGTCGCAGCTCACCACGGCCCGTCCCAGACCGTCCCAGCCCACGACAACCCATCCCAGCCCACGAAAGCCCGTCCCAGCTTACCACATCCCGCCCCAGCTTACCACAGCCCATCACAGCCCACCACGGTCCACCACAGCCCACCACAGACCGTCCCAGCCCACCATGGCCCACAACAACCCACCACGGCCTGTCGCGGCCCACCACGGCCCGTCCCAGCCTACTACGGCTCGTCCCAGCCCACCACAGCCTGTCCAAGCCCACCAGAGCCCGTCCCAGCCCACCACGGCCCGTCCCAGCCCTTCCCAGCCCACCACAGCCCGTCCCAACCCACCACAGCCTGTCCCAGCCAGTCCCAGCCCGTCCCAGCCAGTCGCAGCCCGTCCCAGCCCGTCGCAGCCCACCACAGCCCGTCCCAGCCCACCACAGCCCGTCCCAGCCCACCACAGCCCGCCCCAGCCCACCACAGCCCGTCCCAGCCCACCACAGCCCGACCCAGCCCATCCCAGCCCACCACGGCACACTACAGCCCGTCCCAGCCCTCCATAGCCCACCACAGCCCGTCCCAGCCCACCACATCCCGTCCCAGCCCACCACAGCCCACCACAGCCCGTCCCAGCCCGTCCCAGCCTGTCCCAGCTCATCCCAGCCCACCACAGCCCACCACAGTTTGTCCCAGCCCACCACAGCCCGTCCCAGCCCACCACAGGCCACTACAGCACACCACAGGCCACTACAACACACCACAGACCGTCACAGCTCGTCCCAGCTCGTCACAGCACGTCCCAGCCTGTCCCAGCCCACCACAGCATGTCCCAGGCCGCCAAAGCCCACGACAGCCCTTTCCAGCCCACGACAGCCCATCCCAGCCCACCACAGCCCACCACAGCCCGTCCCAGCCCACCACAGCCCGTCCCAGCCCACCACAGCCCGTCCCAGCCCACCACAGCCCGTCCCAGTCCACCACAGCCCGTCCCAGCCCACCACAGACCACTACAGAACACCACAGCCTACCGCAGCCCACCACAGCCCGTCCCAGCTCGTCCCAGCCCGTCCCTGCCCACCATAGCCCGTCCCCGCCCACCACAGCCCGTCCCCGCCCACCACAGCTTGTCCCAGCTCGTCCCAGCCCGTCCCAGGCCTTCCCAGCCCACCACAGCACGTCCCGGACCACGACAGCCCGTCCCGGACCTACCACAACCCGTCCCCGACCACCACAGCAGGTCCAAGCCCACCACAGCCTGTCCCAGCCCACCACAGACCGTCCCAGCTCTCCACAGCTCTCCATAGCCCGTCCCAATCCTCCACAGCCCATTACAGCCTAACACAGCCCGTCCCAGCCCACCACAGCCCGTCCCAGCCCACCACAGCCCATCACAGCCTGTCCCAGCCCACCACAGCCCGTCACAGCCCTTCCCAGCCCACCACAGCCCGTCCCAGCCCACCACAGCCCGTCCCAGCCCACCACAGCCCCACCCAGCCCATCACAGGCCACTACAGCACACCACAGCCTAGCGCAGACCACCACAGCCCGTCCAACCCCGTCACAGCTCGTACCAGCCCGACACAGCCCACCACAGCCCGTCTCAGCTCACCACAGCCTGTCCCAGCCCACCACGGCCCACCACAGCCCGTCCCAGCTAAACACAGTCCGTCCCAGCCCGTCCCAGCCCACCACACTCACCACAACTCGTCCCAGACCGTTCCAGCACAGCACAGCCCATCCAAGCCCACCACAGCCCGTCCCAGCCCACCATAGCCGTTCTAGCCCGTCCCAGGCCACCACAGCCCTTCCCAGCCCCCCACAGCCCACCACAGCCCCTCCCAGCCCTACACAGGCCGTCCCAGCCCACCACAGTGCGTCCAAGTCCGTCCCAGCCCACCAGAGCCCCGTCCCAGCCCTCCACAGCCCACCAGAGCCTGTCCCGGCCCACCCCGGCCCAAAACAGCCCGTCTCAGCTCATCACAGCTCGTCCCAGCCCACCACAGCCCGTCCCAGCCCACCACAGCCCGTCCCAGCCCACCACAACCAACCACAGCCTGTCCCCATCCCACCACAGCCTGTCCCAGCCCACCACAGCCCGTTCCAGCCCACCACAGCCCGTCCCAGCCCACCACAACCAACCACAGCCCGTCCCCATCCCACCACAGCCTGTCCCAGCCCACCGCAGCCTGTCCCAGCCCACCATGGCACACCACAGCCCACCACAGCCCGTCCCAGACCACCACAGCCCACCATGGCTTACCACGGCCCACCACAGCCTGTCCCAGCCCATCCCAGACCACCACAGCCCGTCACAGCCCACCACATAAAGTACCAGCCCATAGAAGCCCACCACAGCCCGTCCCAGCCCACCACGGCCCGTCCGAGCCCACCCCAGCCCACCAAAGCCCACCACAGCCCATCTCAGCTCACCACAGCCGGTACCAGACCACCACAGCCCACCACAGCCGGTTACAGCTTATCAGAGCCCATCCCAGCCCACCACAGCCCGTCCCAGCCCACCACAGACCGTCCCGGACCTACCAGAACCCGTCCCTGACCACCACAGCAGGTCCAAGCCCACCACAGCCCGTCCCAGCCCACCACAGCCTGTCCCAACCAACCACAGCCCATTCCAGCCCTTCCCAACCCACCACAGCCGGTTTGAGACCACCAGAGCCCGTCCCCGCCCACCACAGCCCGTCCCCGCCCACCACAGCCCGTCCCAGCTCGTCCCAGCCCGTCCCAGGCCTTCCCAGCCCACCACAGCCCGTCCCGGACCACGACAGCCCATCCCGGACCTACCACAACCCGTCCCCGACCACCACAGCAGGTCCAAGCCCACCACAGCCTGTGCCAGCCCACCACACACCGTGCCAGCCCACCACAGCCCATTCCAGCCCTTCCCAGCCAACCACAGCCCGGTCCATACCACCAGAGCCCGTCCCAGCCCACCACGGCCCGTCCCAGCCCACCACAGACCAACACAGTTCGTCCCAGCTCGCCACAACCCGTCCCAGCCCACCACGGCCTGTCCCGGCCCACCACGGCCCGTCCCGGCCCACCATGGCCCGTCCCAGGCCACCACGGCCCGTCCCAGGCCACCACGGCACGTCCCAGGCCACCACAGACCACCACAGTTCGTCCCAGTCCGCCACAACCAGTCCCAGCCCACCACAACCCGTCCCAGCTCGCCACAGCCCGTCCCGGCCCACCGCGGCCCGTCCCGGCCCACCACAGCCCGTTCCAGACCACCACAGACCGTCGCAGCTCACCACAGAAAGTCCCAGCCCATCACAGAACACCACAACCCGTCACCGCCCACCAAAGCCCTTCCAAGGCATCCCAGCCCGTCCCAGCCCACCACAACCAACCACAGCCCGTCCCCGTCCCACCACAGCCCGTCCCAGCCCACCACAGCCCTTTCCAGCCCACCACAACCTGTCCCAGCCCACCATGGCACACCACAGCCCACCACAGCCCGTCCCAGCCCACCACAGCCGACCATGGCTTACCACGGCCCACCACAGCCTGTCCCAGGCCATCCCAGACCACCACAGCCCGTCCCAGCCCACCACAGCCCGTCCCCGCCCACCACAGCCCGTCCCAGCCCGTCCCAGGCCTTCCCAGCCCACCACAGCCCGTCCCGGAATACGACAGCCCGTCCCGGACCTACCACAACCCGTCCCCAACCACCACAGCAGGTCCAAGCCCACCACAGCCTGTCCCAGCCCACCACAGACTGTCCCCGCCCACCACAGCCCATGCCAACCCACCACAGCCCATTCCAGCCCTTCCCAGCCCACCACAGCCCGGTCCATACCACCAGAGCCCGTCCCAGCCCACCACAGACCACCACAGTTCGTCCCAGCCCGCCACAACCCGTCCCAGCCCACCACGGCCCGTCCCGGCACACAACGGCCCGTCCCGGCCCACCACAGCCCATTCCAGCCCTTCCCAGCACACCACAGCCCGGTCCATACCACCAGAGCCCGTCCCAGCCCACCACGGCCCGTCCCAGCCCACCACAGACCACCACAGTTTGTCCCAGCCCGCCACAACCCGTCCCAGCCCACCACGGTCCGTCCCGGCACACCACGGCCCACCACAGCCCACCACGGCCCGTCCCAGCCCACCACAGCCCACCACAGCCCACCACAGTTCACCACGGGCCATCTCAGACCACCATGACCTGTCCCAGCCCACCACGGCCCACCACAGCCCATCCCTTCCCATACCGGCTCAAAACGGCCCACCACGGCCCACCACAGCCCACCACAGTTCACCACGGCCCGTCCCAGCCCACCACGCCCCACCACAGACCATCCCAGTCCACCACACACCGTCCCAGCATGTCCCAGCCTGTCCCAACCCACCACAGCCTGTTCCAGCCCACAACAGCCCGTCCCAGCCCACCACAGCCCGTCCCAGCACACCACAGCCCGTCCCTAGCCCACCACAGCCCGTCCCCGCCCATCCCAACCCACCACAGACCAACATAGCCCGTCCCAGCCCGTCGCAGCCTGCCGCAGCCCGTCCACGCCCGCCACAGCCCGTCCCAGCCCACCACAGACCATTCCAGACCACCACATCCCGTCCCCGCCCACCATAGCCCGTGCCCGCCCACCACAGCCCGTCCCAGCCCGTCCCAGCACACCACAGCACGTACCAGCCCGTTCCAGCCCACCACAGCCCGTCCCAGCCCCTCCCAGGCCACCACAGCCCACCACAGCCCGTCCCAGCCCAACACAGCCCGTCCCAGCCCACCACAGCCCGTCCCAGCCCACCACAGCCCACCACAGCCTGTCCCAGCCCACGACAGCCCGTCACAGCCCGTCCCAGCCCACCACAGCCCGTCCCAGCGCACCACAGCCCGTCCCAGCCCAACACAGCCCGTCCCAGCCCACCACAGCCCGTCCCAGCCCACCACAGCCCGTCCCAGCCCACCACAGCCCGTCCCAGCATACCACAGCCCGTCCCAGCATACCACAGCCCGTCCCAGCACACCACAGCCCGTCCCAGCACGGCCCAGCACACCACAGCCCGTCCAAGCCCACCACAGCCCGTCCTGTCCCACCACAGCTCGTCCCAGCCCACCACACCCCGTCCCTGCCCGTCCCAGCCCACCAGAGCCCGTCCCAGCCCTTCCCAGCCCACCACAGCCCGTCTCAAGCTCACCAGAACCCACCACAGCCCACCACAGCCTGTCCCAGACCATCACAGCCCACCACAGCCCATCCCAGCCCACCACGGCCCACCACAGCCCACCACGGCCCACCACGGGCCATCTCAGACCACCATGACCCATACCAGCCCACCACGGCCCACCACAGCCCATCCCTTCCCATACCGGCTCAAAACGGCTCACCACGGCACACCACAGCCCACCACGGTTCACCACGGCCCGTCCCAGCCCACCACGCCCCACCACAGCCCATCCCTGCCCACCACAGCCCGTCCCAGCACACCACAGACCATCCCAGTCCACCACACACCGTCCCAGCACGTCCCAGCCTGTCCCAACCCACCACAGCCTGTTCCAGACCACCACAGCCCGTCCCCGCCCGTCCCAGCCCACCACAGACCAGCACAGCCCGTCCCAGCCCACCACAGCCCGTCCCAGCCCACCACAGCCCGTCCCAGCCCACCACAGCCCACCACAGTCCGTCCCGGCCCACTACAACTCGTCCCAGCCCACCACAGCCCACCACAGCCCGTCCCAGCCCACCACAGCCCGTCCCTGAGCACCACAGCCCGTCCCAGCCCACCACGGCTGACCACAGCCTGTCCCAGCCCACTACAGCCGGTGCCAGTCCACCACAGCCCACCAGAGCCCGTCCCAGCCCACCACGGCCGGTCCCGGCCCACCACGGCCCACCACAGCCCGTCCCAGCACATCACAGCCTGTCCCAGCCCACCACAGCTCGTCCCAGCCCACCACAGCCCGTGCCAGCCCACCACGGCTGACCACAGCCCGTGCCAGGCCACCACGGCCCACCACAGCCCATCACAGTTCACCACGGCCCTTCCCGGCCCACCACGGACCACCGCAGCCCACCACGGCCCGTCCCAGTTCACCACGGCCTGTCCCAGCCCACCACAGCCCATCCCAGACCACCACAGACCGTCCCAGCCCACCACAGCTTGTCCCAGCACATCACAGCCCGTCCCAGCCAGCCACAGCCCACCGCAGCCCATCCCAGCCCACCCCAGCCAGCCACAGCCCACCACAGCCCACCACAGCACGTCCCAGACCGTCCCATTCCTTCCCAGCCCATCCTAGCCAAACAAAGACCGCCACAGCCCACCACAGCCCGTCCCAACCCACCAGAGCCCGTCCGGAGCCACAACGGCCCGTCCCAGCCCACCACGGCTGACCACAGCCCGTCCCAGCCCACCACAGCCCGTCCAAGCCCACCACAGCACGTCCCTGCCCACCACAGCACGTCCCCGCCGACCACAGCCCACCACAGCCCACCACAGCCCAACACAGTGCATCCCAGCCTGTCCCAGCCCACCACAGCCCATCACAGCACGTCCCAGCTCGTCCCAGCCCACCACAGCTTGTCCCAGCCCACCATAGCCCGTCCAAGCTCACCACAACCCACCATAGCCCGTCCCAGCCCGTCCCAGCCCGGCCTAGCCCACCACAGCCCGTCCCCGCCAACCACAGCCCGTCCCCGCCCACCACAGCCCGTCCCCGCCCACCACAGCCCGTCCCCGCCCACCACAGCACGTCCCAGCCCACCGCAGCCGGTCCCAGCTCACCACAGCCCACCACAGCCCGTCCCAGCCCACCACAGCCTGTCCCAGCCCGTCCCATTCCACCACACCGAGTCCCAGCCCACCACAGCCCGTCCCAGCACGTCCCAGCCCGTCCCAGCCTGTCCCTGCACACCACAGCTCGTCCCAGCACACCACATCCCGTCCCAGCCCACCACAGCCCGTCCCAGCCCACCACAGCCCGTCCCAGCCCACCACAGCCCCTCCCAGCCCACCACAGCCCCTCCCAGCCCCACACAGACAATCCCAGCACAACACAGCCCGTCCCAGCTTACCACAGCCCACCACAGCCCGTCCCGGCCCACTACAACTCTTCCCAGCCCACCACAGCCCACCACAGCCCGTCCCAGCCCACCACAACCCGTCCCAGACCACCACAGCCCGTCTCAGCCCACCACAGACCACCACAGCCCATCCCAAACCCACCACAGCCCGTCCCAGCCCACCACAGCCCACCACAGTCCGTCCCGGCCCACTACAACTCGTCCCAGCCCACCACAGCCCACCACAGCCCGTCCCAGCCCACCACAGCCCGTCCCTGAGCACCACAGCCCGTCCCAGCCCACCACGGCCCGTCCCAGCCCACCACGGCCCGTCCCTGAGCACCACAGCCCGTCCCAGCCCACCACGGCCCATCCCAGCCCACCACAGCCCACCGCAGCCCGTCTCAGCCCACCACAGCCCGTCTCAGCCCACCACAGCCCGTCTCAGCCCACCACAGCACACCACAGCCCGTCCCAGCCCACCAGAGCCCGTCCCAGCTTACCACAGCCCACCACAGCCCGTCTCAGCCCACCACAGCCCGTCCCGGCCCACTACAACTCGTCCCAGCCCACCACAGGCCACCACAGCCCACCCAGCCCTTCCCAGCCCACCACAGCCCGTCCCAGCCCACCACAGCCCAATATAGCACACCACAGCTCGTCACAGCCCGTCAGAGGCCACCAGAGCTTGTCCCGGCCCACCAGAGTCCGTCCCAAGCCACCACGGCCCGTCCCAGCCCACGACAACTGACCACAGGCCGTCCCAGCCCACCACGGCCCGTCCCAGCCCACCACAGCCCATCCCAGCCCACCACAGACCACCACAGCCCGTCCCAAACCACCACAGCCCTTCCCAGCCCACCACAGCCCACCACAGTCTGTCCCAGCCCAGTACAACTCGTCCCAGCCCACCACAGCCCACCACAGCCCAACACAGTGCATCCCAGCCTGTCCCAGCCCACCACAGCCCATCACAGCACGTCCCAGCTCGTCCCAGCCCACCACAGCTTGTCCCAGCCCACCATAGCCCGTCCAAGCTCACCACAACCCACCATAGCCCGTCCCAGCCCGTCCCAGCCCGCCCTAGCCCACCACAGCCCGTCCCCGCCAACCACAGCCCGTCCCCGCCCACCACAGCCCGTCCCCGCCCACCACAGCCGGTCCCAGCCCACCGCAGCCGGTCCCAGCTCACCACAGCCCACCACAGCCCGTCCCAGCTCACCACAGCCCGTCACAGCCCGTCCCAGCCCGTCCCAGCCCACCACAGCCTGTCCCAGCCCGTCCCATTCCACCACACCGAGTCCCAGCCCACCACAGCCCGTCCCAGCACGTCCCAGCCCGTCCCAGCCTGTCCCTGCACACCACAGCTCGTCCCAGCACACCACAGCCCGTCCCAGCACTCCACAGCCCGTCCCAGCCCACCACAGCCCGTCCCAGCCCACCACAGCCCCTCCCAGGCCCACACAGACAATCCCAGCACACCACAGCCCGTCCCAGCTTACCACAGCCCACCACAGCCCGTCCCGGCCCACTACAACTCGTCCCAGCCCACCACAGCCCACCACAGCCCGTCCCGGCCCACCACAGCCCGTCCCAGCTCACCACAGCCCGTCCCAGCTCACCACAGCCCGTCCCAGCCCACCACAACCCGTCCCAGCCCACCACAGCCCGTCCCAGCCCGTCCCAAACCACCACAGCCCGTCCCAGCCCACCACAGCCCACCACAATCCGTCCCGGCCCACTACAATTCGTCCCAGCCCACAACAGCCCACCACAGCCCGTCCCAGCCCACCACAGCCCGTCCCTGAGCACCACAGCCCGTCCCACCCCACCACGGCCCATCCCAGCCCACCACGGCCCGTCCCAGCCCACCACGGCCCACCGCAGCCCGTCTCAGCCCACCACAGCCCGTCTCAGCCCACCACAGCACACCACAGCCCGTCCCAGCCCACCAGAGCCCGTCCCAGCTTACCACAGCCCACCACAGCCCGTCCCAGCCCACCACAGCCCGTCCCTGAGCACCACAGCCCGTCCCACCCCACCACGGCCCATCCCAGCCCACCACAGCATGTCCCAGCCCACCACAGCCCACCGCAGCCCGTCTCAGCCCACCACAGCCCGTCTCAGCCCACCACAGCACACCACAGCCCGTCCCAGCCCACCAGAGCCCGTCCCAGCTTACCACAGCCCACCACAGCCCGTCTCAGCCCACCACAGCCCGTCCCGTCCCACTACAACTCGTCCCAGCCCACCACAGGCCACCACAGCCCACCCAGCCCTTCCCAGCCCACCACAGCTCGTCCCAGCCCACCACAGCCCAATACAGCACACCACAGCCCGTCACAGCCCGTCAGAGGCCACCAGAGCTTTTCCCGGCCCACCAGAGTCCATCCCAAGCCACCACGACCCGTCCCAGCCCACGACAACTGACCACAGGCCGTCCCAGCCCACCACGGCCCGTCCCAGCCCACCACAGCCCGTCCCAGCCCCCCACAGACCACCACAGCCCGTCCCAAACCACCACAGCCCTTCCCAGCCCACCACAGCCCACCACAGTCTGTCCCAGCCCAGTACAACTCGTCCCAGCCCACCACAGCCCACCACAGCCCATCCCAGCCCACCACAGCCCGTCCCTGAGCACCACAGCCCGTCCCAGCCCACCACGGCCCGTCCCAGCCCACCACGGCCCATCCCAGCCCACCACGGCCCGTCCCCGCCCACCACAGCCCGTCCCAGCCCACCACGGCCCGTCCCAGCCCACCACGGCCCGTCCCAGCCCACCACGGCCCGTCTCAGCCCACCACTAGCCCGTCCCAGCCCACCACTAGCCCGTCCCAGCCCACCACAGCCCGTCCCAGCACACCACAGGCCGTCCCCGCCCATTACAGCCCATCCCAGCCCGTCCCAGACCACCACAGCCCGTCTCAAGCTCACCAGAACCTAACACAGCCCACCACAGCCCGTCCCAGACCACCACGGCCCACCACAGCCCACCACGGCCCGTCCCAGCCCACCACGGCCCGAACAAGCCCACCACGGCCCGAACAAGCCCAGCACGGCCCGAACAAGCCCACCACGGCTCGTAGCGGCCCACCACAGCCCGTCGCGGCCCACCACGGCCCACAGCGGTCCGTCCCGGCCAACCACGGTCCGTCGCAGCCGACCATGGCCCACCTCAGCCCACCACGGCCCTTCCCAGACCACCACAGCCCGTCCCAGGCCACCACAGCCCGTCCCAGCCCACCACAGCCCACCGCAGCCCACCACAGCCTGTCCCAGCCCACCAGAACCCGACTCAACCCAAAACAGCTCTTCCCAGGCCTCCACAGCCCGTCCCAGGCCACCACAGCCCGTCCCAGCCCACCACAGCCCGTCCCAGCCAGTGTCAGACCGTACCAGCCCACCACAGCCCGTGCCAGCCCGTCCCAGCTCGCCCCAGCCCACCACAGCCCGTCCCAGCTCGTCCCAGCCCACCACAGCCCGTCCCAGCTCGTCCCAGCCCACCACAGCCCGTCCCAGCTCGTCCCAGCCCACCACAGCCAGTCCCCGTCGACCACAGCCCGTCCCAGCCCACCACGGCCCGTCCCAGCCCACCACGGCCCGTCCCAGCCCACCACGGCCCAAAACAGCCCACCACGGCCCAAAACAGCCCACCACGGCCCGAACAAGCCCAGCACGGCCCGAACAAGCCCACCACGGCTCGTAGCGGCCCACCACAGCCCGTCGCGGCCCACCACGGCCCACAGCGGTCCGTCCCGGCCAACCACGGTCCGTCGCAGCCCACCATGGCCCACCTCAGCCCACCACGGCCCTTCCCAGCACACCACAGCCCGTCCCAGCCCGTCCCAGCCCACCACAGCCCGTCCCAGCCCACCACAGCCCGTCCCAGCCCACCACAGCCCACCACAGCCTATCCCAGCCCACCAGAACCCGCCTCAACCCAAAACAGCTCTTCCAAGGCCACCACAGCCCGTCCAAGCCCACCACAGCCCGTCCCAGCCCACCACAGCCCGTCCCAGCCAGTGTCAGACCGTACCAGCCCACCACAGCCCGTGCCAGCCCGTCCCAGCTCGTCCCAGCCCACCACAGCCCGTCCCAGCTCGTCCCAGCCCACCACAGCCCACCGCAGCCCGTCTCAGCCCACCACAGCCCGTCTCAGCCCACCACAGCACACCACAGCCCATCCCAGCCCACCAGAGCCCGTCCCAGCTTACCACAGCCCACCACAGCCCGTCTCAGCCCACCACAGCCCGTCCCGGCCTACTACAACTCGTCCCAGCCCACCACAGGCCACCACAGCCCACCCAGCCCTTCCCAGCCCACCAGAGGCCGTCCCAGCCCACCACAGCCCAATACAGCACACCACAGCCCGTCACAGCCCGTCAGAGGCCACCAGAGCTTGTCCCGGCCCACCAGAGTCCGTCCCAAGCCACCACGGCCCGTCCCAGCCCACGACAACTGACCACAGGCCGTCCCAGCCTACCACGGCCCGTCCCAGCCCACCACAGCCCGTCCCAGCCCCCCACAGACCACCACAGCCCGTCCCAAACCACCACAGCCCTTCCCAGCCCACCACAGCCCACCACAGTCTGTCCCAGCCCAGTACAACTCGTCCCAGCCCACCACAGCCCACCACAGCCCATCCCAGCCCACCACAGCCCGTCCCTGAACACCACAGCCCGTCCCAGCCCACCATAGCCCGTCCCAGCCCACCACGGCCCAGCCCAGCCCACCACGGCCCATCCCCGCCCACCACAGCCCGTCCCAGCCCACCACGGCCCGTCCCAGCCCACCACGGCCCATCCCAGCCCACCACGGCCCGTCTCAGCCCACCACGGCCCGTCCCAGCCCACCACTAGCCCGTCCCAGCCCACCACAGCCCGTCCCAGCCCGTCCCAGCCCACCACAGCCCGTCCCAGCCCACCACAGGCCGTCCCCGCCCATTACAGCCCATCCCAGCCCGTCCCAGACCACCACAGCCCGTCTCAAGCTCACCAGAACCTACCACAGCCCACCACAGCCCGTCCCAGACCACCACGGCCCACCACAGCCCACCACGGCCCTTCCCAGCCCACCACGGCCCGTCCCAGCCCACCACAGCCCGTCCCAGCCCACCACAGCCCACCGCAGCCCACCACAGCCCACCACAGCCTGTCCCAGCCCACCAGAACCCGCCTCAACCCAAAACAGCTCTTCCCAGGCCACCACAGCCTGTCCCAGGCCACCACAGCCCGTCCCAGCCCACCACAGCCCGTCCCAGCCAGTGTCAGACCGTACCAGCCCACCACAGCCCGTGCCAGCCCGTCCCAGCTCGTCCCAGCCCACCACAGCCCGTCCCAGCTCGTCCCAGCCCACCACAGCCCCTCCCAGCTCGTCCCAGCCCACCACAGCCCGTCCCAGCTCGTCCCAGCCCACCACAGCCCATCCCAGCTCGTCCCAGCCCACCACAGCCCGTCCCAGCTCATCCCAGCCCACCACAGCCAGTCCCCGTCGACCACAGCCCGTCCCAGCCCACCACGGCCCGTCTCAGCCCACAACGGCCCGTCCCAGCCCACCACGGCCCGTCCCAGCCCACCACGGCCCGAAACAGCCCACCACGGCCCGAACAAGCCCAGCACGGCCCGAACAAGCCCAGTACGGCCCGAACAAGCCCACCACGGCTCGTAGCGGCCAACCACAGCCCGTCGCGGCCCACCACGGCCCACAGCGGTCCGTCCCGGCCAACCACGGTCCGTCGCAGCCCACCATGGCCCTCCTCAGCCCACCACGGCCCTTCCCAGCACACCACAGCCCGTCCCAGCCCGTCCCAGCCCACCACAGCCCATCCCAGCCCACCACAGCCCGTCCCAGCCCACCACAGCCCGTACCAGCCCACCACATCAAGTACCAGTCCGTCCTAGCCCACCACGGCCCGTCCAAGCCCACCACAGCCCGTCTCCGCTCACCACAGCACGTACCAGCCTGTCTCAGCCTACCACAGCCCGTCCCAGCATGTCCCAGCCCACCGCAGCCCGTCCCAGCCCATCACAGCTCGCCCCAGCCCGTCACAGCTCGTCCCAGCCCTTCCCAGCCCACCACAGCATGTCCCAGGCCCCCACAGCCCACGACAGCCCGTCCCAGCCCACGACAGCACGTCCCAGCCCACGACAGCCCGTCCCAGCCCACCACAGACCACTACAGCACACCACAGCCTACCGCAGCCCACCACAGCCCGTCCCAGCTCGTCCCAGCCCGTCACAGCTCGTCCCAGCCCGTCCCAGCCCACCACGGCCCGTCCCAGCCCACAACAGACCACCACAGTTCGTCCCAGCCCGCCACAACCCGTCCCAAAACGCCACGGCCCGTCCCAGCCCACCATGGCCCGTAACAGCCCACCACGGCCCGTCCCGGCCCACCACGGCCCGTCCCGGCCCACCACAGCCTTTCCCAGCCCACCACCGCCCGTTCCAGCCCACCACAGACCGTCGCAGCTCACCACAGAAAGTCCCAGCCCATCCCAGCCCACAACAACCCGTCCCAGCTTACCACAGCCCACCACAGCCCGTGTCAGCCCGTCCCAGCTCACCACAACCCACCACAGCCCGCTCCAGCCCGCCACAGCCCGTACCAGCCCACCACAGCCCGTCCCAGCCCACCACAGCCCGTGCCATCCCACCACGGCCCGTCCCAGCTTTTCGCAGCCCACCACAGCGCGTCCCAGCCCACCACAGCCAACCACAGCCAGTCCCAGCCCGTCCCAGCCCACCACAGCCCGTCTTAGCCCATCCCAGCCCACCACGGCCCGTCCCAGCCCACCACAGCACATCACAGCCCGTCCCAGCCCTCCACAGCACACCACAGCCCACTACAGCCCATCCCAGCGCACCACAGCCCGTCCCAGCCCACCACAGCCCACCACAACCTGTCCCAGCCTGTCCCAGCTAATCCCAGCCCACCATAGGCCACCACAGTTTGTCCCAGCCCACAACAGGCCACTACAGCACACCACAGGCCACTACAGCACACCACAGCCCATCACAGCTCGTCCCAGCCCGTCACAGCTCGTCCCAGCCCTTCCCAGCCCACCACAGCATGTCCCAGGCCCCCACAGCCCACGACAGCCCGTCCCAGCCCACGACAGCCCGTCCCAGCCCACCACAGCCCGTCCCAGCCCATAACAGACCACTACAGCACACCAAAGCCTACCGCAGCCCACCACAGCCAGTCCCAGCCCGGCACAGCTCGTCCCAGCCCGTCCCAGCCCACCATGGCCCGTCCCAGCCCACCACAGACCACCACAGTTCGTCCCAGTCCTCCACAACCCGTCCCAGCCCGCCACGGCCCGTCCCAGCCCACCACGGCCCGTCCTGGCCCACCACGGCCCGTCCCAGCCCACCACAGTTCGTCCCAGCCAAACACAGCCCGTCCCGGCCCACCACGGCCCGTCCCGGCCCACCACGGCCCGTCCCGTCCCACCACGGCCTGTCCCCGCACACCAAGGCCCGTCCCGGCCCACCACGGCCCGTCCCGGCCCACCACGGCCCGTCCCGGCACACCACGGCCCGTCCCAGCCCACCGCAGCCCGTCCCAGCCCACCGCAGCTCGTCCCAGCCCACCGCAGCTCGTCCCAGCCCGTCCCAGCCCACCACAGCCCGTCCCAGCCCACCACAGCCCGTCCCAGCCCACCACAGCCCGTCCAAGCCCACCGCAGCCCGTCCCAGCCCACCGAAGCCCGTCCCAGCCCACCGCAGACCGTCCAAGCCGACACAGCAAATCCCAGCCCACCATAGCCCGTCTCAGCTCACCACAGCGCGTCCCAGTCCACCACACCCACCACAGCCTACCCCAGCCCATTCCAGCCCACCACAGCCCGTCCCAGCCCAGCGCAGCCCGTCCCAGCCCAGCGCAGCCCGTGCCAGCCCACCACAGCCCGTCCCAGCACACCACAGCTCGTCCCAGCCCACCACAGCCCGTCCCGGCCCACCACGGCCCGTCCCAGCCCACCACGGCCCGGCCCGTCCCACCACGGCCCGTCCCAGCCCACCACAGCCTATCCCAGCCAAACACAGCCCGTCCCGGCCCACCACGGCCCGTCCCGGCCCACCACGGCCCGTCCCGGCCCACCACGGCCTGTCCCCGCCCACCAAGGCCCGTCCCGGCCCACCACGGCCCATCCCGGCCCACCACGGCCCGTCCCGGCAAACCACGGCCCGTCCCAGCCCACCGCAGCCCGTCCCAGCCCAGCGCAGCTCGTCCCAGCCCACCGCAGCCAATCCCAGCCCATCCCAGCCCGTCCCAGCCCACCGCAGACCGTCCCAGCCCACCGCAGCCCGTCCCAGCCCACCACAGCCCCTTCCAGCCGTCCCAGCAAATCCCAGCCCACCACAGCCCGTCTCAGCTCACCACAGACCGTCCCAGCCCACCACAACCACCACAGCCCGTCCCAGCCCATTCCAGCCCACCACAGCCTACCGCAGCCGGTCCCAGCCCACCACAGCCCACCACAGCCCACCACAGCCAGTCCCAACCAACCACAGCTTACCACAGCCCGTCCCAGCCCACCAGAGCCCATCCCGGCTTACCACAGCCCGTCCCGGCCCACCACGGCCCATCCCGGCCCGTCCCAGCCCACAGCCCGTCCCAGCTCACCACATCCCGTCCCAGACCTTGCCAGCCCACCACAGCCCACTACAGACCGTCCCAGCCCGTCCCCGCCCACCACAGCCCGTCCCATCCCACCACAGCCCGTACCAGCCCACCACAGCCCGTACCAGCCCACCACAACCCATCCCAGCTCGTTCCAGACCACCACAGCCCGTCTCAAGCTCAGCAGAACCCACCACAGCCCACCACAGCCTGTCCCAGCCCGTCCCAGACCACCACAGCCCACCACAGCCCACCACAGCCCGTCCCAGCACACCACAGCCCGTCCTAGCCCGTCCCAGCCCGTCCCAGCCCGTCCCACCAAACCACAGACCGTCCCAGTCCACCACAGACCGTCCCAGCATGTCCCAGCCCGTCCCAGCCCATCACAGCCCGTTCCAGATCACCACAAACCGTTCCAGCCCACCACAGCCCACCACAGCCCTTCCCAGCCTGTCCCAGCTCACTACAGACCATCACCGCACACCACAGCCCTTCCCAGCCTGTCCCAGCCCACCACAGCCCGTCACCGCCAGCAACAGCCCGTCCCTGCAGAACACAGCCCGTCCCAGCCCACCACAGCCCGTCCCAGCCCACCACAGCCCGTCCCAGCCCACCACAGCCCACCACAGAATGTCACAGCCCGCCCTGGCCCACCACAGCCCGTCACAGAATGTCCCGGCCCACCACAGCCTGTCACAGAATGTCCCAGCCCACCACAGCCCGTCCCAGCACACCACAGCCCGTCCCGGACCACCGCGGCCCGTCCCGGACCACCGCGGCCCGTCCCAGCCCACGACAGCCCGTCCCGGACCACCGCGGCCCGTCCCGGACCACCGCGGCCCACCAGGGCCCACCACGGCCCAGCACAGCCCGTCCCAGCCCACCTGTGTTAGGAAGAATATCTCACCTTCTTCATGTTGGCACCCGCCTTTCCCTACGATGTTCTTGTGGAACTGTTTGCAGATGGGGACAGAAATAGAAAAGCTGTTTTCAACCTAAGGGAGAAAGGAAGGGAGACATGAAGATTACACTGTCGTGGCAAGGGAGGCCCGACTTCAGGAGCTCTGATAAACGAGCTTTTGAAAACAGACTCAAGGAAGTTCTCTATACGAGGGACTTTTGTAAGACTAAACAAAGGCAAGGACGTTCCCCTATAGCCTTCCCATAACAGGTACTACCCCCTGCCTCCATTCAGCCAAAACAGCGCCGACAGCTCCCTCCTCTTGAGGTGTTTTAGCTCTACCCAAGCCAGTAGAGCTCTGCTTTGCCCCAGGGTTATCCAGGCACGTAGAAGGGAAGAGCAGGCAGACCTCCTTACCAGGTCTGCCACCATCTTTTCCATCGCAGCCCACCACAGCCCGTCTCAGCTCACCACAGCTCTTCCCAGCGCACCACAACCACCACGGCCCGTCCCGGCACACCACGGCCCGTCCCAGCCCACCGCAGCCCGTCCCAGCCCACCGCAGCTCGTCCCAGCCCACCGCAGCCAATCCCAGCCCGTCCCAGCCCGTCCCAGCCCACCGCAGACCGTCCCAGCCCACCGCAGCCCGTCCCAGCCCACCACAGCCCCTTCCAGCCGTCCCAGCAAATCCCAGCTTACCACAGCCCGTCTCAGCTCACCACAGCGCGTCCCAGGCCACCACACCCACCCCAGCCCGTCCCAGCCCATTCCAGCCCACCACAGCCCACCGCAGCCGGTCCCAGCCCACCACAGCCCACCACAGCCCACCACAGCCAGTCCCAACCAACCACAGCTTACCACAGCCCGTCCCGGCCCACCAGAGCCCATCCCGGCTTACCACAGCCCGTCCCGGCCCACCACGGCCCGTCCCGGCCCGTCCCAGCCCACAGCCCGTCCCAGCTCACCACATCCCGTCCCAGACCTTGCCAGCCCACCACAGCCCACTACAGACCGTCCCAGCCCGTCCCAGCCCGTCCAAGCCCACCACAGCACGTCCCCACCCACCACAGCCCGTCCCTGTCCACCACATCCCGTCCCAGCCCACCGCAGCCCATCCCAGCCCACCACAGTCGACCACAGCCCGTCCCAACTCACCACAGCCCACCACAGCCCGTCCCGGCCTACCAGAGCCCGTCCCAGATTACCATGGCCCGTCCCAGCGAACCACAGCCCGTCCCAGCACACCACAGCCCGTCCCTAGCCCAACACAGCCCGTCCCAGCCCGTGCCAGCCCATCCCAGCCCGTCCCAGCCCACCACAGCCCGTCCCCGCCCGTCCCAGCCCACCACAGACCAGCACAGCCCGTCCCAGCAGACCACAGACCGTCCCAGCCCATCGCAGCCCGTCCCAGCCCACCACAGACCGTCCCAGCCCACCACAGACCGTCCCAGCCCACCACAGACCGTTCCATCCCACCACAGCACGTCCCCGCCCACCACAGCCCGTCCCATCCCACCACAGCCCGTCCCAGCCCACCACAGCCCGTCCCAGCTCGTTCCAGCCCACCACAGCCCGTCTCAAGCTCAGCAGAACCCACCACAGCCCACCACAGCCCGTCCCAGCCCGTCCCAGACCACCACAGCCCACCACAGCCCGTCCCAGCACACCACAGCCCGTCCCAGCCCGTCCCACCAAACCACAGACCGTCCCAGTCCACCACAGACCGTCCCAGCATGTCCCAGCCCGTCCCAGCCCATCACAGCCCGTTCCAGATCACCACAAACCGTTCCAGCCCACCACAGCCCACCACAGCCCTTCCCAGCCTGTCCCAGCTCACTACAGACCATCACCGCACACCACAGCCCTTCCCAGCCTGTCCCAGCCCACCACAGCCCGTCACCACCAGCAACAGCCCGTCCCTGCAGAACACAGCCCGTCCCAGCCCACCACAGCCCGTCCCAGCCCACCACAGCCCACCACAGAATGTCACAGCCCGCCCCGGCCCACCACAGCCCGTCCCGGCCCACCACAGCCCGTCACAGAATGTCCCGGCCCACCACAGCCCGTCACAGAATGTCCCAGCCCACCACAGCCCGTCCCAGCCCACCACGGCCCGTCCCAGCCCGCCACGGCCCGTCCCAACCCGCCACGGCACGTCCCAACCCGCCACGGCCCGTCCCAACCCGCCACGGCCCGTCCCAGCCCGCCACGGCCCGTCCCAGCCCGCCACAGTTTGTCCCAGCCTACCACAGCCCGTCCCAGATCACCACAGCCCGTCCCAGCCCACCACAGACCACCACAGTTCATCCCAGCCCACCACAGTTTGTCCCAGCCCGCCACGGCCCGTCCCGGCCCACCACGGCCCGTCCCGGCCCACCACGGCCCGTCCCAGCTCACCACAGCCCGTCCCAGCCCACCACGGCCCGTCCCAGACGACCACGGCCCGTCCCAGCCCGTCCCAGCCCACGACAACCCGTCCCACCCCACGAAAGCCCGTCCCAGCTTACCACATCCCGTCCCAGCTTACCACAGCCCATCACAGCCCACCACGGTCCACCACAGCCCACCACAGACCACCACAGTTCGTCCCAGTCCTCCACAACCCGTCCCAGCCCGCCACGGCCCGTCCCAGCCCACCACGGCCCATCCCAGCCCACCACAGCCTGTCCCAGCCAAACACAGCCTGTCCCAGCCAAACACAGCCTGTCCCGGCCCACCACGGCCTGTCCCGGCCCACCACGGCCCACCACAGCCCGCCACAGTTTGTCCCAGCCTACCACAGCCCGTCCCAGATCACCACAGCCCATCCCAGCCCACCACAGCCCACCACAGTTCATCCCAGCCCACCACATTTCGTCCCAGCCCGCCACGGCCCGTCCCGGCCCACCACAGCCTGTCCCGGCCCACCACGGCCCGTCCCAGCTCACCACAGCCCACCACAGCCCACGACAACCCGTCCCAGCCCATGAAAGCCCGTCCCAGCTTACCACATCCCGTCCCAGCTTACCACAGCCCACCACAGCCCACCACGGTCCACCACAGCCCACCACAGCCCGTCCCAGCCCACCACGGCCCATAACAACCCACCACGGCCCGTCGCGGCCCATCACGGCCCGTCCCAGCTTACAACGGCTCGTCCCAGCCCACCACAGCCTGTCCAAGCCCACCACAGCCCGTCCCAGCCCACCACAGCCCGTCCCAGCCCACCACAGCCCGTCTCAGCCCGTCCCAGCCTGTCCCAGCTCATCCCAGCCCACCACAGCCCACCACAGTTTGTCCCAGCCCACCACAGCCCGTCCCAGCCCACCACAGCATACCACAGGCCACTACAACACACCACAGCCCGTCACAGCTCGTCCCAGCTCGTCACAGCACGTCCCAGCCCACCAAAGCCCACCCCAGCATGTCCCAGGCCCCCACAGACCACGACAGCCCTTCCCAGCCCACGACAGCCCATCCCAGCCCACCACAGCCTGTCCCAGCCCACCACAGACCACTACAGAACACCACAGACCACTACAGAGCACCACAGCCTACCGCAATCCACCACAGCCCGTCCCAGCTCGTCCCAGCCCATCCCCGCCCACCACAGCCCGTCCCCGCCCACCACAGCCCGTCCCAGCTCGTCCCAGCCCATCCCAGGCCTTCCCAGCCCACCACAGCCCGTCCCGGACCACGACAGCCCGTCCCGGACCTACCACAACCCGTCCCCGACCACCACAGCAGGTCCAAGCCCACCACAGCCTGTCCCAGCCCACCACAGACCGTCCCAGCTCTCCACAGCTCTCCATAGCCCGTCCCAATCCTCCACAGCCTGTCCCAGCCTAACACAGCCCGTCCCAGCCCAACACAGCTTATCCCAGCCCACCACAGCCCGTCCCAGCCCACCACAGCCCTTCCCAGCACACCACAGCCCTTCCCAGCACACCACAGCCCGTCCCAGCCCACCACAGCCCGTCCCAGCCCACCACAGCCCCACCCAGCCCATCACAGGCCACTACAGCACACCACAGCCTAGCGCAGACCACCACAGCCCGTCCCACCCCGTCACAGCTCGTCCCAGCCCGACACAGCCCACCACAGCCCGTCTCAGCTCACCACAGCCTGTCCCAGCCCACCACGGCCCACCACAGCCCGTCCCAGCTAAACACAGTCCGTCCCAGCCCGTCCCAGCCCACCACACTCACCACAACTCGTCCCAGACCGTTCCAGCACAGCACAGCCCATCCAAGCCCACCACAGCCCGTCCCAGCCCACCACAGCCCTTCCCAGCCCCCCACAGCCCACCACAGCCCCTCCCAGCCCTACACAGGCCGTCCCAGCCCACCACAGTGCGTCCAAGTCCGTCGCAGCCCACCAGAGCCCGTCCCAGCCCTCCACAGCCCACCAGAGCCTGTCCCGGCCCACCCCGGCCCAAAACAGCCCGTCTCAGCTCATCACAGCTCGTCCCAGCCCACCACAGCCCGTCCCAGCCCACCACAGCCCGTCCCAGCCCACCACAACCAACCACAGCCCGTCCCCATCCCACCACAGCCTGTCCCAGCCCACCACAGCCCGTTCCAGCCCACCACAGCCCTTTCCAGCCCACCGCAGCCTGTCCCAGCCCACCATGGCACACCACAGCCCACCACAGCCCGTCCCAGACCACCACAGCCCACCATGGCTTACCACGGCCCACCACAGCCTGTCCCAGCCCATCCCAGACCACCACAGCCCGTCACAGCCCGTCCCAGACCACCACATAAAGTACCAGCCCATAGAAGCCCACCACAGCCCGTCCCAGCCCACCACGGCCCGTCCGAGCCCACCCCCAGCCCAGCAAAGCCCACCACAGCCCATCTCAGCTCACCACAACCCGTACCAGACCACCACAGGCCACCACAGCCGGTTACAGCTTATCACAGCCCATCCCAGCCCACCACAGCCCGTCCCAGCCCACCACAGCCCGTCCCGGACCTACCAGAACCCGTCCCTGACCACCACAGCCGGTCCAAGCCCACCACAGCCTGTCCCAACCCACCACAGCCCATTCCAGCCCTTCCCAACCCACCACAGCCGGTTTGAGACCACCAGAGCCCGTCCCCGCCCACCAGAGCCTGTCCCCGCCCACCACAGCCCGTCCCAGCTCGTCCCAGCCCGTCCCAGGCCTTCCCAGCCCACCACAGCCCGTCCCGGACCACGACAGCCCATCCCGGACCTACCACAACCCGTCCCCGACCACCACAGCAGGTCCAAGCCCACCACAGCCTGTGCCAGCCCACCACACACCGTGCCAGCCCACCACAGCCCATGCCAACCCACCACAGCCCATTCCAGCCCTTCCCAGCCCACCACAGCCCGGTCCATACCACCAGAGCCCGTCCCAGCCCACCACGGCCCGTCCCAGCCCACCACAGCCCACGACAGTTCGTCCCAGCCCGCCACAACCCGTCCCAGCCCACCACGGCCCGTCCTGGCCCACCACGGCCCGTCCCGGCCCACCACGGCCCGTCCCAGCCTACCACGGCCCGTCTCAGGCCACCACGGCACGTCCCAGGCCACCACAGACCACCACAGTTCGTCCCAGTCTGCCACAACCAGTCCCAGCCCACCACAACCCGTCCCAGCTCGCCACAGCCCGTCCCGGCCCAGCACGGCCCGTCCCGGCCCACCACGGCCCGTCCCGGCCCACCGCGGCCCGTCCCGGCCCACCGCGGCCCGTTCCAGACCACCACAGACCGTCGCAGCTCACCACAGAAAGTCCCAGCCCGTCACAGAACACCACAACCCGTCACCGCCCACCACAGCCCTTCCAAGGCGTCCCAGCCTGTCCCAGCCCACCACAACCAACCACAGCCCGTCCCCGTCCCACCACAGCCCGTCCCAGCCCACCACAGCCCTTTCCAGCCCACCACAACCTGTCCCAGCCCACCATGGCACACCACAGCCCACCACAGCCCGTCCCAGCCCACCACAGCCGGCCATGGCTTACCACGGCCCACCACAGCCTGTCCCAGCCCATCCCAGACCACCACAGCCCGTCCCAGCCCACCACAGGCCACCACAGCCCGTCCCGGCTCACCACAGCCCGTCCCAGCCCAACAGAGCCCGTCCCGGCCCACCACAGCTTGTCCCAGCTCGTCCCAGCCCACCACAGCCCGTCACAGCCCGTCCCAGCCCACCACATAAAGGACCAGCCCATGGAAGCCCACCACAGCCCGTCACAGCCCACCACAGACCGTCCCAGCCCACCACAGCCCGTCCCGGACCTACCCGAACCCGTCCCTGACCACCACAGCAGGTCTAAGCCCACCACAGCCCGTCCCAGCCCACCACAGCCTGTCCCAACCCACCAAAGCCCATTCCAGCCCTTCCCAACCCACCACAGCCGGTTTGAGACCACCAGAGCCCGTTCCAGCCCACCACAGCCCGTCCCCGCCCACCACAGCCCGTCCCAGCCCGTCCCAGGCCTTCCCAGCCCACCACAGCCCGTCCCGGCCCACCACAGCCCGTCCCAGCCCGTCCCAGGCCTTCCCAGCCCACCACAGCCCGTCCCGGAATACGACAGCCCGTCCCGGACCTACCACAACCCGTCCCCAACCACCACAGCAGGTCCAAGCCCACCACAGCCTGTCCCAGCCCACCACAGACCGTCCCCGCCCACCACAGCCCATGCCAACCCACCACAGCCCATTCCAGCCCTTCCCAGCCCACCACAGCCCGGTCCATACCACCAGAGCCCGTCCCAGCCCACCACGGCCCGTCCCAGCCCACCACAGACCACCACAGTTCGTCCCAGCCCGCCACAACCCGTCCCAGCCCACCACGGCCCGTCCCGGCACACCACGGCCCGTCCCGGCCCACCACGGCCCGTCCCAGCACACCACAGCCTGTCCCAGCCCACCACGGGCTGTCCCAGCCCACCACAGACCACCACAGTTCGTCCCAGCCCGCCACAACCCGTCCCAGCTCGCCACAGCCCGTCCCAGCCCAGCACGGGATGTCCCGGCCCGCCACGGCCCGTCCCGGCCCACCACAGCCTGTTCCAGACCACCACAGACCGTCGCAGCTCACCACAGAAAGTCCCAGCCCGTCACAGAACACCACAACCCGTCACCGCCCACCACAGCCCTTCCAAGGCGTCCCAGCCCGTCCCAGCCCACCACAACCAACCACAGCCCGTCCCCGTCCCACCACAGCCTGTCCCAGCCCACCACAGCCCTTTCCAGCCCACCGCAGCCTGTCCCAGCCCACCATGGCACACCACAGCCCACCACAGCCCGTCCCAGCCCACCACAGCCGACCATGGCTTACCACGGCCCACCACAGCCTGTCCCAGCCCATCCCAGACCACCACAGCCCGTCCCAGCCCACCACAGGCCACCACAGCCCGTCCCAGCTCACTACAGCCCGTCCCAGCTCACCACAGCCTGTCCCGGCCCACCACAGCTTGTCCCAGCTCATACCAGCCGACCACAGCCCGTCACAGCCCGTCCCAGCTCACCACATAAAGTAACAGCCCATAGAAGCCCACCACAGCCCGTCCCAGCCCACCAGAGCCCGTCCCAGCTCACCACAGCATGTCCCAGGTCCCCACAGCCCACGACAGCCCGTCCCAGCCCACGACAGCCCGTCCCAGCCCATCACAGACCACTACAGCACAGCACAGCCTACCACAGCCCACCACGGCCCGGCCCGGCCCACCACGGCCCGTCCCGGCCCACCACGGCCCGTCCCGGCCCACCACAGCCTGTCCCAGCCAAACACAGCCTGTCCCAGCCAAACAGAGCCTGTCCTAGCCAAACAGAGCCTGTCCCGGCCCACCACAGCCCGTCCCAGCCCACCACAGCCTGTCCCAGCCAAACACAGCCTGTCCTAGCCAAACACAGCCCGTCCCAGCCCACCACAGCCCGTGCCAGCCCACCACAGCCCGTGCCAGCCCATCCCAGCCCACCACAGCCCGTCCCAGCCCGTCCCAGCCTGTTCCAGACCACCAGAGCCCATCCCAGCCCGTCCCAGCCCACCACAGCCCGTCTCAAGCTCACCAGAACCCACCACAGCCCACCACAGCCTGTCCCAGACCACCACGGCCCACCACAGCCCACCATGGCCTGTCCCAGCCCACCACGGCCGACCACAGCGAACCACGGCCCACCAAAGCTCACCACAGCCCGTCCCAGCACACCACAGCCCCGTCCCAGACCACCACAGCCCGTCCCCGCCCGTCCCTGTCGACCACAGCCCGTCCCAGCACACCACAGCCCGTCCCAGCCCACCACAGCCCGTCCCAGCCCACCACAGCCCGTCCCCCGCCCACCACAGCCCGTCCCCGCCCACCACAGCCCGTCCCAGCCCACCACAGCCCACCAGAGCCAGTCCCAGCCCACCAGAGCCCATTGCAGCCCATCACAGCTCGTTCCAGACCACCAGAGCCCGTCCCAGCCCGTCCCAGCCCCACCACAGCCCATCTCAAGCTCACAAGAACCCACCAAAGCCCACCACAGCCTGTCCCAGCCCACCACGGCCCACCACAGCCCACCACGGCCTGTCCCAGCCCACCACGGCCCCACCACAGCCCACCACAGTTCACCACGGGCCGTCTCAGCCCACCATGACCTGTCCCAGCCCACCACGGCCCAACATAGACCATCCCTTCCCATACCGGCCCACCACAGCCCACCACAGTTCACCACGGCCTGTCCCAGCCAACCACGCCCCACCACAGCCCGTTCCAGCTCACCACAGCCCGTCCCAGCCCACCACAGCCCGTCCCAGTCCATCCCAGCACGTCCCAGTCCATCCCAGCACGTCCCAGTCCATCCCAGCACGTCCCAGCCCACCACGGCCAACCACAGCCCGTCCCAGCCCGTCCGAGCCCACCACAGCCTGTCCCAGACCACCAGAGCTCGTCCCAGCCTGTCCCAGCCCACCACAGCCCGTCTCAAGCTCACCAGAACCCACCACAGCCCACCATAGCCCGTACCAGACCACCACGGCCCACCACAGATAACCACGGCCCGTCCCAGCCCACCACGGCCCACCACAGCGAACCACGGCCCACCACAGCCCACCACAGCCCGTCCCAGCCCAGCACGGACCGTCCCAGCCGTCCCAGCAAATCCCAGCCCACCACAGCCCATCTCAGCTCACTACAGCGCGTCCCAGTCCACCACACCCACCACAGGCCCGTCCCAGCCCATTCCAGCCCACCACAGCCTGTCACAGCTCACCACAACCCACCACAGCCAACCGCAGCCGGTCCCAGCCCACCACAGCCCACCACAGCCGGTCCCAGCCCACCACAGCCCACCGCAGCCCGTCCCAGCCCACCACAGCCCACCGCAGCCCGTCCCACCACACCAGAGTCCATCCCAGCCCACAACGGCCCGTCACAGCTTACCACAGCCCACCACGGCTTTCCAATGCCCATCCCAGCCCACCACAGCCTGTCCCAGCCCACCACGGCCCGTCCCAGCCCGCCA
Source organism: Falco biarmicus (assembly GCF_023638135.1). Lineage (NCBI taxonomy): Eukaryota > Metazoa > Chordata > Aves > Falconiformes > Falconidae > Falco > Falco biarmicus. The sequence continues at coordinate 136,407 of NW_026612013.1, read as the reverse complement.
CGGCCCGTCCCAGCCCGCCACGGCCCGTTCCAGACCACCATGTCCCGTCCCAGCTCGCCACAGCCCGTCCCAGCCCGCCACAGCCCACCACAGTTCGTCCCGGCCCACCACAGTTCGTCCCGGCCCACCACAGTTCGTCCCGGCCCACCACAGCCCGTCCCGGCCCACCACAGCCCGTCCCAGCCCACCACAGCCCGTCCCAGCCCACCACAGCCCATAACAACCCACCACGGCCCGTCCCGGCCTACTACGGCTCATCCCAGCCCACCACAGCCCGTCCCAGCCCGCCACGGCCCGTCCCAGCCTGCCACGGCCCGTCCCAGCCCGCCACGGCCCGTCCCAGCCCGCCACGGCCCGTCCCAGCCCGCCACGGCCCACCAAAGCCAGTCCCAGCCCATCCCAACCGGCCCCAGCCCACCACGGCCCGTCCCAGCCCACCACGACCCGTCCCAGCCCAACACAGCCCCACCACAGCCGGTTACAGCTTATCACAGCCCGTCCCAGCCCAACACAGCCCACCACAGCCGGTTACAGCTTATCACAGACCGTCCCAGCCCAACACAGGCCGTCTCTGCTCACCACCAGAGCCCGTCCCAGCCCACCACGGCCCGTCCCAGCCCACCATGGCCCGTCCCAGCTCACCACGGCTCTCCACAGCTCACCACGGCCCGTCCCCGCCCACCACAGCCCGTCCCCCGCCCACCACAGGCCACTACAGCACACCACAGCCTACCGCAGACCACCACAGCCCGTCCCACCCCGTCACAGCTCGTACCAGCCCGACACAGCCCACCACAGCCCGTCTCAGCTCACCACAGCCTGTCCCAGCCCACCACGGCCCACCACAGCCCGTCCCAGCCAAACACAGTCCGTCCCAGCCCGTCCCAGCCCACCACACTCACCACAACTCGTCCCAGACCGTTCCAGCACGGCACAGCCCATTCCAGCCCACCGCATCCCGTCCCAGCCCACCACAGCCCACCGCAGCCGGTCCCAGCCCACCACAGCCCACCGCAGCCGGTCCCCAGCCCACCACAGCCCACCGCAGCCCGTCCCAGCCCACCACAGCCCATCCCAGCACACCACAGCACGTCCCAGCCCACCACAGCCCACCGCAGCCCGTCCCAGCCCACCACAGCCCATCCCAGCACACCACAGCACGTCCCAGCACTCCACAGCCCACCAGGGCCTGTCCCATCCCAACACGGCCCACCACAGCCCGTCTCAGTTCATCACAGTCCGTCCCAGCCAACCACAGCCCGTACCAGCCCACCACAACCAACCACGGCCCGTCCCTGCCCACCACAGTCCGTCCCCGTCCCACCACAGCCCACCACGGCCCGTCCCAGCCCATCACGGCACACCACAGCCCACCACGGCCCGTCCCAGCCCACCACGGCCCGTCCCAGCCCACCACGGCCCGTCCCAGCCCACCACGGCCCACCACAGCCCACCACGGCACACCACAGCCCACCACGGCACACCACAGCCCACCACGGCACACCACAGCCCACCACGGCCCGTCCCAGCCCATCACGGCACACCACAGCCCACCACGGCCCGTCCCAGCCCACCACATCAAGTACCGGCCCGTCCCAGCCCACCCGGCCCGTCCCAGCCCACCCCAGCACACCACAGCCGGTTACAGCCTGTCCCGGCCCGTCCCGGCTCACCTGTGTTAGGAACAGTATCTCACCTTCTTGATTTTGGCACCTCCTTTCGCTATGATGTTCTTGTGGAACCGTTTGCAGATGGGGACAGAAATAGAAAAGCTGTTTTCAACCTAAGGGAGAAAGGAAGGGAGACATGAAGTTTACACTGTCGTGGCAAGGGAGGCCCGACTTCAGGAGCTCTGATAAACGAGCTTTTGAAAACAGACTCAAGGAAGTTCTCTATACGAGGGACTTTTGTAAGACTAAACAAAGGCAAGGACGTTCCCCTATAGCCTTCCCATAACAGGTACTATCCCCCTGCCTCCATTAAGCCAAAATAGAGCTGACAGCTCCCTCCTCTTGAGGTGTTTAGCTCTACCCAAGCCAGTAGAGCTCTGCTTTGCCCCAGGGTTATCCAGGCACGTAGGAGGGAAGAGCAGGCAGAAGACCTCCTTACCAGGTCTGCCACCATCTTTTGCATGTACTCGGTGCACTTCTCCACCTCGTTTTTGGGACCTCGGAGTTGGACGATGTCACTCTTGTGTGCAGGGTCTGGGAAGCTGATGATAACCTGCAGGAGCGGTCATTTCTAGTTAGCTCAAGCAAAAGCAAGAACCCTTGTGTAAGACACATGCAAAGGTTGGGGGGATCCTACACATGCCCTTTTCCCATTCAGAAACGGGGAACCGTGTTAGCGGCCTCTGGCTAAAAGAACTATCTTCTCAGACACTTGCGCTACAGAGCCACTAAAGTTACGACTTCTGTGACGACAGGCCTACTAGCCATGTAGGAAATATCCCCTCTGGATTCCTCCTCTCCTACAAAGCCTTACCTCTGGGAATTGCTCCCGGATTTCCCAGACCCGCTCAGCCTTCTGCCCAGTGATGGTCCGGTGGAATTTCTGCTCGACGATTAGGTCCGCAGCGTGTTCATTTTCCTGATGGGAACAGAGGGCACACTGAGTGTTCAGCCGGAGAGCCATCTACTTTGACTTAGCAGTTTGCTGCCCGACGGTTTACTTGCCAGCACTGTCCCTCTTTTCTCCAGACAAAATTCACTCTGCGTTGACAGAGAAAGGCTACCCGAGGGAACAGGGGAAGACATTTGTGAAGAGGAACTTGCACTTGTCATGAGATCCAAGTGCTCCGTGGGCAAGGGGCACACACTCGCACCAGAAGGTTACAAGGGAACACGAGAGCCAAACCCTGCAGTCTCCCAAACATCACGTCCTACCCACTCACCATACGGGAAGCGAGTTCCAGCAGCTCTTTCTTGGCCTGTGGGACCCCCTGTGGGTCTCCTTCCATTCTGATCGGGTTGCTCTTCTCGTTGTCCGGGGGAATGCGCACAGACACCTTGTACAGATCCTTCATCCTGTTCACTTCGAGGCAAGGACTGTGGTGACGCCATCTGCTAGGCAAAGACCTGGAAGCAAGGCACCTGGATTATCACTGCTCAGAGGCTGTTGAAGAAGTAAAGCCGCCTCTGGGAAGGGCTCAGCGGGGTAGGGTTGAGACAGGGGAAATTGCCTCTTCCCCCTGGAGTTCACTGAGAGCAGACCTGTGCCACACGAGAGCCTGTCCAAGTAAATACCGTGGCATCTACAGAGCCCATTGTTCCCTTGTCAGAGCGAGGCGTGTTTCTTCCCCAAACAGTATCACATTTAGAGCAGAGGATAATCGTTCCTTTCTACCCCCAAACTCTTGGCTGGGGTCACGTTGCAGTGCTATCAAACTAGCAGACCGCAACAAGGCTTTACCGTTGACCATATTCTACTGCCGGTGCTGTAGCGCCTTCCTCCAGAGGCCAGACCACACTGCTCCTCCTCCAGCTGACACCCTCTCCCACAAGCCACAGGGCTATTTAACCCCTTAGCGGGAACCAGCTACACCTGCACGTCATCCACGTCAATCAACCCACTGCCTCTGAGGCAAGGCCACAGCTGCGTGTTATCAATGCTAATCAACCCACCACCTTCATTCCTCTACAGGGAGAAGCTCACCAAGCACATTTCCACCACCCACAACTGGCTGCTAAAATGTCATTCGCACAGAGAAGTAATTCCACTACTGTTCAGGCTCCCAAGGTACTTTCACACGTTAAAGCCATCGCAAGGCCTGACGGCCCATTTCTCTCCTTGTACCACCACCACTCCAGGAAAGCAGAGGAAACGTGATGGAGACAGCACACTGGGTGAGCTACAGAGCCCCTGATACCATCTACTAAACACGAAGAGTGTGAGCATGGGAAGGACTAGAAAGGCACTCCACTTACCGTTTAGCTGCGTTCTTGCCAATGAGGTGTCGGTGGAATTGGCGGTCAGCCTTGATTATTGCGTAATCCATCCCGTGGATCTAAAAAGAATTATATTTTTATATCTATATCTATATATGTATGTATGTCCACTATTATATATTATATTATATAGGGCCAGGTAGGACAGGCCACCGCTTCTGTCTCGTGCCCTAAGTAACTGCCTACTGCCAGTATTGGCACTGACTCACCAGCGGTCAGCTACAAGCACTTCTGCTCTTAAGCAGAGCACAAGCATTCCTCTGCTTTGAGAAGAGAGCATTGTGCTCATGAAACATCGAAAAGACTCACTTCTATGCCTCTCCAGCTATAACCAAGAGAATCCTTCCTTCTCCGCACCAAAAAAATTAATGCTGACTTTTCAAGGATGCTATGGATGACCAAGGGGTGTCATCCACCTGCCACACAATTTGTCTCCTGCAAGTTCGATTAAGCATGCCAAGACATCCTATGGATGTGACAAACACCTCATCACCTCTGCTCTGTTGCCCCTTCTTCCCCCAGTTTCTTACTGGAACTAGTAACTGCAGCTCACCAGTTCCTTGAGCACGGCTTCAATCTGTTCCTGAGCCACATGCACATCTTCTGTAGGTCCTTCCAAAGTGATGTTATCCTCTCCTCCAGTGAATTTGATGTGAACCTTGAGGTGAAGGACAATGAATCTCTTCAGAATTTGCCAAGATCCAAGCCAGGCCAATGCTTTTGGTCAGGCCTACACCATCGATCCCTGCCACTGAGAGATGTGCTCCTTCCCAAAAAGCCCAGACCAAATCCCCACAATTTTACAAGTCAGAAACTTAACAATTTCGGCCATATGGCAGTGCCTAGAGCCCAAGGCTCTGGTGCCGTCCCGGTTTCTGCAAGGGCTTTGGAGAAGTTTACTCATTTAGCCTTTATCTAGATACCGTCTAACTCCCCAGGGAGAAGCCTCGCTGCACTCGCCATTTCCAGGTATCCTACTACATCAGTTCTCAAAACAGCACCACATAAAGCTTCCTTGGAAGGGCTCAACCCATGACAATAACATAGGAGGAGCAGTGTTTGCAGCAGTAAAAGAGAGGGTTCCCTTGAACAGCAAAGATCTGTGTCATTTCCCCCTGGTTTTACCCACGCTAGAATACACCTCTCTCTTTCGTGACGAGTGATCTGGACTAAACCTTTTTCTACGCCGGGGGTGCTAAGCTAACCAGCTCACCCATACCTTTGGCATCTGCTGAGTGATTTTGGCCAGGTTCTGTCCTTTCTTTCTAATAATGAAACGATGAAGCCAAGAGGGGGCAGAGACCGAGGAGACGGTAAAACTGTTGGCCTGAGAGACAGAAAAACAGAGAAGCTGTTTGATGGACAAACCACAGCACACCACAGCAAGTCCCAGCCCACCACAGCCCGTCCCAGCCCACCACAGCCCTCCAGAGCCCGTCTCAGCTCACCACAGCCTGTCCCAGCCCACCACAGCCCACCGCAGCCCATCCCAGCCCACCACGGCCCGTCCCAGCCCGTGCCAACCCGTCACAACACACCACAGCCCACCACAGCCCGTCCCTACCCACCACAGCGTGTCCCAACCCACCACAGCCCACCACAGCCCTTCAGAACCCACCACAGCCCACCACAGCCCGTCCCAGGCCACCACAGACCACCAGAGCCCGTCCAGGACCACCACAGTCCGTTCCAGCCCACCACAGCCCGTCCCCGCCCAACACAGCCCGTCCCAGACCACCACAGCCCGTCCCAGCCCCTCCCAGCCCGTCGCAGCTCTCCACAACCCACCACAGCCCGTCCCAGCCGTCCTCGCCCACCACAGCCCGTCCCAGCCCACCACAGCCCTCCAGAGCCCGTCTCAGCTCACCACAGCCTGTCCCAGCCCACCACAGCCCACCGCAGCCCATCCCAGCCCACCACGGCCCGTCCCAGCCCGTGCCAACCCGTCACAACACACCACAGCCCACCACAGCCCGTCCCTACCCACCACAGCGTGTCCCAACCCACCACAGCCCACCACAGCCCTTCAGAACCCACCACAGCCCACCACAGCCAGTCCCAGGCCACCACAGACCACCACAGCCCGCCTCAGCCCACTACAGCCCATCCCAGCCCACCACAGCCCACCACGCCCCGTGCCAACCCACCAGAGCCCGTCCCAGCCCACCACAGCCCGTCACAGCCCGTCCCAGCCCACCAGAGGTCATCCCAGCTCACCACAACCCACCACAGCCCTTCCCAGCCCGTCCCAGCCCACCACAGCCCGTCCCAGCCCACCACGGCCGCCGCAGACCATCAGAGCCCGTCCCAGCCCACCACAATCCCGTCCCAGCCCACTATAGCCCGTCCCAGCCCACCACAACCCGTTCTAGCTCACCACAACCCACCACAGCGCACCATAGCACACCACAGCCCACCACAGCGCACCAGAGCCTGTCCCAGCCCACCACAGCCCGTCCCAGCCCACCGCAGCCCGCCACGGCCCGTCCCAGCCCACCACAGCCCATTCCAGACCACCAGAGCCCTTCCCAGTTCACCACAGCATGTCCCAGCACACCACAGCCCACCACAGCCCGTCCAATTTTACCACAGCCCGTCTCAGCTCACCACAACCCACCACAGCCCGTCCCAACACACCGCAGCCTATCCCAACCCGTCCCAGCCCACCACGGCCCGTCCCAGCCCACCACGGCCCATCCCAGCCCACCACGGCCCGTCCCAGCCCGTCCCAGCCCACGACAGCCCATCCCAGCCCACGACAGCCCATCCCAGCCCACCACAGCCCGTCCCAGCCCACCACAGCCCGTAACAGCCCACCACAGCAAGTACCAGCCCGTAACAGCCCACCACGGCCCGTCTCAGCCCACCACGGCCCGTCCCAGGCCACCACAGCCCGTCCCAGCCCACCACAGCCCGTCCCAGCCCACGACAGCCCGTCCCAGCCCACCAGAGCCCACCACAGCTCGTCCCAGCCCACCACAGCCCACAAGAGCTTGTCACAGACCACCACAGCCCGTCCCAGCCCACCACAGCCCACTACGGCCCACCACAGCCCGTCCCAGCCCACCACAGCTCGTCCCAGCCCACCACAGCCCGTCCCAGCTCGTCCCAGACCACCACAGCCTCTCACAGCACATCACAGCCCGTAACAGCCCACCACAGCAAGTACCAGCCCGTCCCAGCCCACCACGGCCCGTCTCAGCCCACCACGGCCCGTCTCAGCTCACCACAACCCGTCCCAGACGACCACAGCCCGTCCCAGCCCACCACAGCCCACCACAGTCCGTCGCAGCCCACCACGGCCCGTCCCAGCCCACCACAGCCCGTCCCAGCCCACCAGAGCCTGTCCCAGCCTGTTTCAGCCCAGCACGGCTAACCACGGCCTGTCCCGGCCCACCACGGCCAACCACGGTCCACCATGGCCCACCAGAGCACACCACGGTCCACCACGGCCCTTCCCAGTCCACCACAGCCCACCACAGCCTGTCCCAGCCCACCACGGCCCGTCCCAGCCCACCACGGCCCGTCCCAGCCCACCACAGCCCATCACAGCCCACCACAGTTCACCACAGCCCGTCCTAGCCCAGCACGGCCCGTCCCAGCCCACCACGGACCACCACGGCCCATCTCAGCCCACCACAGCCTGTCCAAGCCCAGCACAGCCCTCCACAACCCTCCACAGCCCGTCCCAACCCTCCACAGCTCATCCCAGCCTACCACAGCCCGTCGCAGCCCAACACAGCTTATCCCAGCCCACCGCAGCCCGTCCCAGCCCACCGCAGCCCGTCCTAGCCCACCGAAACCCGTCCCAGCCCACCGCAACCCGTCCCAGCCCACCACAGCCCACCACCGGTCACCACAGCCCACCACCGGTCACCACAGCCCACCACAGGTCACCACAGCCTGTTTCAGCCCACCACGGCAAACCACGGCCCGTCCCAGCCCACCACGGCCCGCCATGGCCCACCACAGCTCGTCCCAGCTAAACAAGGCGCACCACAGCCCACCACGGCCCGTCCGGGCCCACCACAGCCCGTCCCAGCTTACCACAGCCCACCACAGACCGTGCCAGCCCACCACAGCCCGTCCCAGCTTACCACAGCCCACCACAGCCCGTCCCAGCCCACCACAGCCCGTCCCATCCCACCACTGCCCGTCCCAGCCCACCACTGCCCGTCCCAGCCCGTCCCAGCCCGCCCCAACCCTCCAAAGCCCGTCCCAGCACACCACAGCCCACCACAGCCCATCACAGCCCACCACAGCCCGTCCCAGCTGACCACAGCCCACACCAGACCGTCCCAGCCCACCACAACCCGTTCTAGCTCACCACAACCCACCACAGCGCACCATAGCCCACCACAGCGCACCAGAGTCTGTCCCGGCCCACCAGAGCCTGTCCCAGCCCACCACAGCCCGTCCCAGCCCACCGCAGCCCGCCACGGCCCGTCCCAGCCCACCACAGCCCATTCCAGACCACCAGAGCCCTTCCCAGCCCACCACAGCCCACCACAGCTCATCCCAGCCCACCACGGCCCGTCCCAGCCCGTCACAACACACCACAGCCCGTCCCTACCCACCACAGCGTGTCCCAACCCACCACAGCCCACCACAGCCCTTCAGAACCCACCACAGCCCACCACAGCACGTCCCAGGCCACCACAGACCACCACAGCCCACCACAGCCTGTGAAGCCCGCCACAGCCCGCCTCAGCCCACTACAGCCCGTCCCAGCCCACCACAGCTTGTCCCAGACCACCACAGCTCTTCCCAGCCCACCATAACCAACCACAGCCTATCCCAGCCGATCCCAGCCCACCACAGCCCGTCCCATCACACCACAGCCCACCACAGCCCGTCCCAGCCAACCACGGCCCGTCCCAGCCCACCACAGCCCGTCCCAGCCCACCACGGCCCACCACAGCCCACCACGGCCCATCCGGGCCCAACACAGACCACCAAGGCGCACCACAGCCCATCCCAGCCCATTACAGCCTGTCCCAGACCACCACATCCCATCTCAGCCCACCACAGCGCGTCCCAGCCCACCACAACCGACCACAGCCCACCACAGCCCACCACGGCCGACCACAGCCCACCACGGCAGACCACAGCCCACCACGGCCCATCCAAGCCCACCACGGCCCATCCAAGCCCACCACGGTCCACCACGGCACGTCCCAGCCCACCACAGAGCACCACAGCCCGTCCCAGCCCGTCCCAGCCCACCACAGTATGTCCCAGACCACCAGAGCCCGTCCCAGCCCACCACAGCCCGTCCCAGCCCACCACGCCCCGTGCCAACCCACCAGAGCCCGTCCCAGCTCACCACAGCCCACCACAGCCCGTCCCAGACCACAAGAGGTCGTCCCAGCCCACCACTAACCCACCAAAGCCCGTCCCCGCCCACCACAGCTCGTCCCAGCCCACCACAGCCCACCACGCCCCGTGCCAACCCACCAGAGCCAGTCCCAGCCCACCACAGCCCGTCCCAGCCCACCAGAGGTCGTCCCAGCTCACCACAACCCACCACAGCCCTTCCCAGCCCGTCCCAGCCCACCACAGCCCGTCCCAGCCCACCACGGCCGCCGCAGACCATCAGAGCCCGTCCCAGCTCACCACAATCCCGTCCCAGCCCACTATAGCCCGTCCCAGCCCACCACAACCCGTTCTAGCTCACCACAACCCACCACAGCGCACCATAGCACACCACAGCCCACCAAAGCGCACCAGAGCCTGTCCCGGCCCACCACAGCCCGTCCCAGCCCACCGCAGCCCGCCACGGCCCGTCCCAGCCCACCACAGCCCATTCCAGACCACCAGAGCCCTTCCCAGTTCACCACAGCATGTCCCAGCACACCACAGCCCACCACAGCCCGTCCAATTTCACCACAGCCCGTCTCAGCTCACCACAACCCACCACGGCCCGTCCCAGCCCACCACGGCCCGTCCCAGCCCACCACGGCCCGTCCCAGGCCACCACGGCCCGTCCCAGCCCACCACGGCCCGTCCCAGCCCGTCCCAGCCCACGACAGCCCGTTCCAGCCCACGACAGCCCGTCCCAGCCCACCAGAGCCCACCAGAGCCCACCACAGCCCGTCCCAGCCCACCGCAGCCCGCCACGGCCCGTCCCAGCCCACCACAGCCCATTCCAGACCACCAGAGCCCTTCCCAGTTCACCACAGCATGTCCCAGCACACCACAGCCCACCACAGCCCGTCCAATTTCACCACAGCCCGTCTCAGCTCACCACAACACACCACAGCCCGTCCCAGCCCACCGCAGCCTATCCCAACCCGTCCCAGACCACCACGGCCCGTCCCAGCCCACCACGGCCCGTCCCAGCCCACCACGGCCCGTCCCAGCCCGTCCCAGCCCACGACAGCCCGTTCCAGCCCACGACAGCCCGTCCCAGCCCACCAGAGCCCACCAGAGCCCACCACAGCTCGTCCCAGCCCACCACAGCCCACAAGAGCTTGTCACAGACCACCACAGCCCGTCCCAGCCCACCACAGCCCACTACGGCCCACCACAGCCCGTCCCAGCCCACCGCAGCCCGTCCTAGCCCACCAAAACCCGTCCCAGCCCACCGCAACCCGTCCCAGCACACCACAGCCCACCACAGCCCATCACAGCCCACCACAGCCCGTCCCAGCTTACCACAGCCCACCACAGACCGTCCCAGCCCACCACAGCCCGTCCCAGCCCACCACAGCCCGTCCCAGCCCACCACTGCCCGTCCCAGCCCACCACTGCCCGTCCCAGCCCACCACTGCCCGTCCCAACGCACCAAAGCTTGTCCCAGCCCACCACAGCCCACCACAGCCCACCGCAGCCCATCCCAGCCCACCACGGCCCGTCCCAGCCCGTGCCAACCCGTCACAACACACCACAGCCCACCACAGCCCGTCCCTACCCACCACAGCGTGTCCCAACCCACCACAGCCCACCACAGCCCTTCAGAACCCACCACAGCCCACCACAGCCCGTCCCAGCCCACCACAGCACGTCCCAGGCCACCACAGACCACCACAGCCCACCACAGCCCGTGAAGCCCACCACAGCCCGCCTCAGCCCACCAGAGCCCGTCCCAGCCCACCACAGCCCGTCCCAGCCCACCACAGCCCACCACAGCTTGTCCCAGACCACCACAGCTCTTCCCAGCCCACCATAACCAACCACAGCCTATCCCAGCCGATCCCAGCCCGTCCCATCACACCACAGCCCACCACAGCCCGTCCCAGCCAACCACGGCCCGTCCCAGCCCACCACAGCCCGTCCCAGCCCACCACGGCCCACCACAGCCCACCACGGCCCATCCGGGCCCAACACAGCCCACCAAGGCGCACCACAGCCCATCCCAGCCCATTACAGCCTGTCCCAGACCACCACATCCCATCTCAGCCCACCACAGCCCGTCCCAGCCCACCACAACCGACCACAGCCCACCACAGCCCACCACGGCCGACCACAGCCCACCACGGCAGACCACAGCCCACCACGGCCCATCCAAGCCCACCACGGCCCATCCCAGCCTACCACGGTCCACCACGGCACGTCCCAGCCCACCACAGAGCACCACAGCCCGTCCCAGCCCGTCCCAGCCCACCACAGTATGTCCCAGACCACCAGAGCCCGTCCCAGCCCACCACAGCCCGTCCCAGCCCACCACAGCCCACCACGCCCCGTGCCAACCCACCAGAGTCCGTCCCAGCTCACCACAGCCCACCACAGCCCGTCCCAGACCACAAGAGGTCGTCCCAGCCCACCACTAACCCACCAAAGCCCGTCCCCGCCCACCACAGCCCGTCCCAGCCCACCACAGCCCACCACGCCCCGTGCCAACCCACCAGAGCCCGTCCCAGCCCACCACAGCCCGTCACAGCCCGTCCCAGCCCACCAGAGGTCGTCCCAGCTCACCACAACCCACCACAGCCCGTCCCAGCCCACCACAGCCCGTCCCAGCCCACCACGGCCGCCGCAGACCATCAGAGCCCGTCCCAGCTCACCACAATCCCGTCCCAGCCCACTATAGCCCGTCCCAGCCCACCACAACCCGTTCTAGCTCACCACAACCCACCACAGCGCACCATAGCACACCACAGCCCACCAAAGCGCACCAGAGCCTGTCCCGGCCCACCACAGCCCGTCCCAGCCCACCGCAGCCCGCCACGGCCCGTCCCAGCCCACCACAGCCCATTCCAGACCACCAGAGCCCTTCCCAGTTCACCACAGCATGTCCCAGCACACCACAGCCCACCACAGCCCGTCCAATTTCACCACAGCCCGTCTCAGCTCACCACAACCCACCACGGCCCGTCCCAGCCCACCACGGCCCGTCCCAGCCCACCACGGCCCGTCCCAGGCCACCACGGCCCGTCCCAGCCCACCACGGCCCATCACAGCCCACCACAGTTCACCACAGCCCGTCCTAGCCCAGCACGGCCCGTCCCAGCCCACCACGGACCACCACGGCCCATCTCAGCCCACCACAGCCTGTCCAAGCCCAGCACAGCCCTCCACAACCCTCCACAGCCCGTCCCAACCCTCCACAGCTCATCCCAGCCTACCACAGCCCGTCACAGCCCAACACAGCTTATCCCAGCCCACCGCAGCCCGTCCCAGCCCACCGCAGCCCGTCCTAGCCCACCGAAACCCGTCCCAGCCCACCGCAACCCGTCCCAGCACACCACAGCCCACCGAAACCCGTCCCAGCCCACCGCAACCCGTCCCAGCACACCACAGCCCACCACAGCCCATCACAGCCCACCACAGCCCGTCCCAGCTTACCACAGCCCACCACAGACCGTCCCAGCCCACCACAGACCGTCCCGGCCCACCAGAGCCTGTCCCAGCCCACCACAGCCCGTCCCAGCCCACCGCAGCCCGCCACGGCCCGTCCCAGCCCACCACAGCCCATTCCAGACCACCAGAGCCCTTCCCAGTTCACCACAGCCCACCACAGCCCGTCCAATTTCACCACAGCCCGTCTCAGCTCACCACAACCCACCACAGCCCGTCCCAGCCCACCGCAGCCTATCCCAACCCGTCCCAGCCCACCACGGCCCGTCCCAGCCCGTCCCAGCCCACGACAGCTCGTCCCAGCCCACGACAGTCCGTCCCAGCCCACCAGAGCCCTCCAGAGCCCACCACAGCTCGTCCCAGCCCACCACAGCCCACAAGAGCTTGTCACAGACCACCACAGCCCGTCCAAGCCCAACACAGCCCACTACGGCCCACCACAGCCCGTCCCAGCACACCACAGCCCACCACAGGTCACCACAGCCCACCACCGGTCACCACAGCCCACCACAGGTCACCACAGCCTGTTTCAGCCCACCACGGCAAACCACGGCCCGTCCCAGCCCACCACGGCCCGCCATGGCCCACCACAGCTCGTCCCAGATAAAAACGGCGCACCACAGCCCACCACGGCCCGGCCTGGCCCACCACAGCCCGTCCCAGCCCGTCCCAACCCTCTAAAGCCCGTCCCAGCTTACCACAGCCCACCACAGCCCATCACAGCCCACCACAGCCCGTCCCAGCTTACCACAGCCCACACCAGACTGTCCCAGCCCACCACAGCCCGTCCCAGCCCACCACAGCCCGTCCCAGCCCACCACAGCCCGTCCCAGCCCACCACTGCCCGTCCCAGCCCACCACTGCCCGTCCCAGCCCGTCCCAGCCCGTCCCAACCCACCACAGCCCGTCCCAGCCCACCACAGCCCACCACAGCCCACCGCAGCCCATCCCAGCCCACCACGGCCCGTCCCAGCCCGTGCCAACCCGTCACAACACACCACAGCCCACCACAGCCCGTCCCTATCCACCACAGCGTGTCCCAACCTACCACAGCCCACCACAGCCCTTCAGAACCCACCACAGCCCACCACAGCCCGTCCCAGCCCACCACAGCACGTCCCTACCCACCACAGACCACCACAGCCCACCACAGCCCGTGAAGCCCACCACAGCCCGCCTCAGCCCACTACAGCCCGTCCCAGCCCACCACAGCCCACCACAGCTTGTCCCAGACCTCCACAGCTCTTCCCAGCCCACCATAACCAACCACAGCCTATCCCAGCCGATCCCAGCCCACCACAGCCCGTCCCATCACACCACAGCCCACCACAGCCCGTCCCAGCCAACCACGGCCCGTCCCAGCCCACCACAGCCCGTCCCAGCCCACCACGGCCCACCACAGCCCACCACGGCCCATCCGGGCCCAACACAGACCACCAAGGCGCACCACAGCCCATCCCAGCCCATTACAGCCTGTCCCAGACCACCACATCCCATCTCAGCCCACCACAGCCCGTCCCAGCCCACCACAACCGACCACAGCCCACCACAGCCCACCACGGCCGACCACAGCCCACCACGGCAGACCACAGCCCACCACGGCCCATCCAAGCCCACCACGGCCCATCCAAGCCCACCACGGTCCACCACGGCACGTCCCAGCCCACCACAGAGCACCACAGCTTGTCCCAGCCCGTCCCAGCCTACCACAGTATGTCCCAGACCACCAGAGCCCGTCCCAGCCCACCACAGCCCGTCCCAGCCCACCACAGCTCACCACGCCCCGTGCCAACCCACCAGAGCCCGTCCCAGCTCACCACAGCCCACCACAGCCCGTCCCAGCCCACCACGGCCGCCGCAGACCATCAGAGCCCGTCCCAGCCCACCACAATCCCGTCCCAGCCCACTATAGCCCGTCCCAGCCCACCACAACCCATTCTAGCTCACCACAACCCACCACAGCGCACCATAGCCCACCACAGCGCACCAGAGTCTGTCCCGGCCCACCAGCGCCTGTCCCAGCCCACCACAGCCCGTCCCAGCCCACCGCAGCCCGCCACGGCCCGTCCCAGCCCACCACAGCCCATTCCAGACCACCAGAGCCCTTCCCAGTTCACCACAGCCCACCACAGCTCGTCCAATTTCACCACAGCCCGTCTCAGCTCACCACAACCCACCACAGCCCGTCCCAGCCCACCGCAGCCTATCCCAACCCGTCCCAGCCCACCACGGCCCGTCCCAGCCCACCACGGCCCGTCCCAGCCCGTCCCAGCCCACGACAGCTCGTCCCAGCCCACGACAGTCCGTCCCAGCCCACCAGAGCCCACCAGAGCCCACCACAGCTCGTCCCAGCCCACCACAGCCCACAAGAGCTTGTCACAGACCACCACAGCCCGTCCAAGCCCAACACAGCCCACTACGGCCCACCACAGCCCGTCCCAGCCCACCACAGCCCGTCCCAGCCCACCACAGCCCGTCCCAGACCACCACAGCCTCTCACAGCACACCACAGCCCGTAACAGCCCACCACAGCAAGTACCAGCCCACCACAGCCCACCACGGCCCGTCTCAGCCCACCACGGCCCGTCTCAGCTCACCACAACCCGTCCCAGACGACCACAGCCCGTCCCAGACCACCACAGCCCACCACAGCCCGTCCCAGCCCACCATGGCCCGTTCCAGCCCACCACATCCCGTCCCAGCCCACCAGAGCCTGTCCCAGCCTGTTTCAGCCCAGCACGGCTAACCACGGCCTGTGCCGGCCCACCACGGCCAACCACGGTCCACCATGGCCCACCAGAGCACACCACGGCCCACCATGGCCCTTCCCAGTCCACCACAGCCCACCACAGCCTGTCCCAGCCCACCACGGCCCGTCCCAGCCCACCACGGCCCGTCCCAGCCCACCACGGCCCATCACAGCCCACCACAGTTCACCACAGCCCGTCCTAGCCCAGCACGGCCCGTCCCAGCCCACCACGGACCACCACGGCCCATCTCAGCCCACCACAGCCTGTCCAAGCCCAGCACAGCCCTCCACAACCCTCCACAGCCCGTCCCAACCCTCCACAGCTCATCCCAGCCTACCACAGCCCGTCGCAGCCCAACACAGCTTATCCCAGCCCACCGCAGCCCGTCCTAGCCCACCGAAACCCGTCCCAGCCCACCGCAACCCGTCCCAGCCCACCACAGCCCACCACAGGTCACCACAGCCCACCACCGGTCACCACAGCCCACCACCGGTCACCACAGCCTGTTTCAGCCCACCACGGCAAACCACGGCCCGTCCCAGCCCACCACGGCCCGCCATGGCCCACCACAGCTCGTTCCAGATAAACACGGCGCACCACAGCCCACCACGGCCCGGCCCGGCCCACCACAGCCCGTCCCAGCTTACCACAGCCCACCACAGACCGTCCCAGCCCACCACAGCCCGTCTCAGCTTACCACAGCCCACCACGGCCCGTCCCAGCCCACCACAGCCCGTCCCAGCCCGTCCCAGCCCACGACAGCCCATCCCAGCCCACGACAGTCCGTCCCAGCCCACCAGAGCCCACCACAGCTCGTCCCAGCCCACCACAGCCCACAAGAGCTTGTCACAGACCACCACAGCCCGTCCCAGCCCACTACGGCCCACCACAGCCCGTCCCAGCCCACCACAGCCCGTCCCAGCCCACCACAGCCCGTCCCAGCTCGTCCCAGACCACCACAGCCTCTCACAGCACACCACAGCCTGTAACAGCCCACCACAGCAAGTACCAGCCCGTCCCAGCCCACTACGGCCCGTCTCAGCCCACCACGGCCCGTCTCAGCTCACCACAACCCGTCCCAGACGACCACAGCCCGTCCCAGCTTACCACAGCCCACCACAGCCCGTCCCAGCTCTCCACAACACACCGCAGCCCGTCCCAGCCCACCACAGCCCGTCCCAGCCCACCACGGCCCACGAAAGCCCACCACAGCCCACCACAGCCCGTCCCAGCCCACCACTAAGCCGTCCTAGCCCACCACAGACCTCCAGAGCCCGTCTCAGCTCACCACAGCCTATCCCAGCCCACCACGGCCCACCACAGCACACCACGGCCCACCGCAGCCTATCCCAACCCGTCCCAGACCACCACGGCCCATCCCAGCCCACCACGGCCCGTCCCAGCCCGTCCCAGCCCACGAAAGCCCGTCCCAGCCCACCAGAGCCCGTCCCAGCCCACCACAGCCCGTCCCAGCCCACCACAGCTCACCACAGACCGTCCCAGCCCACCACAGCCCGTCCCAGCTCGTCCCAGACCACCACAGCCTCTCACAGCACACCACAGCCCCTAACAGCCCACCACAGCAAGTACCAGCCCGTCCCAGCCCACCACGGCCCGTCTCAGCCCACCACGGCCCGTCTCAGCTCACCACAACCCGTCCCAGACGACCACAGCCCGTCCCAGACGACCACAGCCCACCACAGCCCGTCCCAGCCCACCACGGCCCGTCCCAGCCCACCACAGCCCGTCCCAGCCCACCACAGCCCGTCCCAGCCTGTTTCAGCCCACCACGGCTAACCACGGCCTGTCCCGGCCCACCACGGCCAACCACGGTCCACCATGGCCCACCAGAGCACACCACGGCCCACCACGGCCCTTCCCAGTCCACCACAGCCCACCACAGCCTGTCCCAGCCCACCACGGCCCGTCCCAGCCCACCACGGCCCGTCCCAGCCCACCACGGCCCGTCGCACCCCACCATGGCTCGTCCCAGCCCACCACGGCCCATCACAGCCCACCACAGTTCACCACAGCCCGTCCTAGCCCAGCACGGCCCGTCCCAGCCCACCACGGACCACCACGGCCCATCTCAGCCCACCACAGCCTGTCCAAGCCCAGCACAGCCCTCCAGACCCTCCACAGCCCGTCCCAACCCTCCACAGCTCATCCCAGCCTACCACAGCCCGTCGCAGCCCAACACAGCTTATCCCAGCCCACCGCAGCCCGTCCCAGCCCACCGCAGCCCGTCCTAGCCCACCGAAACCCGTCCCAGCCCACCGCAACCCGTCCCAGCCCACCACAGCCCACCACCGGTCACCACAGCCCACCACAGGTCACCACAGCCTGTTTCAGCCCACCACGGCAAACCACGGCCCGTCCCAGCCCACCACGGCCCGCCATGGCCCACCACAGCTCGACCCAGATAAACACGGCGCACCACAGCCCACCACGGCCCGTCCCGGCCCACCACAGCCTGTCCCAGCTTACCACAGCCCACCACAGACCGTCCCAGCCCACCACAGCCCGTCCCAGCTTACCACAGCCCACCACAGACCGTCCCAGCCCACCACGGCCCGTCCCAGCCCACCACGGCCCGTCCCAGCCCACCACGGCCCGTCCCAGCCTGTCCCAGCCCACGACAGCCCATCCCAGCCCACGACAGTCCGTCCCAGCCCACCAGAGCCCACCACAACTCGTCCCAGCCCACCACAGCCCACAAGAGCTTGTCACAGACCACCACAGCCCGTCCCAGCCCACCACAGCCCACTACGGCCCACCACAGCCCACTACGGCCCACCACAGCCCGTCCCAGCCCACCACAGCCCGTCCCAGCTCGTCCCAGACCACCACAGCCTCTCACAGCACACCACAGCCCGTAACAGCCCACCACAGCAAGTACCAGCCCGTCCCAGCCCACCACGGCCCGTCTCAGCCCACCACGGCCCGTCTCAGCCCACCACGGCCCGTCCCAGCCCACCACGGCCCGTCCCAGACGTCCACAGCCCGTCCCAGCCCACCACAGCCCGTCCCAGCCCACCACAGCCCGTCCCAGCCCACCACAGCCCGTCCCAGCCTGTTTCAGCCCACCACGGCTAACCACGGCCTGTCCCGGCCCACCACGGCCAACCACGGTCCACCATGGCCCACCAGAGCACACCACGGCCCACCACGGCCCTTCCCAGTCCACCACAGCCCACCACAGCCTGTCCCAGCCCACCACGGCCCGTCCCAGCCCACCACGGCCCGTCCCAGCCCACCACGGCCCATCACAGCCCACCACAGTTCACCACAGCCCGTCCTAGCCCAGCACGGCCCGTCCCAGCCCACCACGGACCACCACAGCCAATCTCAGCCCACCACAGCCTGTCCAAGCCCAGCACAGCCCTCCACAACCCTCCACAGCTCATCCCAGCCTACCACAGCCCGTCGCAGCCCAACACAGCTTATCCCAGCCCACCGCAGCCCGTCCCAGCCCACCGCAGCCAGTCCTAGCCCACCGAAACCCGTCCCAGCCCACCGCAACCCGTCCCAGCCCACCACAGCCCACCACAGGTCACCAAAGCCCACCACCGGTCACCACAGCCCACCACCGGTCACCACAGCCCACCACAGGTCACCACAGCCTGTTTCAGCCCACCACGGCAAACCACGGCCCGTCCCGGCCCACCACAGCCCATCCCAGCACACCACAGCCCACCACAGCCCATCACAGCCCACCACAGCCCACCACAGACCGTCCCAGCCCACCACAGCCTCTCACAGCCCACCACAGCCCGTCCCAGCCCACCACTGCCCGTCCCAGCCCTCCACAGCCCACCACAGCCCGTCCCAGGTCACCACAGCCCGCCACAGACTGTCCCGGCCCGCCAAAGCCCATCCCAGCCCACCACAGCCCGTCCCCGCCCACCACAGCCGATCCCAGCCCACCACAGCCGGTCCCAGCTCACCACAGCCCACCACAGCCCGTCCCAGCTCACCACAGCCCGTCACAGCCCGTCCCAGCCCGTCACAGCCCGTCACATCCCGTCCCAGCCCACCACAGCCTGTCCCAGCCCACCGCAGCCCGTCCCAGCCCACCGCAACCCGTCCCAGCCCACCACAGGCCACCACAGGTCACCAAAGCCCACCACCGGTCACCACAGCTCACCACAGGTCACCACAGCCTGTTTCAGCCCACCACGGCAAACCACGGCCCGTCCCAGCCCACCACGGCCCGCCATGGCCCACCACAGCTCGTCCCAGATAAACACGGCACACCACAGCCCACAACGGCCCGTCCCGGCCCACCACAGCCCATCCCAGCACACCACAGCCCACCACAGCCCATCACAGCCCACCACAGCCCGTCCCAGCACACCACAGCCCACCACAGACCGTCCCAGCCCACCACAGACCGTCCCAGCCCACCACAGCCTCTCACAGCCCACCACAGCCCGTCCCAGCCCACCACAGCCCGTCCCAGCCCACCACTGCCCGTCCCAGCCCGTCCCAGCCCGTCCCAACCCTCCAAAGCCCGCCAGAGCACACCACAGCCCACCACAGCCCGTCCCAGCTTACCACAGCCCACCACAGACCATCCCAGCCCAAAACAGCCGGTCCCAGCCAACCACAGCTCGTCGAGCCCACCACGGCCCGTCCCAGCCCACCACGGCCCATCACAGCCCACCGCAGTTCACCACAGCCCGTCCTAGCCCAGCACGGCCCGTCCCAGCCCACCACGGACCACCACGGCCCATCTCAGCCCACCACAGCCTGTCCAAGCCCAGCACAGCCCTCCACAACCCTGCACAGCCCGTCCCAACCCTCCACAGCTCATCCCAGCCTACCACAGCCCGTCGCAGCCCAACACAGCTTATCCCAGCCCACCGCAGCCCGTCCTAGCCCACCGCAACCCGTCCCAGCCCACCACAGCCCACCACAGTGCATCCCAGCCTGTCCCAGCCCACCACAGCCCATCACAGCACGTCCCAGCTCGTCCCAGCCCACCACAGCTTGTCCCAGCCCACCATAGCCCGTCCCAGCCCACCACAACCAACCACAGCCCGTCCCCATCCCACCAGAGCCTGTCCCAGCCCACCACGGCCCGTCCCGGCCCACCACGGCCCGTCCCAGCCCACCCCAGCCTGTCCCAGCCCACCACAGCCCGTCCCAGCCCACCACAGCCCGTCCCTGAGCACCACAGCCCGTCCCAGCCCACCACGGCCCGTCCCAGCCCACCACAGCCCATCCCAGCCCACCACAGGCCACCGCAGCCCGTCTCAGCCCACCACAGCCCGTCTCAGCCCACCACAGCACACCACAGCCCGTCCCAGCCCACCAGAGCCCGTCCCAGCTTACCACAGCCCACCACAGCCCGTCTCAGCCCACCACAGCCCGTCCCGGCCCACTACAACTCGTCCCAGCCCACCACAGGCCACCACAGCCCACCCAGCCCTTCCCAGCCCACCAGAGGCCGTCCCAGCCCACCACAGCCCAATACAGCACACCACAGCCCGTCACAGCCCGTCAGAGGCCACCAGAGCTTGTCCCGGCCCACCAGAGTCCGTCCCAAGCCACCACGGCCCGTCCCAGCCCACGACAACTGACCACAGGCCGTCCCAGCCCACCACGGCCCGTCCCAGCCCACCACAGACCACCACAGCCCGTCCCAAACCACCACAGCCCTTCCCAGCCCACCACAGCCCACCACAGTCTGTCCCAGCCCAGTACAACTCGTCCCAGCCCACCACAGCCCACCACAGCCCATCCCAGCCCACCACAGCCCGTCCCTGAGCACCACAGCCCGTCCCAGCCCACCACGGCCCGTCCCAGCCCACCACGGCCCATCCCAGCCCACCACGGCCCGTCCCCGCCCACCACAGCCCGTCCCAGCCCACCACGGCCCGTCCCAGCCCACCACGGCCCATCCCAGCCCACCACGGCCCGTCTCAGCCCACCACGGCCCGTCCCAGCCCACCACGGCCCGTCCCAGCCCACCACAGCCCGTCCCAGCCCGTCCCAGCCCACCACAGCCCGTCCTAGCCCACCACAGACCTCCAGAGCCCGTCTCAGCTCACCACAGCCTATCCCAGCCCACCACGGCCCACCACAGCACACCACGGCCCACCGCGGCCTATCCCAACCCGTCCCAGCCCACCATGGCCCGTCCCAGCCCACCACGGCCCGTCCCAGCCCACCACGGCCCGTCCCAGCCCGTCCCAGCCCACGACAGCCCGTCCCAGCCCACGACTGCCCGTCCCAGCCCACCAGAGCCCACCAAAGCCCACCACAGCTCGTCCCAGCCCACCACAGCCCACAAGAGCTTGTCACAGACCACCACAGCCCGTCCCAGCCCACCACAGCCCGTCCCAGCCCACCACAGCCCGTCCCAGCCCACCACAGCCCGTCCCAGCCCAACACAGCCCGTCCCAGCCCAACACAGCCCGTCCCAGCTCATCCCAGACCACCACAGCCTCTCACAGCACACCACAGCCCGTAACAGCCCACCACAGCAAGTACCAGCCCGTCCCAGCCCACCACGGCCCGTCTCAGCCCACCACGGCCCGTCTCAGCTCACCACAACCCGTCCCAGACGACCACAGCCCGTCCCAGCCCACCACAGCCCACCACAGCCCGTCCCAGCCCACCACAGTTCACCACAGCCCGTCCTAGCCCAGCACGGCCCGTCCCAGCCCACCACGGACCACCACGGCCCATCTCAGCCCACCACAGCCTGTCCAAGCCCAGCACAGCCCTCCACAACCCTCCACAGCCCGTCCCAACCCTCCACAGCTCATCCCAGCCTACCACAGCCCGTCGCAGCCCAACACAGCTTATCCTAGCCCACCGCAGCCCGTCCCAGCCCACCGCAACCCGTCCCAGCCCACCACAGCCCACCACCGGTCACCACAGCTCACCACCGGTCACCACAGCCCACCACCGGTCACCACAGCTCACCACAGGTCACCACAGCCTGTTTCAGCCCACCACGGCAAACCACGGCCCGTCCCAGCCCACCACGGCCCGCCATGGCCCACCACAGCTCGTCCCAGATAAACACGGCACACCACAGCCCACAACGGCCCGTCCCGGCCCACCACAGCCCATCCCAGCACACCACAGCCCACCACAGCCCATCACAGCCCACCACAGCCCGTCCCAGCACACCACAGCCCACCACAGACCGTCCCAGCCCACCACAGACCGTCCCAGCACACCACAGCCCACCACAGCACACCACAGCCCGTCCCAGCCCACCACTGCCCGTCCCAGCCCACCACTGCCCGTCCCAGCCCGTCCCAGCCCGTCCCAACCCTCCAAAGCCCGTCCCAGCAAACCACAGCCCACCACAGCCCATCACAGCCCGTCCCAGCTTACCACAGCCCACCACAGACCATCCCAGCCCAAAACAGCCGGTCCCAGCCAACCACAGCTCGTCGAGCCCACCACGGCCCGTCCCAGCCCACCACGGCCCATCACAGCCCACCGCAGTTCACCACAGCCCGTCCTAGCCCAGCACGGCCCGTCCCAGCCCACCACGGACCACCACGGCCCATCTCAGCCCACCACAGCCTGTCCAAGCCCAGCACAGCCCTCCACAACCCTCCACAGCCCGTCCCAACCCTCCACAGCTCATCCCAGCCTACCACAGCCCGTCGCAGCCCAACACAGCTTATCCCAGCCCACCGCAGCCCGTCCTAGCCCACCACAGCACGTCCC
The DNA here is from genome assembly GCF_023638135.1 of Falco biarmicus. Taxonomy (NCBI): domain Eukaryota; kingdom Metazoa; phylum Chordata; class Aves; order Falconiformes; family Falconidae; genus Falco; species Falco biarmicus. The sequence goes on along the minus strand of NW_026612013.1, from coordinate 113,213 downwards.
CGCCGACCACAGCCCACCAAAGCCCAACACAGCCCAACACAGTGCATCCCAGCCTGTCCCAGCCCACCACAGCCCATCACAGCACGTCCCAGCTCGTCCGAGCCCACCACAGCTTGTCCCAGCCCACCATAGCCCGTCCAAGCTCACCAAAACCCACCATAGCCCGTCCCAGCCCGTCCCAGCCTGGCCTAGCCCACCACAGCCCGTCCCCGCCAACCACAGCCCGTCCCCGCCCACCACAGCCCGTCCCAGCCCACCACAGCCCGTCCCCGCCCACCACAGCCCGTCCCCGCCCACCACAGCCCGTCCCAGCCTGTCCCAGCACACCACAGCCCGTCCCAGCCCACCACAGCCCGTCCCAGCCCACCACAGCCCGTCCCAGCCCACCACAGCCCGTCCCAGCCCACCAGAGCCCCTCCCAGCCCCACACAGACAATCCCAGCACACCACAGCCCGTCCCAGCTTACCACAGCCCACCACAGCCCGTCCCGGCCCACTACAACTCGTCCCAGCCCACCACAGCCCACCACAGCCCGTCCCGGCCCACCACAGCCCGTCCCAGCTCACCACAGCCCGTCCCAGCCCACCACAACCCGTCCCAGACCACCACAGCCCGTCCCAGCCCACCACAGACCACCACAGCCCGTCCCAAACCACCACAGCCCGTCCCAGCCCAACACAGCCCACCACAGTCCATCCCGGCCCACTACAACTCGTCCCAGCCCACCACAGCCCACCACAGCCCGTCCCAGCCCACCACAGCCCGTCCCTGAGCACCACAGCCCGTCCCAGCCCACCACAGCCCACCGCAGCCCGTCTCAGCCCACCACGGCCCGTCTCAGCCCACCACGGCCCACCACGGCCCGTCCCAGCCCACCACGGCCCGTCCCAGCCCACCACGGCCCGTCCCAGCCCAACACAGTTCACCACAGCCCGTCCTAGCCCAGCACGGCCCGTCCCAGCCCACCACGGACCACCACAGCCAATCTCAGCCCACCACAGCCTGTCCAAGCCCAGCACAGCCCTCCACAACCCTCCACAGCCCGTCCCAACACTCCACAGCTCATCCCAGCCTACCACAGCCCGTCGCAGCCCAACACAGCTTATCCTAGCCCACCGCAGCCCGTCCCAGCCCACCGCAAACCGTCCCAGCCCACCACAGCCCACCACCGGTCACCACAGCTCACCACAGGTCACCACAGCCTGTTTCAGCCCACCACGGCAAACCACGGCCCGTCCCAGCCCACCACGGCCCGCCATGGCCCACCACAGCTCGTCCCAGATAAACACGGCACACCACAGCCCACAACGGCCCGTCCCGGCCCACCACAGCCCATCCCAGCACACCACAGCCCACCACAGCCCATCACAGCCCACCACAGCCCGTCCCAGCACACCACAGCCCACCACAGACCGTCCCAGCCCACCACAGACCGTCCCAGCCCACCACAGCCTCTCACAGCCCACCACAGCCCGTCCCAGCCCACCACAGCCCGTCCCAGCCCACCACTGCCCGTCCCAGCCCGTCCCAGCCCGTCCCAACCCTCCAAAGCCCGTCCCAGCACACCACGGCCCACCACAGCCCATCACAGCCCGTCCCAGCTTACCACAGCCCACCACAGACCATCCCAGCCCAAAACAGCCGGTCCCAGCCAACCACAGCTCGTCGAGCCCACCACGGCCCGTCCCAGCCCACCACGGCCCATCACAGCCCACCGCAGTTCACCACAGCCCGTCCTAGCCCAGCACGGCCCGTCCCAGCCCACCACGGACCACCACGGCCCATCTCAGCCCACCACAGCCTGTCCAAGCCCAGCACAGCCCTCCACAACCCTCCACAGCCCGTCCCAACCCTCCACAGCTCATCCCAGCCTACCACAGCCCGTCGCAGCCCAACACAGCTTATCCCAGCCCACCGCAGCCCGTCCTAGCCCACCACAGCACGTCCCCGCCGACCACAGCCCACCACAGCCCACCACAGCCCAACACAGTGCATCCCAGCCTGTCCCAGCCCACCACAGCCCATCACAGCACGTCCCAGCTCGTCCCAGCCCACCACAGCTTGTCCCAGCCCACCATAGCCCGTCCAAGCTCACCACAACCCACCATAGCCCGTCCCAGCCCGTCCCAGCCCGGCCTAGCCCACCACAGCCCGTCCCCGCCCACCACAGCCCGTCCCCGCCCACCACAGCCCGTCCCAGCCCACCACAGCCCGTCCCCGCCCACCACAGCCCGTCCCCGCCCACCACAGCCCGTCCCAGCCTTTCCCTGAACACCACAGCTCGTCCCAGCACACCACAGCCCGTCCCAGCACACCACAGCCCGTCCCAGCCCACCACAGCCCCTCCCAGCCCACCACAGCCCCTCCCAGCCCACCACAGCCCGTCCCAGCCCCACACAGACAATCCCAGCACACCACAGCCCGTCCCAGCTTACCACAACCCACCACAGCCCGTCCCGGCCCACTACAAATCGTCCCAGCCCACCACAGCCCACCACAGCCCGTCCCGGCCCACGACAGCCCGTCCCAGCTCACCACAGCCCGTCCCAGCCCACCACAACCCGTCCCAGACCACCACAACCCATCCCAGCACACCACAGCCCACCACGGCCCGTCCCAAACCACCACAGCCCGTCCCAGCCCACCACAGCCCACCACAGTCCGTCCCGGCCCACTACAGCCCGTCCCAGCCCACCACAGCCCACCACAGCCCACCACAGCCCGTCCCAGCCCGTCTCAGCTCACCACAGCCCGTCCCACCCCACCACAGCCCACCAGAGCCCGTCCCGAACCACCACAGCCCGTCCCAGCCCACCACAGCCCGTCCCCACCTAACACAGCCTTCCCAGCCCCTCCCAGCCAGTGTCAGCCAACCACAGCCTGTCCCAGCTCGTCCAAGCCTGTCCCAGACCCCCAGAGCCCATCGCAGCCCACCACAGCTCGTCACAGCCCGTCCCAGCTCTCCACAACCCACCGCAGCCCGTCCCAGCCCACCACAGCCCGTCCCAGGCCACCACGGCCCACGAAAGCCCACCACAGCCCACCACGGCCCACGAAAGCCCACCACAGCCCACCACAGCCCGTCCCAGCCCACCACAGCCCGTCCTAGCCCACCACAGACCTCCAGAGCCCGTCTCAGCTCACCACAGCCTATCCCAGCCCACCACAGCCCACCACAGCCCACCACGGCCCACCGCAGCCTATCCCAACCCGTCCCAGCCCACCACGGCCCGTCCCAACCCACCAGAGCCCACCAGAGCCCACCACAGCTCGTCCCAGCCCACCACAGCCCACAAGAGCTTGTCACAGACCACTACAGCCCGTTCCAGCCTACCACAGCCCACTACGGCCCACCACAGCCCGTCCCACCCACCACAGCCCGTCCCAGCCCACCACAGCCCGTCCCAGCCCACCACAGCCCGTCCCAGCTCGTCCCAGACCACCACAGCCTCTCACAGCACACCACAGCCCGTAACAGCCCACCACAGCAAGTACCAGCCCGTCTCAGCCCACCACGGCCCGTCTCAGCCCACCACGGCCCGTCCCAGCCCACCACAGCCCGTCCCAGCCCACCAGAGCCCGTCCCAGCCCACCACAGCCCGTCCCAGCCTGTTTCAGCCCACCACGGCTAACCACGGCCTGTCCCGGCCCACCACGGCCAACCACGGTCCACCATGGCCCACCAGAGCACACCACGGCCCACCACGGCCCTTCCCAGTCCACCGCAGCCCACCACAGCCTGTCCCAGCCCACCACGGCCCGTCCCAGCCCACCACGGCCCTCCCCAGCCCACCACGGCCCGTCCCAGCCCACCACGGCCCGTCCCAGCCCACCACAGCCCATCACAGCCCACCACAGTTCACCACAGCCCGTCCTAGCCCAGCACGGCCCGTCCCAGCCCACCACGGACCACCACGGCCCATCTCAGCCCACCACAGCCTGTCCAAGCCCAGCACAGCCCTCCACAACCCTCCACAGCCCGTCCCAACCCTCCACAGCTCATCCCAGCCTACCACAGCCCGTCGCAGCCCAACACAGCTTATCCCAGCCCACCGCAGCCCGTCCCAGCCCACAGCAGCCCGTCCTAGCCCACCGAAACCCGTCCCAGCCCACCGCAACCCGTCCCAGCCCACCACAGCCCACCACCGGTCACCACAGCCCACCACCGGTCACCACAGCCCACCACAGGTCACCACAGCCTATTTCAGCCCACCACGGCAAACCACGGCCCGTCCCAGCCCAACACAGCCCGTCCCACCACACCAGAGTCCGTCCCAGCCCACCACGGCCCGTCACAGCTTACCACGGCCCACCACGGCTTGCCACGGCCCATCCCAGCCCACCACAGCCCGTCCCAGCCAACCACGGCCCACCACAGCCCACCACGGCCCGTCCCAGCCCGCCACGGCCCGTCCCAGCTCACCACAGACCGTCCCAGCCCACCACTGACCACCACAGTTCATCCCAGCCCACCACAGTTCGTCCCAGCCCGCCACGGCCCGGCCCGGCCCACCATGGCCCGGCCCAGCCCACCACGTCCCGTCCCGGCCAACCACAGCCTGTCACAGCCCAACGTGGGCTGTCCCAGCCCACCACAGCCCGTCCCAGCTCACCACGGCCCGTCCCAGCCCGTCCCAGCCCGTGAAAGCCCGTCCAGCTTACCACAGCCCATCACAGCCCACCACGGTCCACCACAGCCCACCACAGCCTGTCCCAGCCCACCATGGCCCATAACAACCCACCATGGCCAGTCCCGGCCCACCACGGCCCGTCCCGGCCTACTACGGCTCGTCCCAGCCCACCACAGCCTACCCCAGCCCACCACAGGCCACTACAACAGACCACAGCGCATCACAGCTCGCCCCAGCCCGTCACAGATCGTCCCAGCCCTTCCCAGCCCACCACAGCATGTCCCAGGCCCCCACAGCCCACGACAGCCCGTCCCAGCCCACGACAGCCCGTCCCAGCCCACGACAGCCCGTCCCAGCCCACCACAGACCACTACAGCACACCACAGCCTACCGCAGCCCACCACAGCCCGTCCCAGCCCGTCACAGCTCACCACGGCCCGTCCCAGCCCACAACAGACCACCACAGTTCGTCCCAGCCCGCCACAACCCGTCCCAAACCGCCACGGCCCGTCCCAGCCCACCATGGCCCGTCCCGGCCCACCACGGCCCGTCCCGTCCCACTACGCCCCGTCCCGGCCAACCACGGCCCGTCCCGGCCCACCACAGCCTGTCCCAGCCCACCACAGCCCGTTCCAGCCCACCACAGACCGTCGCAGCTCACCACAGAAAGTCCCAGCCCATCCCAGCCCACCACAACCCGTCCCAGCTTACCACAGCCCACCACAGCCCGTGTCAGCCCGTCCCAGCTCACCACAACCCACCACAGCCCGCTCCAGCCCGCCACAGCCCGTTCCAGCCCACCACAGCCCGTCCCATCCCACCACGGCCCGTCCCAGCTTGTCGCAGCCCACCACAGCGCGTCCCAGCCCACCACAGCCCACCACAGCCAGTCCCAGCCCGTCCCAGCCCACCACAGCCCGCCCCAGCCCACCACAGCCCGTCCTAGCCCATCCCAGCCCACCACAGCCCGTCCCAGCCCACCACGGCACATCACAGCCCGTCCCAGCCCTCCACAGCACACCACAGCCCACTACAGCCCATCCCAGCGCACCACAGCCCGTCCCAGCCCACCACAGCCCACCACAACCCGTCCCAGCCTGTCCCAGCTCATCCCAGCCCACCATAGCCCACCACAGTTTGTCCCAGCCCACCACGGCCCGTCCCAGCCCACCACAGGCCACTACAGCCCGTCCCAACCCACCACAGCCTGTCCCAGCACACCACAGCACGTCCCAGCCCACCACAGCCCGTCCCAGACCACCGCAACCCGTCCCAGCCCGTCCCAGCCCACCACAGCCCGTCCCGGCTCACCACAGCTCGTCCCGGCCCAACACGGCCGACCACAGGCCACTACGGCCCACCACAGCCTGCCCCAGCCCACCACAGCCCACCACGGCCCGTCCCAGCCCACCACGGCCCGTCCCAGCCCACCACGGCCCGTCCCAGCTCGCCACGGCCCGTCCCAGCCCACCACGGCCCGTCCAAGCCCGCCACGGCCCGTCCCAGCTTGCCACGGCCCGTCCCAGCCCGCCACGGCCCGTCCCAGCCCACCACAGCCTGTCCCAGCTCACCACAGCCCGTCCCAGCCCACCACTGACCACCACAGTTAATCCCAGCCCACCACAGTTTGTCCCAGCCCGCCACGGCCCGGCCCGGCCCACCATGGCTTGGCCCAGCCCACCACGTCCCGGCCCGGCCAACCACAGACTGTCACAGCCCGTCCCAGCCCGTGAAAGCCCGTCCAGCTTACCACAGCCCATCACAGCCCACCACGGTCCACCACAGCCCACCACAGCCTGTCCCAGCCCACCATGGCCCATAACAACCCACCATGGCCCGTCCCGGCCCACCACGGCCTGTCCCGGCCTACTACGGCTCGTCCCAGGCAACCACAGCCTACCCCAGCCCACCACAGGCCACTACAACAGACCACAGCCCATCACAGCTCGCCCCAGCCCGTCACAGCTCGTCCCAGCCCTTCCCAGCCCACCACAGCATGTCCCAGGCCCCCACAGCCCACGACAGCCCGTCCCAGCCCACGACAGCCCGTCCCATCCCACGACAGCCCGTCCCAGCCCACCACAGACCACTACAGCACACCACAGCCTACCGCAGCCCACCACAGCCCGTCCCATCCCGTCACAGCTCGTCCCAGCCCGTCACAGCTCGTCCCAGCCCGTCCCAGCCCACCACGGCCCGTCCCAGCCCACCACAGACCACCACAGTTCATCCCAGCCCGCCACAACCCGTCCCAAACCGCCACGGTCCGTGCCAGCCCACCATGGCCCATCCCAGCCCACCATGGCCCGTCCCATCCCGCCACGCCCCGTCCCAGCCCACCACGGCCTGTCCCAGCCCACCACAGCCCGTCCCAGCCCACCACGGCCCGTCTCAGCTCACCACAGCCCGTCCCAGCCCACCAGAGCCCGTCCCAGTACACCACAGCCCGTCGCAGCCCGTCCCAACCCACCACAGCCCGTCCCAGCCCACCGCAGCCCGTCCTAGCCCACCGAAACCCGTCCCAGCCCACCGCAACCCGTCCCAGCCCACCACAGGTCACCACAGCCCACCACAGCCACCACAGCCCACCACCGGTCACCACAGCCTGTTTCAGCCCACCACGGCAAACCACGGCCCGTCCCAGCCCACCACGGCCCGCCATGGCCCACCACAGCTCGTCCCAGATAAACACGGCGCACCACAGCCCACCACGGCCCGTCCCGGCCCACCACAGCCCGTCCCAGCCCACCACAGCACACCACAGTCCACCACAGCCCGTCCCAGCTCACCACTGCCCACCACAGTCCGTCCCAGCCCGTCCCAGCCCGTCCCAGCCCACCACAGCCTGTCCCAGCCCATCACAGCCTGTCCCAGCCCGTCCCATTCCACCACACCGAGTCCCAGCCTACCACAGCCCGTCCCAGCCCGTCCCAGCTTGTCCTTGCACACCACAGCTCGTCCAAGCACACCACAGCCCTTCCCAGCACACCACAGCCCATCCCAGCCCACCCCAGCCCGTCCCAGCCCACCACAGCCCGTCCCAGCCCACCACAGACCATCCCAGCACACCACAGCCCGTCCCACCTTACCACAGCCCACCACAGCCCGTCCCGGCCCACTACAACTCGTCCCAGCCCACCACAGCACACCACAGCCCGTCCCGGCCCACCACAGCCCGTCCCAGCCCACCACAACCCATCCCAGCACACCACAGACCACCACAGCCCGTCCCAAACCACCACAACCCGTCCCAGCCCAACACAGCCCACCACAGTCCGTCCCGGCCCACTACAACTCGTCCCAGCCCACCACAGCCCACCACAGCCCGTCCCAGCCCACCACAGCCCGTCCCAGCCAACCACAGCCTGTCCCAGCCCGGCTCAGCTCACCACAGCCCGTCCCACCCCACCACAGCCCACCAGATCCCGTCCCGGACCACCACAGCCCGTCCCAGCCCACCACAGCCCGTCCCCACCCAACACAGCCCGTCCCAGCCCCTCCCAGCCCGTCTCAGCCCACCACAGCCTGTCCCAGGCTGTCCCAGCTCGTCCAAGCCTGTCCCAGACCCCCAGAGCCCGTCGCAGCCCACCACAGCTCGTCACAGCCCGTCCCAGCTCTCCACAACCCACCGCAGCCCGTCCCAGCCCACCACAGCCCGTCCCAGCCCAACACGGCCCACGAAAGCCCACCACAGCCCACCACGCCCCGTCTCAGCCCAACACGGCCCACCACAAGCCGTCCTAGCCCACCACAGACCTCCAGAGCCCGTCTCAGCTCACCACAGCCTATCCCAGCCCACCACGGCCCACCACGGCCCACCGCAGCCTATCCCAACCTGTCCCAGCCCACCACGGCCCGTCCCAGCCCACCACGGCCCGTCCCAGCCCACCACGGCCCGTCCCAGCCCGTCCCAGCCCACGACAGCCCGTCCCAGCCCACGACAGTCCGTCCCCGCCCACCACAGCCCGTCCCTGCCCACCACAGCCCGTCCCAGCTCGTCCCAGCCCGTCCCAGGCCTTCCCAGCCCACCACAGCCCGTCCCGGACCACGACAGCCCGTCCCGGACCTACCACAACCCGTCCCCGACCACAACAGCAGGTCCAAGCCCACCACAGCCTGTGCCAGCCCACCAAAGTTCGTCCCAGCCCACCACAGCCCATCCCAACCCACCACAGCCCATTCCAGCCCTTCCCAGCCCACCACAGCCTGGTCCATACCACCAGAGCCCGTCCCAGCCCACCACGGCCCGTCCCAGCCCACCACAGACCACGACAGTTCGTCCCAGCCCGCCACAACCCGTCCCAGCCCGCCACAACCCGTCCCAGCTCGCCACGGCCCGTCCCGGCCCACCACAGCCCGTTCCAGACCACCACAGACCGTCGCAGCTCACCACAGAAAGTCCCAGCACGTCACAGAACACCACAACCCGTCACCGCCCACCACAGCCCTTCCAAGGCGTCCCAGCCCGTCCCAGCCCACCACAACCAACCACAGCCCGTCCCCGTCCCACCACAGCCTGTCCCAGCCCACCACAGCCCTTTCCAGCCCACCGCAGCCTGTCCCAGCCCACCATGGCACACCACAGCCCGTCCCAGCCCACCACAGCCGACCATGGCTTACCACGGCCCACCACAGCCTGTCCCAGCCCATCCCAGACCACCACAGCCCGTCCCAGCCCACCACAGCCCGTCCCGGCCCACCACAGCCCACCATAGCCCGTCTCAACTCACCACAACCCACCACAGCACACCACAGCCCGTCCCAGGTCACCACAGCCCACCACAGCCCGTCCTGGCCCACCAGTGCCTGTCCCAGCCCACCACGGCCCGTCTCAGCCCACCACGGCCCGTCTCAGCCCACCACAGCCCGTCCCAGCCCACCACACCCCGTCCCTGCTCCTCCCAGCCCGTCCCAGCCCACAACACAATGTCCCAGCCCACCACAGACCGTCCCAGGCCGTCTCCGCCCACCACAGCCCGTCTCCGCCCACCACAGCCCGTCCCCGCCCACCGCAGCCCGTTCCCGCAAACCACAGCTTGTCCCAGCGCACCACAGCCCGTCCCAGCCCGTCCCAGCCCATCCACAGCCCGTTCCAGACCACCAGAGCCCACCAGAGCCCACCACAGAATGTCCCAGGCCACCACAGCCTGTCTCAGCCTATCCCAGCCTGTCCCAGCCCGTCCCAGCCCACAGCAGCCCGTCCCAGCCAACCACAGCCCGTCCCAGCCCACCACAGACCGTCACAGCCTGTCCCAGCCCACCACAGCCCGTCCCAGCACACCACAGCCCGTCCCAGCACACCACAGCCCGTCCCAGCCAGTCCCAGCCCACCACAGCCCGTCCCAGCCTGTCCCAGCCCACCACGGCCCACCAAAGCCCATCACAGCCCACCACGGTCCACCACAGACCACCACAGACCACCACAGTTTGTCCCAGTCCTCCACAACCCGTCGCGGCCCACCACGGCCCATCCCAGCCCACCACGGCCCGTCCCGGCCCACCACGGCCCGTCCCGGCCCACCACGGCCCGTCCCGGCCCACCACGGCCTGTCACAGCCAAACACAGCCTGTCCCAGACAAACACAGCCTTTCCTGGCCCACCACGGCCCGGCCCGACCCACCACGGCCCGTCCCAGCCCGCCACGGCCCGTCCCAACCCGCCACAGCCCGTCCCAGCCTGCCACGGCCCGTCCCAGCCCGCCACGGCCCGTCCCAGCCCGCCACGGCCCGCCCCAGCCCACCACAGCCCCACCCAGCCCATCACAGGCCACTACAGCACACCACAGCCTACCGCAGACCACCACAGCCCGTCCCACCCTGTCACAGCTCGTACCAGCCCGACACAGCCCACCACAGCCCGTCTCAGCTCACCACAGCCTGTCCCAGCCCACCACGGCCCACCACAGCCCGTCCCAGCTAAACACAGTCCGTCCCAGCCCACCACACTCACCACAACTCGTCCCAGACCGTTCCAGCACAGCACAGCCCATCCAAGCCCACCACAGCCCGTCCCAGCCCACCATAGCCGTTCTAGCCCGTCCCAGCCCACCACAGCCCTTCCCAGCCCCCCACAGCCCACCACAGCCCCTCCCAGCCCCCCACAGCCCACCACAGCCCCTCCCAGCCCTACACAGTCCGTCCCAGCCCACCACAGTGCGTCCAAGTCCGTCCCAGCCCACCAGAGCCCGTCCCAGCCCTCCACAGCCCACCAGAGCCTGTCCCCGCCCACCCCGGCCCATCACAGCCCGTCTCAGCTCATCACAGCTCGTCCCAGCCCACCACAGCCCGTCCCAGCCCACCACAGCCCGTCCCAGCCCACCACAACCAACCACAGCCCGTCCCCATCCCACCAGAGCCTGTCCCAGCCCACCACGGCCCGTCCCGGCCCACCACGGCCCGTCCCAGCCCACCCCAGCCTGTCCCAGCCTACCACAGCCCGTCCCAGCCCACCACAGCCCGTCCCAGCCCACCACAGCCCGTCCCACCACACCACAGTCCGACCCAGCCCACCACGGCCCGTCCCAGCCCACCACGGCCCACCACGGCTTGCCACGGCCCAGCCCAGCCCACCACAGCCCGTCCCAGCCCACCACGGCCCGTCCCAGCCCGCCACGGCCCGTCCCAACCCGCCACGGCCCGTCCCAGCCCGCCACGGCCCGTCCCAGCCCGCCACAATTTGTCCCAGCCTACCACAGCCCGTCCCAGATCACCACAGCCCGTCCCAGCCCACCACAGACCACCACAGTTCATCCCAGCCCACCACAGTTCGTCCCAGCCCGCCACGGCCCGTCCCGGCCCACCACGGCCCGTCCCAGCTCACCACAGCCTGTCCCAGCCCACCACGGGCTGTCCCAGCCGACCACGGCCCGTCCCAGCTCCCCACGGCCCGTCCCAGCCCGTCCCAGCCCACGACAACCCGTCCCAGCCCATGAAAGCCCGTCCCAGCTTACCACATCCCGTCCCAGCTTACCACAGCCCATCACAGCCCACCACAGACCACCACAGACCACCACAGTTCGTCCCAGTCCTCCACAACCCGTCCCAGCCCGCCACGGCCCGTCCCGGCCCACCACGGCCCGTCCCGGCCCACCACAGCCCGTCCCGGCCCACCACAGCCTGTCCCAGCCAAACACAGCCTGTCCCAGACAAACACAGCCTTTCCCGGCCCACCACGGCTTGTCCCGGCCCGCCACGGCCCGTCCCAGCCCGCCACGGCCCACCCCAGCCCACCACAGCCCGCCCCAGCCCACCACAGCCCACCACAGTTCATCCCAGCCCACCACGGCCCGTCCCAGCCCACCACGGCACACTACAGCCCGTCCCAGCCCTCCACAGCCCACTACAGCCCGTCCCAGCCCACCACAGCCCGTCCCAGCCCACCACAGCCCACCACAGCCTGTCCCAGCCCACCAGAGCCCATTGCAGCCCATCACAGCTCGTTCCAGACCACCAGAGCCCGTCCCAGCCCACCACAGCCCGTCTCAGCTCACCACAGCCCGTCCCAGACGACCACAGCCCGTCCCAGCCCACCACAGCCCACCACAGCCCGTCCCAGCCCAGCGCAGCCCGTCCCAGCCCACCACATCCCGTCCCAGCCCACCAGAGCCCGTCCCAGCCTGTTTCAGCCCACCACGGCTAACCACGGCCTGTCCCGGCCCACCACGGCCAACCACGGTCCACCATGGCCCACCACAGCACACCACGGTCCACCACGGCCCTTCCCAGTACACCACAGTCCACCACAGCCCGTCCCAGCCCACCACGGGCCACCCCAGCCCACCACGGCCCACCCCAGCCCACCACAGCCCGTCCCAGCATATCCCAGCCCGTCGCAGCCCATCCCAGCCCGTCCCAGCACACCACAGACCGTCCCAGTCCACCACAGACCGTCCCAGCATGTCCCAGCCCGTCCCAGCCCATCACAGCCCGTTCCAGACCACCACAGCCCGTTCCAGCCCACCACAGCCCACCGCAGCCCTTCCCAGCCTGTCCCAGCTCACCACAGACCGTCACCGCCCACCACAGCCCGTCACCGCCCACCACAGCCCGTCCCAGCCCACCACACCCCGTCCCTGCTCCTCCCAGCCCGTCCCAGCCCACCACAGACCGTCCCAGGCCGTCTCCGCCCACCACAGCCCGTCTCCGCCCACCACAGCCCGTCTCCGCCCACCACAGCCCGTCCCCGCCCACCGCAGCCCGTTCCCGCAAACCACAGCTTGTCCCAGCCCACCACAGCCCGTCCCAGCCCAACCACAGCCCGTTCCAGACCACCAGAGCCCACCAGAGCCCACCACAGAATGTCCCAGGCCACCACAGCCTGTCTCAGCCTATCCCAGCCTGTCCCAGCCCGTCCCAGCCCACAGCAGCCCTTCCCAGCCCACCACAGCCCGTCCCAGCCCACCACAGCCCACCCCAGCCTGTCCCAGCCCGTCCCCGCCCACCACAGCCCGTCCCAGCCCACCACAGACCGGCCCACCACAGCCCGTCCCAGCCCACCACAGCCTGTCCCAGCCCACCACAGACCGTCACAGCCTGTCCCAGCCCACCACAGACCGTCCCAGCCCACGACAGCCCGTCCCAGCACACCACAGCCCGTCCCAGCACACCACAGCCCGTCCCAGCACACCACAGCCCGTCCCAGCCCGTCCCAGCCTGTCCCAGCCCACCACGGCCCACCACAGCCCATCACAGCCCACCACGGTCCACCACAGACCACCACAGACCACCACAGTTCGTCCCAGTCCTCCACAACCCGTCGCGGCCCACCACGGCCCGTCCCGGCCCACCAGTGCCTGTCCCAGCCCACCACGGCCCGTCTCAGCCCACCACGGCCCGTCTCAGCCCACCACGGCCCGTCTCAGCCCACCACAACCCGTCCCAGACGACCACAGCCCGTCGCAGCCCACCACAGCCCACCACAGCCCGTCCCAGCCCACCACACCCCGTCCCAGCCCACCACACCCCGTCCCTGCTCCTCCCAGCCCGTCCCAGCCCACAACACAATGTCCCAGCCCACCACAGACCGTCCCAGGCCGTCTCCGCCCACCACAGCCCGTCTCCGCCCACCACAGCCCGTCCCCGCCCACCGCAGCCCGTTCCCGCAAACCACAGCTTGTCCCAGCGCACCACAGCCCGTCCCAGCCCGTCCCAGCCCATCCACAGCCCGTTCCAGACCACCAGAGCCCACCAGAGCCCACCACAGAATGTCCCAGGCCACCACAGCCTGTCTCAGCCTATCCCAGCCTGTCCCAGCCCGTCCCAGCCCACAGCAGCCCGTCCCAGCCAACCACAGCCCGTCCCAGCCCACCACAGACCGTCACAGCCTGTCCCAGCCCACCACAGCCCGTCCCAGCCTGTCCCAGCCCACCACGGCCCACCAAAGCCCATCACAGCCCACCACGGTCCACCACAGACCACCACAGACCACCACAGTTTGTCCCAGTCCTCCACAACCCGTCGCGGCCCACCACGGCCCGTCCCAGCCCACCACGGCCCGTCCCGGCCCACCACGGCCCGTCCCGGCCCACCACGGCCCGTCCCGGCCCACCACGGCCTGTCACAGCCAAACACAGCCTGTCCCAGACAAACACAGCCTTTCCTGGCCCACCACGGCCCGGCCCGACCCACCACGGCCCGTCCCAGCCCGCCACGGCCCGTCCCAACCCGCCACGGCCCGTCCCAGCCTGCCACGGCCCGTCCCAGCCCGCCACGGCCCGTCCCAGCCCGCCACGGCCCGCCCCAGCCCACCACAGCCCCACCCAGCCCATCACAGGCCACTACAGCACACCACAGCCTACCGCAGACCACCACAGCCCGTCCCACCCTGTCACAGCTCGTACCAGCCCGACACAGCCCACCACAGCCCGTCTCAGCTCACCACAGCCTGTCCCAGCCCACCACGGCCCACCACAGCCCGTCCCAGCTAAACACAGTCCGTCCCAGCCCACCACACTCACCACAACTCGTCCCAGACCGTTCCAGCACAGCACAGCCCATCCAAGCCCACCACAGCCCGTCCCAGCCCACCATAGCCGTTCTAGCCCGTCCCAGCCCACCACAGCCCTTCCCAGCCCCCCACAGCCCACCACAGCCCCTCCCAGCCCCCCACAGGCCACCACAGCCCCTCCCAGCCCTACACAGTCCGTCCCAGCCCACCACAGTGCGTCCAAGTCCGTCCCAGCCCACCAGAGCCCGTCCCAGCCCTCCACAGCCCACCAGAGCCTGTCCCCGCCCACCCCGGCCCATCACAGCCCGTCTCAGCTCATCACAGCTCGTCCCAGCCCACCACAGCCCGTCCCAGCCCACCACAGCCCGTCCCAGCCCACCACAGCCCGTCCCAGCCCACCACAGCCCGTCCCAGCCCACCACAACCAACCACAGCCCGTCCCCATCCCACCAGAGCCTGTCCCAGCCCACCACGGCCCGTCCCGGCCCACCACGGCCCGTCCCAGCCCACCCCAGCCTGTCCCAGCCTACCACAGCCCGTCCCAGCCCACCACAGCCCGTCCCAGCCCACCACAGCCCGTCCCACCACACCACAGTCCGACCCAGCCCACCACGGCCCGTCCCAGCCCACCACGGCCCACCACGGCTTGCCACGGCCCAGCCCAGCCCACCACAGCCCGTCCCAGCCCACCACGGCCCGTCCCAGCCCGCCACGGCCCGTCCCAACCCGCCACGGCCCGTCCCAGCCCGCCACGGCCCGTCCCAGCCCGCCACAATTTGTCCCAGCCTACCACAGCCCGTCCCAGATCACCACAGCCCGTCCCAGCCCACCACAGACCACCACAGTTCATCCCAGCCCACCACAGTTCGTCCCAGCCCGCCACGGCCCGTCCCGGCCCACCACGGCCCGTCCCAGCTCACCACAGCCTGTCCCAGCCCACCACGGGCTGTCCCAGCCGACCACGGCCCGTCCCAGCTCCCCACGGCCCGTCCCAGCCCGTCCCAGCCCACGACAACCCGTCCCAGCCCATGAAAGCCCGTCCCAGCTTACCACATCCCATCCCAGCTTACCACAGCCCATCACAGCCCACCACAGACCACCACAGACCACCACAGTTCGTCCCAGTCCTCCACAACCCGTCCCAGCCCGCCACGGCCCGTCCCGGCCCACCACGGCCCGTCCCGGCCCACCACGGCCCGTCCCGGCCCACCACAGCCTGTCCCAGCCAAACACAGCCTGTCCCAGACAAACACAGCCTTTCCCGGCCCACCACGGCTTGTCCCGGCCCGCCACGGCCCGTCCCAGCCCGCCACGGCCCACCCCAGCCCACCACAGCCCGCCCCAGCCCACCACAGCCCACCACAGTTCATCCCAGCCCACCACGGCCCGTCCCAG
Organism: Falco biarmicus; assembly: GCF_023638135.1. NCBI lineage: Eukaryota > Metazoa > Chordata > Aves > Falconiformes > Falconidae > Falco > Falco biarmicus. Next base: position 97,240 of record NW_026612013.1, on the reverse strand, counting down.
CCCACCACGGCACACTACAGCCCGTCCCAGCCCTCCACAGCCCACTACAGCCCGTCCCAGCCCACCACAGCCCGTCCCAGCCCACCACAGCCCACCACAGCCTGTCCCAGCCCACCAGAGCCCATTGCAGCCCATCACAGCTCGTTCCAGACCACCAGAGCCCGTCCCAGCCCACCACAGCCCGTCTCAGCTCACCACAGCCCGTCCCAGACGACCACAGCCCGTCCCAGCCCACCACAGCCCACCACAGCCCGTCCCAGCCCAGCGCAGCCCGTCCCAGCCCACCACATCCCGTCCCAGCCCACCAGAGCCCGTCCCAGCCTGTTTCAGCCCACCACGGCTAACCACGGCCTGTCCCGGCCCACCACGGCCAACCACGGTCCACCATGGCCCACCACAGCACACCACGGTCCACCACGGCCCTTCCCAGTACACCACAGTCCACCACAGCCCGTCCCAGCCCACCACGGGCCACCCCAGCCCACCACGGCCCACCCCAGCCCACCACAGCCCGTCCCAGCATATCCCAGCCCGTCGCAGCCCATCCCAGCCCGTCCCAGCACACCACAGACCGTCCCAGTCCACCACAGACCGTCCCAGCATGTCCCAGCCCGTCCCAGCCCATCACAGCCCGTTCCAGACCACCACAGCCCGTTCCAGCCCACCACAGCCCACCGCAGCCCTTCCCAGCCTGTCCCAGCTCACCACAGACCGTCACCGCCCACCACAGCCCGTCACCGCCCACCACAGCCCGTCCCAGCCCACCACACCCCGTCCCTGCTCCTCCCAGCCCGTCCCAGCCCACCACAGACCGTCCCAGGCCGTCTCCGCCCACCACAGCCCGTCTCCGCCCACCACAGCCCGTCTCCGCCCACCACAGCCCGTCCCCGCCCACCGCAGCCCGTTCCCGCAAACCACAGCTTGTCCCAGCCCACCACAGCCCGTCCCAGCCCAACCACAGCCCGTTCCAGACCACCAGAGCCCACCAGAGCCCACCACAGAATGTCCCAGGCCACCACAGCCTGTCTCAGCCTATCCCAGCCTGTCCCAGCCCGTCCCAGCCCACAGCAGCCCTTCCCAGCCCACCACAGCCCGTCCCAGCCCACCACAGCCCACCCCAGCCTGTCCCAGCCCGTCCCCGCCCACCACAGCCCGTCCCAGCCCACCACAGACCGGCCCACCACAGCCCGTCCCAGCCCACCACAGCCTGTCCCAGCCCACCACAGACCGTCACAGCCTGTCCCAGCCCACCACAGACCGTCCCAGCCCACGACAGCCCATCCCAGCACACCACAGCCCGTCCCAGCACACCACAGCCCGTCCCAGCACACCACAGCCCGTCCCAGCCCGTCCCAGCCTGTCCCAGCCCACCACGGCCCACCACAGCCCATCACAGCCCACCACGGTCCACCACAGACCACCACAGACCACCACAGTTCGTCCCAGTCCTCCACAACCCGTCGCGGCCCACCACGGCCCGTCCCGGCCCACCAGTGCCTGTCCCAGCCCACCACGGCCCGTCTCAGCCCACCACGGCCCGTCTCAGCCCACCACGGCCCGTCTCAGCCCACCACAACCCGTCCCAGACGACCACAGCCCGTCGCAGCCCACCACAGCCCACCACGGCCCGTCCCAGCCCACCACACCCCGTCCCAGCCCACCACACCCCGTCCCTGCTCCTCCCAGCCCGTCCCAGCCCACAACACAATGTCCCAGCCCACCACAGACCGTCCCAGGCCGTCTCCGCCCACCACAGCCCGTCTCCGCCCACCACAGCCCGTCCCCGCCCACCACAGCCCGTTCCCGCAAACCACAGCTTGTCCCAGCGCACCACAGCCCGTCCCAGCCCGTCCCAGCCCATCCACAGCCCGTTCCAGACCACCAGAGCCCACCAGAGCCCACCACAGAATGTCCCAGGCCACCACAGCCTGTCTCAGCCTATCCCAGCCTGTCCCAGCCCGTCCCAGCCCACAGCAGCCCGTCCCAGCCAACCACAGCCCGTCCCAGCCCACCACAGACCGTCACAGCCTGTCCCAGCCCACCACAGCCCGTCCCAGCACACCACAGCCCGTCCCAGCACACCACAGCCCGTCCCAGCCAGTCCCAGCCCACCACAGCCCGTCCCAGCCTGTCCCAGCCCACCACGGCCCACCAAAGCCCATCACAGCCCACCACGGTCCACCACAGACCACCACAGACCACCACAGTTTGTCCCAGTCCTCCACAACCCGTCGCGGCCCACCACGGCCCGTCCCAGCCCACCACGGCCCGTCCCGGCCCACCACGGCCCGTCCCGGCCCACCACGGCCCGTCCCGGCCCACCACGGCCTGTCACAGCCAAACACAGCCTGTCCCAGACAAACACAGCCTTTCCTGGCCCACCACGGCCCGGCCCGACCCACCACGGCCCGTCCCAGCCCGCCACGGCCCGTCCCAACCCGCCACGGCCCGTCCCAGCCTGCCACGGCCCGTCCCAGCCCGCCACGGCCCGTCCCAGCCCGCCACGGCCCGCCCCAGCCCACCACAGCCCCACCCAGCCCATCACAGGCCACTACAGCACACCACAGCCTACCGCAGACCACCACAGCCCGTCCCACCCTGTCACAGCTCGTACCAGCCCGACACAGCCCACCACAGCCCGTCTCAGCTCACCACAGCCTGTCCCAGCCCACCACGGCCCACCACAGCCCGTCCCAGCTAAACACAGTCCGTCCCAGCCCACCACACTCACCACAACTCGTCCCAGACCGTTCCAGCACAGCACAGCCCATCCAAGCCCACCACAGCCCGTCCCAGCCCACCATAGCCGTTCTAGCCCGTCCCAGCCCACCACAGCCCTTCCCAGCCCCCCACAGCCCACCACAGCCCCTCCCAGCCCCCCACAGCCCACCACAGCCCCTCCCAGCCCTACACAGTCCGTCCCAGCCCACCACAGTGCGTCCAAGTCCGTCCCAGCCCACCAGAGCCCGTCCCAGCCCTCCACAGCCCACCAGAGCCTGTCCCCGCCCACCCCGGCCCATCACAGCCCGTCTCAGCTCATCACAGCTCGTCCCAGCCCACCACAGCCCGTCCCAGCCCACCACAGCCCGTCCCAGCCCACCACAACCAACCACAGCCCGTCCCCATCCCACCAGAGCCTGTCCCAGCCCACCACGGCCCGTCCCGGCCCACCACGGCCCGTCCCAGCCCACCCCAGCCTGTCCCAGCCTACCACAGCCCGTCCCAGCCCACCACAGCCCGTCCCAGCCCACCACAGCCCGTCCCACCACACCACAGTCCGACCCAGCCCACCACGGCCCGTCCCAGCCCACCACGGCCCACCACGGCTTGCCACGGCCCAGCCCAGCCCACCACAGCCCGTCCCAGCCCACCACGGCCCGTCCCAGCCCGCCACGGCCCGTCCCAACCCGCCACGGCCCGTCCCAGCCCGCCACGGCCCGTCCCAGCCCGCCACAATTTGTCCCAGCCTACCACAGCCCGTCCCAGATCACCACAGCCCGTCCCAGCCCACCACAGACCACCACAGTTCATCCCAGCCCACCACAGTTCGTCCCAGCCCGCCACGGCCCGTCCCGGCCCACCACGGCCCGTCCCAGCTCACCACGGCCTGTCCCAGCCCACCACGGGCTGTCCCAGCCGACCACGGCCCGTCCCAGCTCCCCACGGCCCGTCCCAGCCCGTCCCAGCCCACGACAACCCGTCCCAGCCCATGAAAGCCCGTCCCAGCTTACCACATCCCATCCCAGCTTACCACAGCCCATCACAGCCCACCACAGACCACCACAGACCACCACAGTTCGTCCCAGTCCTCCACAACCCGTCCCAGCCCGCCACGGCCCGTCCCGGCCCACCACGGCCCGTCCCGGCCCACCACAGCCTGTCCCAGCCAAACACAGCCTGTCCCAGACAAACACAGCCTTTCCCGGCCCACCACGGCTTGTCCCGGCCCGCCACGGCCCGTCCCAGCCCGCCACGGCCCACCCCAGCCCACCACAGCCCGCCCCAGCCCACCACAGCCCACCACAGTTCATCCCAGCCCACCACGGCCCGTCCCAGCCCACCACGGCACACTACAGCCCGTCCCAGCCCTCCACAGCCCACTACAGCCCGTCCCAGCCCACCACAGCCCGTCCCAGCCCACCACAGCCCACCACAGCCTGTCCCAGCTCATCCCAGCCCACCACAGCCCACCACAGTTTGTCCCAGCCCACCACAGCCCGTCCCAGCCCACCACAGGCCACTACAGCATACCACAGGCCACTACAACACACCACAGCCCGTCACAGCACGTCCCAGCTCGTCACAGCACGTCCCAGCGTACCACAGCCCACCCCAGCATGTCCCAGGCCCCCACAGCCCACGACAGCCCTTCCCAGCCCACGACAGCCCTTCCCAGCCCATGACAGCCTTTCCCAGCCCACGACAGCCCGTCCCAGCCCACCACAGACTACTACAGAACACCTCAGACCACTACAGAACACCTCAGACCACTACAGAGCACCACAGCCTACCGCAGCCCACCACAGCCCGTCACAGCTTGTCCCAGCCCGTCCCCGCCCACCACAGCCCGTCCCCGCCCACCACAGCCCGTCCCCGCCCACCACAGCTTGTCCCAGCTCGTCCCAGCCCGTCCCAGGCCTTCCCAGCCCACCACAGCCCGTCCCGGACCACGAAAGCCCCTCCCGGACCTACCACAACCCGTCCCCGACCACCACAGCAGGTCCAAGCCCACCACAGCCTGTCCCAGCCCACCACAGACCGTCCCAGCTCTCCACAGCTCTCCATAGCCCGTCCCAATCCTCCACAGCCCATCCCAGCCTAACACAGCCCGTCCCAGCCGAACACAGCTTATCCCAGCCCACCACAGCCAGTCCCAGCCCACCACAGCCCGTCCCAGCTAAACACAGTCCGTCCCAGCCCACCACACTCACCACAACTCGTCCCAGACCGTTCCAGCACAGCACAGCCCATCCAAGCCCACCACAGCCCGTCCCAGCCCACCATAGCCGTTCTAGCCCGTCCCAGCCCACCACAGCCCTTCCCAGCCCCCCACAGCCCACCACAGCCCCTCCCAGCCCCCCACAGCCCACCACAGCCCCTCCCAGCCCTACACAGTCCGTCCCAGCCCACCACAGTGCGTCCAAGTCCGTCCCAGCCCACCAGAGCCCGTCCCAGCCCTCCACAGCCCACCAGAGCCTGTCCCCGCCCACCCCGGCCCATCACAGCCCGTCTCAGCTCATCACAGCTCGTCCCAGCCCACCACAGCCCGTCCCAGCCCACCACAGCCCGTCCCAGCCCACCACAACCAACCACAGCCCGTCCCCATCCCACCAGAGCCTGTCCCAGCCCACCACGGCCCGTCCCGGCCCACCACGGCCCGTCCCAGCCCACCCCAGCCTGTCCCAGCCTACCACAGCCCGTCCCAGCCCACCACAGCCCGTCCCAGCCCACCACAGCCCGTCCCACCACACCACAGTCCGACCCAGCCCACCACGGCCCGTCCCAGCCCACCACGGCCCACCACGGCTTGCCACGGCCCAGCCCAGCCCACCACAGCCCGTCCCAGCCCACCACGGCCCGTCCCAGCCCGCCACGGCCCGTCCCAACCCGCCACGGCCCGTCCCAGCCCGCCACGGCCCGTCCCAGCCCGCCACAATTTGTCCCAGCCTACCACAGCCCGTCCCAGATCACCACAGCCCGTCCCAGCCCACCACAGACCACCACAGTTCATCCCAGCCCACCACAGTTCGTCCCAGCCCGCCACGGCCCGTCCCGGCCCACCACGGCCCGTCCCAGCTCACCACAGCCTGTCCCAGCCCACCACGGGCTGTCCCAGCCGACCACGGCCCGTCCCAGCTCCCCACGGCCCGTCCCAGCCCGTCCCAGCCCACGACAACCCGTCCCAGCCCATGAAAGCCCGTCCCAGCTTACCACATCCCATCCCAGCTTACCACAGCCCATCACAGCCCACCACAGACCACCACAGACCACCACAGTTCGTCCCAGTCCTCCACAACCCGTCCCAGCCCGCCACGGCCCGTCCCGGCCCACCACGGCCCGTCCCGGCCCACCACGGCCCGTCCCGGCCCACCACAGCCTGTCCCAGCCAAACACAGCCTGTCCCAGACAAACACAGCCTTTCCCGGCCCACCACGGCTTGTCCCGGCCCGCCACGGCCCGTCCCAGCCCGCCACGGCCCACCCCAGCCCACCACAGCCCGCCCCAGCCCACCACAGCCCACCACAGTTCATCCCAGCCCACCACGGCCCGTCCCAGCCCACCACGGCACACTACAGCCCGTCCCAGCCCTCCACAGCCCACTACAGCCCGTCCCAGCCCACCACAGCCCGTCCCAGCCCACCACAGCCCACCACAGCCTGTCCCAGCCCACCAGAGCCCATTGCAGCCCATCACAGCTCGTTCCAGACCACCAGAGCCCGTCCCAGCCCACCACAGCCCGTCTCAGCTCACCACAGCCCGTCCCAGACGACCACAGCCCGTCCCAGCCCACCACAGCCCACCACAGCCCGTCCCAGCCCAGCGCAGCCCGTCCCAGCCCACCACATCCCGTCCCAGCCCACCAGAGCCCGTCCCAGCCTGTTTCAGCCCACCACGGCTAACCACGGCCTGTCCCGGCCCACCACGGCCAACCACGGTCCACCATGGCCCACCACAGCACACCACGGTCCACCACGGCCCTTCCCAGTACACCACAGTCCACCACAGCCCGTCCCAGCCCACCACGGGCCACCCCAGCCCACCACGGCCCACCCCAGCCCACCACAGCCCGTCCCAGCATATCCCAGCCCGTCGCAGCCCATCCCAGCCCGTCCCAGCACACCACAGACCGTCCCAGTCCACCACAGACCGTCCCAGCATGTCCCAGCCCGTCCCAGCCCATCACAGCCCGTTCCAGACCACCACAGCCCGTTCCAGCCCACCACAGCCCACCGCAGCCCTTCCCAGCCTGTCCCAGCTCACCACAGACCGTCACCGCCCACCACAGCCCGTCACCGCCCACCACAGCCCGTCCCAGCCCACCACACCCCGTCCCTGCTCCTCCCAGCCCGTCCCAGCCCACCACAGACCGTCCCAGGCCGTCTCCGCCCACCACAGCCCGTCTCCGCCCACCACAGCCCGTCTCCGCCCACCACAGCCCGTCCCCGCCCACCGCAGCCCGTTCCCGCAAACCACAGCTTGTCCCAGCCCACCACAGCCCGTCCCAGCCCAACCACAGCCCGTTCCAGACCACCAGAGCCCACCAGAGCCCACCACAGAATGTCCCAGGCCACCACAGCCTGTCTCAGCCTATCCCAGCCTGTCCCAGCCCGTCCCAGCCCGTCCCAGCCCACAGCAGCCCTTCCCAGCCCACCACAGCCCGTCCCAGCCCACCACAGCCCACCCCAGCCTGTCCCAGCCCGTCCCCGCCCACCACAGCCCGTCCCAGCCCACCACAGACCGGCCCACCACAGCCCGTCCCAGCCCACCACAGCCTGTCCCAGCCCACCACAGACCGTCACAGCCTGTCCCAGCCCACCACAGACCGTCCCAGCCCACGACAGCCCGTCCCAGCACACCACAGCCCGTCCCAGCACACCACAGCCCGTCCCAGCACACCACAGCCCGTCCCAGCCCGTCCCAGCCTGTCCCAGCCCACCACGGCCCACCACAGCCCATCACAGCCCACCACGGTCCACCACAGACCACCACAGACCACCACAGTTCGTCCCAGTCCTCCACAACCCGTCGCGGCCCACCACGGCCCGTCCCGGCCCACCAGTGCCTGTCCCAGCCCACCACGGCCCGTCTCAGCCCACCACGGCCCGTCTCAGCCCACCACGGCCCGTCTCAGCCCACCACAACCCGTCCCAGACGACCACAGCCCGTCGCAGCCCACCACAGCCCACCACAGCCCGTCCCAGCCCACCACACCCCGTCCCAGCCCACCACAACCCCGTCCCTGCTCCTCCCAGCCCGTCCCAGCCCACAACACAATGTCCCAGCCCACCACAGACCGTCCCAGGCCGTCTCCGCCCACCACAGCCCGTCTCCGCCCACCACAGCCCGTCCCCGCCCACCACAGCCCGTTCCCCGCAAACCACAGCTTGTCCCAGCGCACCACAGCCCGTCCCAGCCCGTCCCAGCCCATCCACAGCCCGTTCCAGACCACCAGAGCCCACCAGAGCCCACCACAGAATGTCCCAGGCCACCACAGCCTGTCTCAGCCTATCCCAGCCTGTCCCAGCCCGTCCCAGCCCACAGCAGCCCGTCCCAGCCAACCACAGCCCGTCCCAGCCCACCACAGACCGTCACAGCCTGTCCCAGCCCACCACAGCCCGTCCCAGCACACCACAGCCCGTCCCAGCACACCACAGCCCGTCCCAGCCAGTCCCAGCCCACCACAGCCCGTCCCAGCCTGTCCCAGCCCACCACGGCCCACCAAAGCCCATCACAGCCCACCACGGTCCACCACAGACCACCACAGACCACCACAGTTTGTCCCAGTCCTCCACAACCCGTCGCGGCCCACCACGGCCCGTCCCAGCCCACCACGGCCCGTCCCGGCCCACCACGGCCCGTCCCGGCCCACCACGGCCCGTCCCGGCCCACCACGGCCTGTCACAGCCAAACACAGCCTGTCCCAGACAAACACAGCCTTTCCTGGCCCACCACGGCCCGGCCCGACCCACCACGGCCCGTCCCAGCCCGCCACGGCCCGTCCCAACCCGCCACGGCCCGTCCCAGCCTGCCACGGCCCGTCCCAGCCCGCCACGGCCCGTCCCAGCCCGCCACGGCCCGCCCCAGCCCACCACAGCCCCACCCAGCCCATCACAGGCCACTACAGCACACCACAGCCTACCGCAGACCACCACAGCCCGTCCCACCCTGTCACAGCTCGTACCAGCCCGACACAGCCCACCACAGCCCGTCTCAGCTCACCACAGCCTGTCCCAGCCCACCACGGCCCACCACAGCCCGTCCCAGCTAAACACAGTCCGTCCCAGCCCACCACACTCACCACAACTCGTCCCAGACCGTTCCAGCACAGCACAGCCCATCCAAGCCCACCACAGCCCGTCCCAGCCCACCATAGCCGTTCTAGCCCGTCCCAGCCCACCACAGCCCTTCCCAGCCCCCCACAGCCCACCACAGCCCCTCCCAGCCCCCCACAGCCCACCACAGCCCCTCCCAGCCCTACACAGTCCGTCCCAGCCCACCACAGTGCGTCCAAGTCCGTCCCAGCCCACCAGAGCCCGTCCCAGCCCTCCACAGCCCACCAGAGCCTGTCCCCGCCCACCCCGGCCCATCACAGCCCGTCTCAGCTCATCACAGCTCGTCCCAGCCCACCACAGCCCGTCCCAGCCCACCACAGCCCGTCCCAGCCCACCACAACCAACCACAGCCCGTCCCCATCCCACCAGAGCCTGTCCCAGCCCACCACGGCCCGTCCCGGCCCACCACGGCCCGTCCCAGCCCACCCCAGCCTGTCCCAGCCTACCACAGCCCGTCCCAGCCCACCACAGCCCGTCCCAGCCCACCACAGCCCGTCCCACCACACCACAGTCCGACCCAGCCCACCACGGCCCGTCCCAGCCCACCACGGCCCACCACGGCTTGCCACGGCCCAGCCCAGCCCACCACAGCCCGTCCCAGCCCACCACGGCCCGTCCCAGCCCGCCACGGCCCGTCCCAACCCGCCACGGCCCGTCCCAGCCCGCCACGGCCCGTCCCAGCCCGCCACAATTTGTCCCAGCCTACCACAGCCCGTCCCAGATCACCACAGCCCGTCCCAGCCCACCACAGACCACCACAGTTCATCCCAGCCCACCACAGTTCGTCCCAGCCCGCCACGGCCCGTCCCGGCCCACCACGGCCCGTCCCAGCTCACCACGGCCTGTCCCAGCCCACCACGGGCTGTCCCAGCCGACCACGGCCCGTCCCAGCTCCCCACGGCCCGTCCCAGCCCGTCCCAGCCCACGACAACCCGTCCCAGCCCATGAAAGCCCGTCCCAGCTTACCACATCCCATCCCAGCTTACCACAGCCCATCACAGCCCACCACAGACCACCACAGACCACCACAGTTCGTCCCAGTCCTCCACAACCCGTCCCAGCCCGCCACGGCCCGTCCCGGCCCACCACGGCCCGTCCCGGCCCACCACAGCCTGTCCCAGCCAAACACAGCCTGTCCCAGACAAACACAGCCTTTCCCGGCCCACCACGGCTTGTCCCGGCCCGCCACGGCCCGTCCCAGCCCGCCACGGCCCACCCCAGCCCACCACAGCCCGCCCCAGCCCACCACAGCCCACCACAGTTCATCCCAGCCCACCACGGCCCGTCCCAGCCCACCACGGCACACTACAGCCCGTCCCAGCCCTCCACAGCCCACTACAGCCCGTCCCAGCCCACCACAGCCCGTCCCAGCCCACCACAGCCCACCACAGCCTGTCCCAGCTCATCCCAGCCCACCACAGCCCACCACAGTTTGTCCCAGCCCACCACAGCCCGTCCCAGCCCACCACAGGCCACTACAGCATACCACAGGCCACTACAACACACCACAGCCCGTCACAGCACGTCCCAGCTCGTCACAGCACGTCCCAGCGTACCACAGCCCACCCCAGCATGTCCCAGGCCCCCACAGCCCACGACAGCCCTTCCCAGCCCACGACAGCCCTTCCCAGCCCATGACAGCCTTTCCCAGCCCACGACAGCCCGTCCCAGCCCACCACAGACTACTACAGAACACCTCAGACCACTACAGAACACCTCAGACCACTACAGAGCACCACAGCCTACCGCAGCCCACCACAGCCCGTCACAGCTTGTCCCAGCCCGTCCCCGCCCACCACAGCCCGTCCCCGCCCACCACAGCCCGTCCCCGCCCACCACAGCTTGTCCCAGCTCGTCCCAGCCCGTCCCAGGCCTTCCCAGCCCACCACAGCCCGTCCCGGACCACGAAAGCCCCTCCCGGACCTACCACAACCCGTCCCCGACCACCACAGCAGGTCCAAGCCCACCACAGCCTGTCCCAGCCCACCACAGACCGTCCCAGCTCTCCACAGCTCTCCATAGCCCGTCCCAATCCTCCACAGCCCATCCCAGCCTAACACAGCCCGTCCCAGCCGAACACAGCTTATCCCAGCCCACCACAGCCAGTCCCAGCCCACCACAGCCCGTCCCAGCCCACCACAGCCCGTCCCAGCCCACCACAGGCCACTACAGCACACCACAGCCCGTCTCAGCTCACCACAGCCTGTCCCAGCCCACCACGGCCCACCACAGCCCGTCCCAGCTAAACACAGACCGTCCCAGCCCACCACACTCACCACAACTCGTCCCAGACCGTTCCAGCACAGCACAGCCCATGCAAGCCCACCACAGCCCGTCCCAGCCCACCATAGCCGTTCTAGCCTGTCCCAGCCCACCACAGCCCTTCCCAGCCCACCACAGCCCACCACAGCCCCTCCCAGCCCACCACAACCAACCACAGCCCGTCCCCATCCCACCACAGCCTGTCCCAGCCCACCACAGCCCGTTCCAGCCCACCACAGCCCTTTCCAGCCCACCGCAGCCTGTCCCAGCCCACCATGGCACACCACAGACCACCACAGCCCGTCCCAGACCACCACAGCCCACCATGGCTTACCACGACCCACCACAGCCTGTCCCAGCCCATCCCAGACCACCACAGCCTGTCCCAGCCCACCACATAAAGTACCAGCCCATAGAAGCCCACCACAGCCCGTCCCAGCCCACCACGGCCCGTCCCAGCCCACCCCAGCCCACCAAAGCGCACCACAGCCCATCTCAGCTCACCACAACCCGTACCAGACCACCACAGCCCACCACAGCCGGTTACAGCTTATCACAGCCCATCCCAGCCCGCCACAGCCCGTCCCGGACCTACCAGAACCCGTCCCTGACCACCACATGAGGTCCAAGCCCACCACAGCCCGTCCCAGCCCACCACAGCCTGTCCCAACCCACCAAAGCCCATTCCAGCCCTTCCCAGCCCACCACAGCATGTCCCAGACCCCCACAGCCCACGACAGCCCGTCCCAGCCCACGACAGCCCGTCCCAGCCCACGACAGCCCGTCCCAGCCCACCACAGACCACTACAGCCCACCACAGACCACTACAGCCCACCACAGACCACCACAGCCCGTCACAGCTCGTCACAGCCCGTCACAGCTCGTCCCAGCCCATCCCAGCCCACCACAGCATGTCCCAGCCCACGAACGCCCGTCCCAGCCCACCACAGCCCACCACAGCCCGTCCCAGCCCACGACAGCCCGTCCCAGCCCACGACAGCCCTCCACAGCTTGTCCCAGCCCACCACAGCGCGTCCCAGCCCACCACAGACCACTACAGCACACCACAGCCTACCACAGCCCACCACAGCCCGTCCCAGCCCGTCACAGCTCGTCCCAGCCCACCACAGCATGTCCCAGGCCACCATAGCCCACCATAGCCCGTCCCAGTCCGTCCCAGCCCACCACGGCCCGTCCCAGCCCACCACGGCCCGTCCCAGCCCACCTGTGTTAGGAACAGTATCTCACCTTCTTCATGTTGGCACCTCCTTTCGCTATGATGTTCTTGTGGAACTGTTTGCAGATGGGGACAGAAATAGAAAAGCTTTTTTCAACCTAATAGAGAAAGGAAGGGAGAACTGAAGATTACACTGTCGTGGCAAGGGAGGCCCGACTTCAGGAGCTCTGATAAACGAGCTTTTGAGAACAGGCTTAGACCCAAGGAAGTTCTCTATACGAGGGACTTTTGTAAGACTAAACAAAGGCAAGGACGTTCCCCTATAGCCTTCCCATAACAGGTACTATCCCCCTGCCTCCATTCAGCCAAAACAGCGCCGACAGCTCCCTCCTCTTGAGGTGTTTTAGCTCTACCCAAGCCAGTAGAGCTCTGCTTTGCCCCAGGGTTATCCAATCACGGAGGAGGGAAGAGCAGGCAGAAGACCTCCTTACCAGGTCTGCCACCATCTTTTGCATGTACTCGGTGCACTTCTCCACCTCGTTTTTGGGACCTCGGAGTTGGACGATGTCACTCTTGTGTGCAGGGTCTGGGAAGCTGATGATAACCTGCAGGAGCGGTCATTTCTAGTTAGCTCAAGCAAAAGCAAGAACCCTTGTGTCAGACACATGCAAAGGTTGGGGGGATCCTACCCATGCCCTTTCCCCATTCAGAAAAGGGGAACCGTGTTAGCGGCCTCTGGCTAAAAGAACTATCTTCTCAGACACTTGCGCTACAGAGCCACTAAAGTTACGACTTCTGTGACGACAGGCCTACTACCCATGTAGGAAAGAACCCCTCTGGATTCCTCCTCTCCTACAAAGCCTTACCTCTGGGAATTGCTCCCGGATTTCCCAGACCCGCTCAGCCTTCTGCCCAGTGATGGTCCGGTGGAATTTCTGCTCAACGATTAGGTCCGCAGCGTGTTCATTTTCCTGATGGGAACAGAGGGCACACTGAGTGTTCAGCCGGAGAGCCATCTACTTTGACTTAGCGGTTTGCTGCCCGACGGTTTACTTGCCAGCACTGTCCCTCTTTTCTCCAGACCAAATTCACTCTGCGTTGACAGAGAAGGGCTACCCGAGGGAACAGGGGAAGACATTTGTGAAGAGGAACTTGCACTTGTCATGAGATCCAAGTGCTCCGTGGGCAAGGGGCACACACTCGCACCAGAAGGTTACAAGGGAACATGAGAGCCCAAACCCTGCAGTCTCCCAAACATCACGTCCTACCCACTCACCATACGGGAAGCGAGTTCCAGCAGCTCTTTCTTGGCCTGTGGGACCCCCTGTGGGTCTCCTTCCATTCTGATCGGGTTGCTCTTCTCGTTGTCCGGGGGAATGCGCACAGACACCTTGTACAGATCCTTCATCCTGTTAACTTCGAGGCAAGGACTGTGGTGACGCCGTCTGCTAGGCAAAGACCTGGAAGCAAGGCACCTGGATTATCACTGCTCAGAGGCTGTTGAAGAAGTAAAGCCGCCTCTGGGAAGGGCTCGGCGGGGTAGGGTTGAGACAGGGGAAATTGCCTCTTCCCCCTGGAGTTCACTGAGAGCAGACCTGTGCCACACGAGAGCCTGTCCAAGTAAATACCGTGGCATCTACAGAGCCCATTGTTCCCTTGTCAGAGCGAGGCGTGTTTCTTCCCCAAACAGTATCACATTTAGAGCAGAGGATAATCGTTCCTTTCTACCCCAAACTCTTGGCTGGGGTCACGTTGCAGTGCTATCAAACTAGCAGACCGCAACAAGGCTTTACCGTTGGCCATATTCTACTGCCGGTGCTGTAGCGCCTTCCTCCAGAGGCCAGACCACACTGCTCCTCCTCCAGCTGACACCCTCTCCCACAAGCCACAGGGCTATTTAACCCCTTAGCGGGAACCAGCTACACCTGCACGTCATCCACGTCAATCAACCCACTGCCTCTGAGGCAAGGCCACAGCTGCGTGTTATCAATGCTAATCAACCCACCGCCTTCATTCCTCTACAGGGAGAAGCTCACCAAGCACATTTCCACCACCCACAACTGGCTGCTAAAATGTCATTCGCACAGAGAAGTAATTCCACTACTGTTCAGGCTCCCAAGGTACTTTCACACGTTAAAGCCATCGCAAGGCCTCACGGCCCATTTCTCTCCTTGTACCACCACCACTCCAGGAAAGCAGAGGAAACGTGATGGAGACAGCACACTGGGTGAGCTACAGAGCCCCTGATACCATCTACTAAACACGAAGAGTGTGAGCATGGGAAGGACTAGAAAGGCACTCCACTTACCGTTTAGCTGCGTTCTTGCCAATGAGGTGTCGGTGGAATTGGTGGTCAGCCTTGATTATTGCGTAATCCATCCCGTGGATCTAAAAAGAATTATATTTTTATATCTATATCTATATATGTATGTATGTCCACTATTATATATTATATTATATAGGGCCAGGTAGGACAGGCCACCGCTTCTGTCTCGTGCCCTAAGTAACTGCCTACTGCCACTATTGGCACTGACTCACCAGCGGTCAGCTACAAGCACTTCTGCTCTTAAGCAGAGCACAAGCGTTCCTCTGCTTTGAGAAGAGAGCATTGTGCTCATGAAACATCGAAAAGACTCACTTCTATGCCTCTCCAGCTATAACCAAGAGAATCCTTCCTTCTCCGCACCAAAAAAATTAATGCTGACTTTTCAAGGATGCTATGGATGACCAAGGGGTGTCATCCACCTGCCACACAATTTGTCTCCTGCAAGTTCGATTAAGCATGCCAAGACATCCTATGGATGTGACAAACACCTCATCACCTCTGCTCTGTTGCCCCTTCTTCCCCCAGTTTCTTACTGGAACTAGTAACTGCAGCTCACCAGTTCCTTGAGCACGGCTTCAATCTGTTCCTGAGCCACATGCACATCTTCTGTAGGTCCTTCCAAAGTGATGTTATCCTCTCCTCCAGTGAATTTGATGTGAACCTTGAGGTGAAGGACAATGAATCTCTTCAGAATTTGCCAAGATCCAAGCCAGGCCAATGCTTTTGGTCAGGCCTACACCATCGATCCCTGCCACTGAGAGATGTGCTCCTTCCCAAAAAGCCCAGACCAAATCCCCACAATTTTACAAGTCAGAAACTTAACAATTTCGGCCATATGGCAGTGCCTAGAGCCCAAGGCTCTGGTGCCGTCCCGGTTTCTGCAAGGGCTTTGGAGAAGTTTACTCATTTAGCCTTTATCTAGATACCGTCTAACTCCCCAGGGAGAAGCCTCGCTGCACTCGCCATTTCCAGGTATCCTACTACATCAGTTCTCAAAACAGCACCACATAAAGCTTCCTTGGAAGGGCTCAACCCATGACAATAACATAGGAGGAGCAGTGTTTGCAGCAGTAAAAGAGAGGGTTCCCTTGAACAGCAAAGATCTGTGTCATTTCCCCCTGGGTTTACCCACGCTAGAATACACCTCTCTCTTTCGTGACGAGTGATCTGGACTAAACCTTTTTCTACGCCGGGGGTGCTAAGCTAACCAGCTCACCCATACCTTTGGCATCTGCTGAGTGATTTTGGCCAGGTTCTGTCCTTTCTTTCTAATAATGAAACGATGAAGCCAAGAGGGGGCAGAGACCGAGGAGACGGTAAAACTGTTGGCCTGAGAGACAGAAAAACAGAGAAGCTGTTTGATGGACAAACCACAGCACACCACAGCAAGTCCCAGCCCACCACAGCCCGTCCCAGCCACCCACAGCCCGTCCCCAGCCCGTCCCAGCTCACCACAGCCCATCCCAGCCCACCACAGCCCACCAGACCCCGTCCAGGACCACCACAGTCCGTTCCAGCCCACCACAGCCCGTCCCCGCCCAACACAGCCCGTCCCAGCCCACCACGGCCCATCACAGCCCACCACAGTTCACCACAGCCCGTCCTAGCCCTGCACGGCCCGTCCCAGCCCACCACGGACCACCACGGCCCATCTCAGCCCACCACAGCCTGTCCAAGCCCAGCACAGCCCTCCACAACCCTCCACAGCCCGTCCCAACCCTCCACAGCTCATCCCAGCCTACCACAGCCCGTCGCAGCCCAACACAGCTTATCCCAGCCCACCGAAACCCGTCCCAGCCCACCGCAACCCGTCCCAGCCCACCACAGCCCACCACAGGTCACCACAGCCCACCACCGGTCACCACAGCTCACCACAGGTCACCACAGCCTGTTTCAGCCCACCACGGCAAACCACGGCCCGTCCCAGCCCACCACGGCCCGCCATGGCCCACCACAGCTCGTCCCAGATAAACACGGCGCACCACAGCCCACCACGGCCCGTCCCAGCCCCTCCCAGCCCGTCTCAGCCTGTCCCTGCTCGTCCAAGCCCGTCCCAGCCAACCACGGCCCGTCCCAGCCAACCACGGCCCGTCCCAGCCCGTCGCAGCCCACGACAGCCCGTCCCAGCCCACCAGAGCCCACCAGAGCCCACCACAGCTCGTCACAGCCCACCACAGCCCACAAGAGCTTGTCACAGACCACCACAGCCCGTCCCAGCCCACCACAGCCCACTACGGCCCACCACAGCCCGTCCCAGCCCACCACAGCCCGTCCCAGCCCACCACAGCCCGTCCCAGCCCACCACAGCCCGTCCCAGCTCGTCCCAGACCACCACAGCCTCTCACAGCACACCACAGCCCGTAACAGCCCACCACAGCAAGTACCAGCCCGTCCCAGCCCACCACGGCCCGTCTCAGCCCACCACGGCCCTTCTCAGCCCACCACGGCCCGTCTCAGCTCACCACAACCCGTCCCAGACGACCACAGCCCGTCCCAGCCCACCACAGCCCGTCCCAGCCCACCACGGCCCGTCCCAGCCAACCACAGCCCGTCCCAGCCTGTTTCAGCCCACCACGGCTAACCACGGCCTGTCCCGGCCCACCACGGCCAACCACGGTCCACCATGGCCCACCAGAGCACACCACGGCCCACCACGGCCCTTCCCAGTCCACCACAGCGCACCACAGCCTGTCCCAGCCCACCACGGCCCGTCCAGCCCACCACGGCCCATCACAGCCCGTCCTAGCCCAGCACGGCCAACCACGGTCCACCATGGCCCACCAGAGCACACCACGGCCCACCACGGCCCTTCCCAGTCCACCACAGCCCACCACAGCCTGTCCCAGCCCACCACGGCCCGTCCCAGCCCACCACGGCCGCCCATGGCCCACCACAGCTCGTCCCAGATAAACACGGCGCACCACAGCCCACCACAGCCCGTCCCAGCCCACCGCAGCCCGTCCCAGCTCGTCCCAGACCACCACAGCCTCTCACAGCCTACCACAGCCCGTCCCAGCTTACCACAGCCCACCACAGACCGTCCCAGCCCACCACAACCCGTCCCAGCCCACCGCAGCGCGTCCCAGCCCACCACAACCCGTCCCAGCCCACCACAGCCCGTCCCAGCCCACCACAGCCCGTCCCAGCCCACCACTGCCCGTCCCAGCCCGTCCCAGCCCGTCCCAACCCTCCAAAGCCCGTCCCAGCACACCACAGCCCACCACAGCCCGTCCCAGCTTACCACAGCCCGTCCCAGCTTACCACAGCCCACACCAGACCGTCGCAGCCCACCACAGCCCGTCCCAGCCCACCACAGCCCGTCCCAGCCCACCACTGCCCGTCCCAGCCCGTCCCAACCCTCCAAAGCCCGTCCCAGCACACCACAGCCCACCACAGCCCATCAGAGCCCACCACAGCCCGTCCCAGCTTACCACAGCCCACACCAGACCGTCCCAGCCCACCACTGCC
The DNA here is from genome assembly GCF_023638135.1 of Falco biarmicus. NCBI lineage: Eukaryota > Metazoa > Chordata > Aves > Falconiformes > Falconidae > Falco > Falco biarmicus. The sequence goes on along the minus strand of NW_026612013.1, from coordinate 78,954 downwards.
CGTCCCAGCCCGTCCCAGCCTGTCCCAACCCACCACCCGCCCGTCCCAGCCCACCACAGCCCACCACAGCCCACCGCAGCCCATCCCAGCCCACCACGGCCCGTCCCAGCCCGTGCCAACCCGTCACAACACACCACAGCCCACCACAGCCCGTCCTACCCACCACAGCGTGTCCCAACCCACCACAGCCCACCACAGCCCTTCAGAACCCACCACAGCCCACCACAGCCCGTCCCAGCCCACCACAGCCCGTCCCAGGCCACCACAGACCACCACAGCCCACCACAGCCCGTGAAGCCCACCACAGCCCGCCTCAGCCCACTACAGCCCGTCCCAGCCCACCACAGCCCGTCCCAGCCCACCATAACCAACCACAGCCTATCCCAGCCGATCCCAGCCACCACAGCCCGTCCCATCACACCACAGCCCACCACAGCCCGTCCCAGCCCACCACAGCCCACCACAGCCCACCGCAGCCCAGCCCAGCCCACCACGGCCCGTCCCAGCCCGTGCCAACCCGTCACAACACACCACAGCCCACCACAGCCCGTCCCTACCCACCACAGCGTGTCCCAACCCACCACAGCCCTTCAGAACCCACCACAGCCCACCACAGCCCGTCCCAGCCCACCACAGCACGTCCCAGGCCACCACAGACCACCACAGCCCACCACAGCCCTTGCCAGCCCACCACAGCCCGCCTCAGCCCACTACAGCCCGTCCCAGCCCACCACAGCCCACCACAGCTTGTCCCAGACCACCACAGCTCTTCCCAGCCCACCATAACCAACCACAGCCTATCCCAGCCGATCCCAGCCCACCACAGCCCGTCCCATCACACCACAGCCCACCACAGCCCGTCCCAGCCAACCACGGCCCGTCCCAGCCCACCACAGCCCGTCCCAGCCCACCACGGCCCACCACAGCCCACCACGGCCCATCCGGGCCCAACACAGCCCACCAAGGCGCACCACAGCCCATCCCAGCCCATTACAGCCTGTCCCAGACCACCACATCCCATCTCAGCCCACCACAGCCCGTCCCAGCCCACCACAACCGACCACATCCCACCACAGCCCACCACGGCCGACCACAGCCCACCACGGCAGACCACAGCCCACCACGGCCCATCCAAGCCCACCCACGGCCCATCCAAGCCCACCACGGTCCACCACGGCACGTCCCAGCCCACCACAGAGCATCACAGCCCGTCCCAGCCCACCACAGTATGTCCCAGACCCCCAGAGCCCGTCACAGCCCACCACAGCCCGTCCAGCCCGTCCCAGCCCACCACAGCCCACCACCGCCCCGTGCCAACCCACCAGAGCCCGTCCCAGCTCACCACAGCCCACCACAGCCCGTCCCAGACCACAAGAGGTCGTCCCAGCCCACCACTAACCCACCAAAGCCCGTCCCCCGCCCACCACAGCCCGTCCCAGCCAACCACAGCACACCACAGCCTGCCCCAACCCACCTGAGCCCGTCCCAGCTTACCACAGCCCACCACAGCCCGTCACAGCCCGTCCCAGCCCACCAGAGGTCGTCCCAGCTCCCCATAACCCACCACAACCCACCACAGCCCTTCCCAGCCCACCACAGCCCGTCCCAGCCCACCACGGCCGCCGCAGAGCATCAGAGCCCGTCCCAGCCCACCACAATCCCGTCCCAGCCCACTATAGCCCGTCCCAGCCCACCACAACCCGTTCTAGCTCACCACAACCCACCACAGCGCACCATAGCCCACCACAGCGCACCAGAGTCTGTCCCGGCCCACCAGAGCCTGTCCCAGCCCACCACAGCCCGTCCCAGCCCACCGCAGCCCGCCACGGCCCGTCCCAGCCCACCACAGCACATTCCAGACCACCAGAGCCCTTCCCAGTTCACCACAGCCCACCACAGCCCGTCCAATTTCGCCACAGCCCGTCTCAGCTCACCACAACCCACCACAGCCCGTCCCAGCCCACCGCAGCCTATCCCAACCCGTCCCAGCCCACCACGGCCCGTCCCAGCCCACCACGGCCCGTCCCAGCCCACCACGGCCCGTCCCAGCCCACGACAGCTCGTCCCAGCCCACGACAGTCCGTCCCAGCCCACCAGAGCCCACCAGAGCTCGTCCCAGCCCACCACAGCCCACAAGAGCTTGTCACAGACCACCACAGCCCGTCCCAGCCCACCACAGCCCACTACGGCCCACCACAGCCCGTCCCAGCCCACCACAGCCCGTCCCAGCCCACCACAGCCCGTCCCAGCCCACCACAGCCCGTTTCAGCCCACCACAGCCCGTCCCAGCTCGTCCCAGACCACCACAGCCTCTCACAGCACACCACAGCCCGTAACAGCCCACCACAGCAAGTACCAGCCCGTCCCAGCCCACCACGGCCCGTCTCAGCCCACCACGGCCCGTCTCAGCCCACCACGGCCCGTCTCAGCTCACCACAACCCGTCCCAGACGACCACAGCCCGTCCCAGCCCACCACAGCCCACCACAGCCCCTTCCCAGCCCACCACAGCCCGTCCCAGCCCACCACAGCCCGTCCCAGCCCACCAGAGCCCGTCCCAGCCCACCACAGCCCGTCCCAGCCTGTTTCAGCCCCACCACGGCTAACCACGGCCTGTCCCGGCCCACCACGGCCAACCACGGTCCACCATGGCCCACCAGAGCACACCACGGCCCACCACGGCCCTTCCCAGTCCACCACAGCCCACCACAGCCTGTCCCAGCCCACCACGGCCCGTCCCAGCCCACCACGGCCCGTCGCAGCCCACCACGGCCCGTCGCAGCTCACCACGGCCCACCACAGCCCACCACGGCCCGTCGCAGCCCACCACGGCCCACCCCAGCCCACCACGGCCCGTCCCAGCCCACCACGGCCCATCACAGCCCACCACAGTTCACCACAGCCCGTCCTAGCCCAGCACGGCCCGTCCCAGCCCACCACGGACCACCACGGCCCATCTCAGCCCACCACAGCCTGTCCAAGCCCAGCACAGCCCTCCACAACCCTCCACAGACCGTCCCAACCCTCCACAGCTCATCCCAGCCTACCACAGCCCGTCGCAGCCCAACACAGCTTATCCCAGCCCACCGCAGCCCGTCCCAGCCCACCCGCAGACCGTCCTAGCCCACCGAAACCCGTCCCAGCCCACCGCAACCCGTCCCAGCCCACCACAGCCCACGACTGGTCACCACAGCCCAACACAGCTCACTACAGCCCACCACAGGTCACCACAGCCTGTTTCAGCCCACCACGGCAAACCACGGCCCGTCCCAGCCCACCACGGCCCGCCATGGCCCACCACAGCTCGTCCCAGATAAACACGGCGCACCACAGCCCACCACGGCCCGTCCCGGCCCACCACAGCCCGTCCCAGCCCACCACAGCACACCACAGCCCATCACAGCCCACCACAGCCCGTCCCAGCTTACCACAGCCCACCACAGACCGTCCCAGCCCACCACAGCCCGTTCCAGCCCCTCCCAGCCCGTCCCAGCCCACCACTGCCCGTCCCAGCCCACCACTGCCCGTCCCAGTCCACCACTGCCCGTCCCAGCCCGTCCCAGCTCGTCCCAACGTACCAAAGCCCGTCCCAGCCCACCACAGCCCACCACAGCCCATCACAGCCCACCACAGCCCGTCCCAGCTTACCACAGCCCACACCAGATCGTCCCAGCCCACCACAGCCCGTCCCAGCCCACCACAGCCCGTCCCAGCCCACCACAGCCTGTCCCAGCCCGTCCCAACCCACCACATCCCGTCCCAGCCCATCACAGCCCGTCCCAGCCTACCACAGCCCACCACAGCCCATCCCAGCCCACCACGGCCCGACCCAGCCCGTGCCAACCCGTCACAACACACCACAGCCCACCACAGCCCACCAAAGCCCGTCCCAGCACACCACAGCCCACCACAGCCCAGCCCAGCCCACCACGGCCCGTCCCAGCTTACCACAGCCCACACCAGACGGTCCCAGCCAACCACAGCCCGTCCCAGCCCACCACAGCCCGTCCCAGCCCACCACTGCCCGTCCCAGCCCACCACTGCCCGTCCCAGCCCGTCCCAGCCCGTCCCAACCCACCACAGCCCGTCCCAGCCCACCACAGCCCACCACAGCCCACCGCAGCTCATGCCAGCCCACCACGGCCCGTCCCAGCCCGTGCCAACTTGTCACAACACACCACAGCCCACCACAGCCCCGTCCCTACCCACCACAGCGTGTCCCAACCCACCACAGCCCACCACAGCCCTTCAGAACCCACCACAGCCCACCACAGCCCGTCCCAGCCCACCACAGCACGTCCCAGGCCACCACAGACCACCACAGCCCACCACAGCCCTTGCCAGCCCACCACAGCCCGCCTCAGCCCACTACAGCCCGTCCCAGCCCACCACAGCTTGTCCCAGACCACCACAGCTCTTCCCAGCCCACCATAACCAACCACAGCCTATCCCAGCCGATCCCAGCCCACCACAGCCCGTCCCATCACTCCACAGCCCACCACTGCCCGTCCCAGCCAACCACGGCCCGTCCCAGCCCACCACAGCCCGTCCCAGCCCACCACGGCCCACCACAGCCCACCACGGCCCATCCGGGCCCAACACAGCCCACCAAGGCGCACCACAGCCCATCCCAGACCATTACAGCCTGTCCCAGACAACCACATCCCATCTCAGCCCACCACAGCCTGTCCAAGCCCACCACAACCGACCACAGCCCACCACAGCCCACCACGGCCGACCACAGCCCACCACGGCCGACCACAGCCCACCACGGCCCATCCAAGCCCACCACGGCCCATCCAAGCCCACCACGGTCCACCACGGCACGTCCCAGCCCACCACAGAGCACCACAGCCCGTTCCAGCCCGTCCCAGCCCACCACAGTATGTCCCAGACCACCAGAGCCCGTCCCAGCCCACCACAGCCCGTCCCAGCCCACCACAGCCCACCACGCCCCGTGCCAACCCACCAGAGCCCGTCCCAGCTCACCACAGCCCGTCCCAGACCACAAGAGGTCGTCCCAGCCCACCACTAACCCACCAAAGCCCGTCCCCGCCCACCACAGCCAGTCCCAGCCAACCACAGCGCACCACAGCCCGTCCCAACCCACCTGAGCCCGTCCCAGCTTACCACAGCCCACCACAGCCCGTCAAAGCCCGTCCTAGCCCACCAGAGGTCGCCCCAGCTCACCACAACCCACCACAGCCCTTCTTAGCCCGTCCCAGCCCACCACAATCCCGTCCCAGCCCACTATAGCCCGTCCCAGCCCACCACAACCCGTTCTAGCTCACCACAACCCACCACAGCGCACCATAGCCCGTCCCAGCACACCACAGCCCACTACGGCCCACCACAGCCCGTCCCAGCCCACCACAGCCCGTCCCAGCCCGTCCCAGACCACCACAGCCTCTCACAGCACACCACAGCCCGTAACAGCCCACCACAGCAAGTACCAGCCCGTCTCAGCCCACCACAGCCGGTCTCAGCTCACCACAACCCGTCCCAGACGACCACAGCCCGTCCCAGCCCACCACAGCCCACCACAGCCCTTCCCAGCCCACCACAGCCCGTCCCAGCCCACCACAGCCCGTCCCAGCCCACCAGAGCCCGTCCCAGCCCACCACAGCCCGTCCCAGCCTGTTTCAGCCCACCACGGCTAACCACGGCCTGTCCCGGCCCACCACGGCCAACCACGGTCCACCATGGCCCACCAGAGCACACCACGGCCCACCACGGCCCTTCCCAGTCCACCACAGCCCACCACGGCCTGTCCCAGCCCACCACGGCCCGTCCCAGCCCACCACGGCCCGTCGCAGCCCACCACGGCCCGTCGCAGCTCACCACGGCCCGTCCCAGCCCACCACGGCCCGTCGCAGCTCACCACAGACCACCACAGCCCACCACAGCCCTTGCCAGCCCACCACAGCCCGCCTCAGCCCACTACAGCCCGTCCCAGCCCACCACAGCTTGTCCCAGACCACCACAGCTCTTCCCAGCCCACCATAACCAACCACAGCCTATCCCAGCCGATCCCAGCCCACCACAGCCCGTCCCATCACACCACAGCCCACCACTGCCCGTCCCAGCCAACCACGGCCCGTCCCAGCCCACCACAGCCCGTCCCAGCCCACCACGGCCCACCACAGCCCACCACGGCCCATCCGGGCCCAACACAGCCCACCAAGGCGCACCACAGCCCATCCCAGACCATTACAGCCTGTCCCAGACAACCACAACCCATCTCAGCCCACCACAGCCTGTCCAAGCCCACCACGGCCGACCACAGCCCACCACGGCCCATCCAAGCCCACCACGGCCCATCCAAGCCCACCACGGTCCACCACGGCACGTCCCAGCCCACCACAGAGCACCACAGCCCGTCCCAGCCCGTCCCAGCCCACCACAGTATGTCCCAGACCACCAGAGCCCGTCCCAGCCCACCACAGCCCGTCCCAGCCCACCACAGCCCACCACGCCCCGTGCCAACCCACCAGAGCCCGTCCCAGCTCACCACAGCCCGTCCCAGACCACAAGAGGTCGTCCCAGCCCACCACTAACCCACCAAAGCCCGTCCCCGCCCACCACAGCCCGTCCCAGCCAACCACAGCGCACCACAGCCCGTCCCAACCCACCTGAGCCCGTCCCAGCTTACCACAGCCCACCACAGCCCGTCACAGCCCGTCCTAGCCCACCAGAGGTCGCCCCAGCTCACCACAACCCACCACAGCCCTTCTTAGCCTGTCCCAGCCCACCACAATCCCGTCCCAGCCCACTATAGCCCGTCCCAGCCCACCACAACCCGTTCTAGCTCACCACAACCCACCACAGCGCACCATAGCCCGTCCCAGCACACCACAGCCCACTACGGCCCACCACAGCCCGTCCCAGCCCACCACAGCCCGTCCCAGCCCGTCCCAGACCACCACAGCCTCTCACAGCACACCACAGCCCGTAACAGCCCACCACAGCAAGTACCAGCCCGTCTCAGCCCACCACAGCCGGTCTCAGCTCACCACAACCCGTCCCAGACGACCACAGCCCGTCCCAGCCCACCACAGCCCACCACAGCCCTTCCCAGCCCACCACAGCCCGTCCCAGCCCACCACAGCCCGTCCCAGCCCACCAGAGCCCGTCCCAGCCCACCACAGCCCGTCCCAGCCTGTTTCAGCCCACCACGGCTAACCACGGCCTGTCCCGGCCCACCACGGCCAACCACGGTCCACCATGGCCCACCAGAGCACACCACGGCCCACCACGGCCCTTCCCAGTCCACCACAGCCCACCACGGCCTGTCCCAGCCCACCACGGCCCGTCCCAGCCCACCACGGCCCGTCGCAGCCCACCACGGCCCGTCGCAGCTCACCACGGCCCGTCCCAGCCCACCACGGCCCGTCGCAGCTCACCACAGACCACCACAGCCCACCACAGCCCTTGCCAGCCCACCACAGCCCGCCTCAGCCCACTACAGCCCGTCCCAGCCCACCACAGCTTGTCCCAGACCACCACAGCTCTTCCCAGCCCACCATAACCAACCACAGCCTATCCCAGCCGATCCCAGCCCACCACAGCCCGTCCCATCACACCACAGCCCACCACTGCCCGTCCCAGCCAACCACGGCCCGTCCCAGCCCACCACAGCCCGTCCCAGCCCACCACGGCCCACCACAGCCCACCACGGCCCATCCGGGCCCAACACAGCCCACCAAGGCGCACCACAGCCCATCCCAGACCATTACAGCCTGTCCCAGACAACCACAACCCATCTCAGCCCACCACAGCCTGTCCAAGCCCACCACGGCCGACCACAGCCCACCACGGCCCATCCAAGCCCACCACGGCCCATCCAAGCCCACCACGGTCCACCACGGCACGTCCCAGCCCACCACAGAGCACCACAGCCCGTCCCAGCCCGTCCCAGCCCACCACAGTATGTCCCAGACCACCAGAGCCCGTCCCAGCCCACCACAGCCCGTCCCAGCCCACCACAGCCCACCACGCCCCGTGCCAACCCACCAGAGCCCGTCCCAGCTCACCACAGCCCGTCCCAGACCACAAGAGGTCGTCCCAGCCCACCACTAACCCACCAAAGCCCGTCCCCGCCCACCACAGCCCGTCCCAGCCAACCACAGCGCACCACAGCCCGTCCCAACCCACCTGAGCCCGTCCCAGCTTACCACAGCCCACCACAGCCCGTCACAGCCCGTCCTAGCCCACCAGAGGTCGCCCCAGCTCACCACAACCCACCACAGCCCTTCTTAGCCCGTCCCAGCCCACCACAATCCCGTCCCAGCCCACTATAGCCCGTCCCAGCCCACCACAACCCGTTCTAACTCACCACAACCCACCACAGCGCACCATAGCCCGTCCCAGCACACCACAGCCCACTACGGCCCACCACAGCCCGTCCCAGCCCACCACAGCCCGTCCCAGCCCGTCCCAGACCACCACAGCCTCTCACAGCACACCACAGCCCGTAACAGCCCACCACAGCAAGTACCAGCCCGTCTCAGCCAACCACAGCCGGTCTCAGCTCACCACAACCCGTCCCAGACGACCACAGCCCGTCCCAGCCCACCACAGCCCACCACAGCCCGTCCCAGCCCACCACGGCCCGTCCCAGCCCACCACGGCCCGTCCCAGCCCACCAGAGCCCGTCCCAGCCTGTTTCAGCCCACCACGGCTAACCACGGCCTGTCCCGGCCCACCACGGCCAACCACGGTCCACCATGGCCCACCAGAGCACACCACGGCCCACCACGGCCCTTCCCAGCCCACCACAGCCCAGCACAGCCTGTCCCAGCCCACCACGGCCTGTCCCAGCCCACCACGGCCCGCCCCAGCCCACCACGGCCCGTCCCAGCCCACCACGACCCGTCCCAGCCCACCACGGCCCATCACAGCCCACCACAGTTCACCACAGCCCGTCCTAGCCCAGCACGGCCCGTCCCAGCCCACCACGGACCACCACAGACCGTCCCAGCCCACCACAGCCCGTCCCAGCCCCTCCCAGCCCGTCTCAGCCCACTACAGCCTGTCCCAGCCTGTCCCAGCTCGTCCAAGCCTGTCCCAGACCCCCAGAGCCCGTCGCAGCCCACCACAGCCCGTCCCAGCCCACCACGGCCCACGAAAGCCCACCACAGCCCACCACGGCCCACCACAGCCCGTCCCAGCCCACCACAAGCCGTCCTAGCCCACCACAGACCTCCAGAGCCCGTCTCAGCTCACCACAGCCTATCCCAGCCCACCACGGCCCACCGCAGCCTATCCCAACCTGTCCCAGCCCACCACGGCCCGTCCCAGCCCACCTCGCCCGTCCCAGCCAACCACAACCCGTCCCAGCCCACCACGGCCCGTCGCAGCCCACCACGGCCCGTCCCAGCCTACCACGGCCCGTCCCAGCCCACCACGGCCCGTCGCAGCCCACCACGGCCCGTCGCAGCCCACCACAGCCCATCACAGCCCACCACAGTTCACCACAGCCCGTCCTAGCCCAGCACGGCCCGTCCCAGCCCACCACGGACCACCACAGACCGTCCCAGCCCACCACAGCCCGTCCCAGCCCCTCCCAGCCCGTCTCAGCCCACCACAGCCTGTCCCAGCCTGTCCCAGCTCGTCCGAGCCTGTCCCAGACCCCCAGAGCCCGTCGCAGCCCACCACAGCCCGTCCCAGCCCACCACGGCCCACGAAAGCCCACCACAGCCCACCACGGCCCACCACAGCCCGTCCCAGCCAACCACAAGCCGTCCTAGCCCACCACAGACCTCCAGAGCCCGTCTCAGCTCGCCACAGCCTATCCCAGCCCACCACGGCCCACCGCAGCCTATCCCAACCTGTCCCAGCCCACCACAGCCCGTCCCAGCCCACCACGGCCCGTCCCAGCCAACCACAACCCGTCCCAGCCCACCACGGCCCGTAACAGCCCACCACGGCCCGTCCCAGCCTACCACGGCCCGTCCCAGCCCACCACGGCCCGTCGCAGCCCACCACGGCCCGTCCCAGCCCACCACGGCCCGTCCCAGCCCACCACGGCCCATCACAGCCCACCACAGTTCACCACAGCCCGTCCTAGCCCAGCACGGCCCGTCCCAGCCCACCACGGACCACCACGGCCCATCTCAGCCCACCACAGCCTGTCCAAGCCCAGCACAGCCCTCCACAACCCTCCACAGCCCGTCCCAACCCTCCACAGCTCATCCCAGCCTACCACAGCCCGTCGCAGCCCAACACAGCTTATCCCAGCCCACCGCAGCCCGTCCCAGCCCACCGCAACCCGTCCCAGCCCACCACAGCCCACCACCGGTCACCACAGCCCACCACAGGTCACCACAGCCTGTTTCAGCCCACCACGGCAAACCACGGCCCGTCCCAGCCAACCACGGCCCGCCATGGCCCACCACAGCTCGTCCCAGATAAACACGGTGCACCACAGCCCACCACGGCCCGTCCCGGCCCACCACAGCCCGTCCCAGCACACCACAGCCCACCACAGCCCATCACAGCCCACCACAGCCCGTCCCAGCTTACCACAGCCCACCATAGACCGTCCCAGCCCACCACAGCCCGTCCCAGCCCCTCCCAGCCCGTCTCAGCCCACCACAGCCTGTCCCAGCCTGTCCCAGCTCGTCCAAGCCTGTCCCAGACCCCCAGAGCCCGTCGCAGCCCACCACAGCCCACCACAGCCCATCCCAGCTCTCCACAACCCACCGCAGCCCGTCCCAGCCCACCACAGCCCGTCCCAGCCCACCACGGCCCACGAAAGCCCACCACAGCCCACCACAGCCCGTCCCAGCCCACCACAAGCCGTCCTAGTCCACCACAGACCTCCAGAGCCCTTCTCAGCTCACCACAGCCCGTCCCAGCCCACCACGGCCCACGAAAGCCCACCACAGCCCACCACAGCCCGTCCCAGCCCACCACAAGCCGTCCTAGCCCACCACAGACCTCCAGAGCCCGTCTCAGCTCACCACAGCCTATCCCAGCCCACCACGGCCCACCACAGCACACCACGGCCCACCGCAGCCTATCCCAACCCGTCCCAGCCCACCACGGCCCGTCCCAGCCCACCACGGCCCGTCCCAGCCCACCACGGCCCGTCCCAGACCGTCCCAGCCCACGACAGCTTGTCCCAGCCCACGACAGCCCGTCCCAGCCCACCACAGCCCACCAGAGCCCACCACAGCTCGTCCCAGCCCACCACAGCCCACAAGAGCTTGTCACAGACAACTACAGCCCGTCCCAGCCCACCACAGCCCGTCCCAGCCCACCACAGCCCGTCCCAGCCCACCACAGCCCGTCCCAGCTCGTCCCAGACCACCACAGCCTCTCACAGCACACCACAGCCCGTAACAGCCCACCACAGCAAGTACCAGCCCGTCCCAGCCCACCACGGCCCGTCTCAGCCCACCACGGCCCGTCTCAGCTCACCACAACCCATCCCAGACGACCACAGCCCGTCCCAGCCCACCACAGCCCACCAGAGCCCGTCCCAGCCCACCACAGCCCGTCCCAGCCCACCACAGCCCGTCCCAGCCCACCAGAGCCCGTCCCAGCCTGTTTCAGCCCACCACGGCTAACCACGGCCTGTCCCGGCCCACCACGGCCAACCACGGTCCACCATGGCCCACCAGAGCACACCACGGCCCACCACGGCCCGTCCCAGCCCACCACGGCCCGTACCAGCCCACCACGGCCCATCACAGCCCACCACAGTTCACCACAGCCCGTCCTAGCCCAGCACGGCCCGTCCCAGCCCACCACGGACCACCACGGCCAATCTCAGCCCACCACAGCCTGTCCAAGCCCAGCACAGCCCTCCACAACCCTCCACAGCCCGTCCCAACCCTCCACAGCTCATCCCAGCCTACCACAGCCCGTCGCAGCCCAACACAGCTTATCCCAGCCCACCGCAGCCCGTCCCAGCCCACCGCAGCCCGTCCTAGCCCACCGTAAACCGTCCCAGCCTACCGTAACCCGTCTCAGCCCACCACAGCCCACCACAGGTCACCAAAGCCCACCACCGGTCCACCACAGCCCACCACCGGTCACCACAGCTCACCACAGGTCACCACAGCCTGTTTCAGCCCACCACGGCAAACCACGGCCCGTCCCAGCCAACCACGGCTCGCCATGGCCCACCACAGCTCGTCCCAGATAAACAAGGTGCACCACAGCCCACCACGGCCCGTCCCGGCCCACCACAGCCCATCCCAGCACACCACAGCCCACCACAGCCCATCACAGCCCACCACAGCCCGTCCCAGCACACCACAGCCCACCACAGACCGTCCCAGCCCACCACAGCCCGTCCCAGCCCACCACAGCCCGTCCCAGCCCTCCACAGCCCGTCCCAGCCCTCCACAGCCCACCACAGCCCGTCCCAGGTCACCACAGCCCGTCCCAGCCTACCACAGCCCACCACGGCTCACCACGGACCACTACGGCCCACCACGGCCAACGACGGCCCGCCACAGCCCGCCACAGACTGTCCCGGCCCGCCAAAGCCCATCCCAGCCTGCCACAGCCCGACCCAGCCCACCACAGCCTGTCACAGCCCACCACAGCCCGTCCCAGCCCACCACAACCCACCACAGACCGTCCCAACCCACCACAGCCCGTCTAAGCTCACCATAACCCACCACAGCCCACCACAGCCCGTCCCGGCCCACCACAACTCGTCCCAGCCCACCACAGCCCGTCCCGGCCCACCACAGCCCGTCCCGGCCCACAACAGCCCGTCACAGCCCACCACAGCCTGGCACAGCCCGTCCCAGCCCGTCCTAGCCCGTCCCAGCTTGGCACAGCCCACCACAGCCCACAAGAGCTTGTCACAGACCACCACAGCCCGTCCCAGCCCACCACAGCCCACTACGGCCCACCACAGCCCGTCCCAGCCCACCACAGCCCGTCCCAGCCCACCACAGCCCGTCCCAGCCCACCACAGCCCGTCCCAGCTCGTCCCAGACCACCACAGCCCCACCACAGCCCACCACAGCCCGTCCCGGCCCACCACAGCAAGTACCAGCCCGTCCCAGCCCACCACGGCCCGTCTCATCTTACCACAGCCCATCACAGCCCGTCCCAGCCCACCACAGCCCGTCCCAGCCCCTCCCAGCCCGTGTCAGCCCACCACAGCCTGTCCCAGCCTGTCCCAGCTCGTCCAAGCCTGTCCCAGACCCCCAGAGCCCGTCGCAGCCCACCACAGCCCGTCCCAGCCCACCACGGCCCACGAAAGCCCACCACAGCCCACCACAGCCCGTCCCAGCCCACCACAAGCCGTCCTAGTCCACCACAGACCTCCAGAGCCCGTCTCAGCTCACCACAGCCCGTCCCAGCCCACCACGGCCCACGAAAGCCCACCACAGCCCACCACAGCCCGTCCCAGCCCACCACAAGCCGTCCTAGCCCACCACAGACCTCCAGAGCCCGTCTCAGCTCACCACAGCCTATCCCAGCCCACCACGGCCCACCACAGCACACCACGGCCCACCGCAGCCTATCCCAACCCGTCCCAGCCCACCACGGCCCGTCCCAGCCCACCACGGCCCGTCCCAGCCAACCACGACCCGTCCCAGCCCGTCCCAGCCCACGACAGCCCGTCCCAGCCCACCACAGCCCGTCCCAGCCCACCACAGCCCGTCCCAGCCCACCACAGCCCGTCCCAGCCCACCACAGCCCACAAGAGCTTGTCACAGACAACTACAGCCCGTCCCAGCCCACCACAGCCCACTACGGCCCACCACAGCCCGTCCCAGCCCACCACAGCCCGTCCCAGCCCACCAAAGCCTGTCCCAGCCCACCACAGCCCGTCCCAGCTCGTCCCAGACCACCACAGCCTCTCACAGCACACCACAGCCCGTAACAGCCCACCACAGCAAGTACCAGCCCGTCCCAGCCCACCACGGCCCGTCTCAGCCCACCACGGCCCGTCTCAGCCCACCACGGCCCGTCTCAGCTCACCACAACCCGTCCCAGACGACCACAGCCCGTCCCAGCCCACCACAGCCCACCACAGCCCGTCCCAGCACACCACAGCCCGTCCCAGCCCACCACAGCCCGTCCCAGCCCACCAGAGCCCGTCCCAGCCTGTTTCAGCCCACCACGGCTAACCACGGCCTGTCCCGGCCCACCACGGCCAACCACGGTCCACCATGGCCCACCAGAGCACACCACCACAGCCCACCACGGCCCTTCCCAGTCCACCACAGCCCACCACGGCCTGTCCCAGCCCACTACGGCCCGTCCCAGCCCACCACGGCCCGTCCCAGCCCACCACGGCCCATCACAGCCCACCACGGCCCATCACAGCCCACCACAGTTCACCACAGCCCGTCCTAGCCCAGCACGGCCCGTCCCAGCCCACCACGGACCACCACAGCCCATCTCAGCCCACCACAGCCTGTCCAAGCCCAGCACAGCCCTCCACAACCCTCCACAGCCCGTCCCAACCCTCCACAGCTCATCCCAGCCTACCACAGCCCGTCGCAGCCCAACACAGCTTATCCCAGCCCACCGCAGCCTGTCCCAGCCCACCGCAGCCCGTCCTAGCCCACCGTAACCCGTCCCAGCCTACCGTAACCCGTCTCAGCCCACCACAGCCCACCACAGGTCACCAAAGCCCACCACCGGTCACCACAGCCCACCACCGGTCACCACAGCCTGTTTCAGCCCACCACGGCAAACCACGGCCCGTCCCAGCCCACCACGGCCCGCCATGGCCCACCACAGCTCGTCCCAGATAAACACGGCACACCACAGCCCACCACGGCCCGTCCCGGCCCACCACAGCCCATCCCAGCACACCACAGCCCACCACACCCCACCACAGCCCGTCCCAGCACACCACAGCCCACCACAGACCGTCCCAGCCCACCACAGACCGTCCCAGCCCACCACAGCCTCTCACAGCCCACCACAGCCCGTTCCAGCCCACCACTGCCCGTCCCAGCCCGTCCCAACCCACCACAGCCCGTCCCAGCCCACTACAGCCCACCACAGCCCACCACAGGCCACCGCAGGCCATCCCAGCCCAAAACAGACGGTCCCAGCCAACCACAGCCCGTCGAGCCCACCACAGCCCGTCCCAGCCCTCCACAGCCCGTCCCAGCCCTCCACAGCCCACCACAGCCCGTCCCAGCCCACCGCAGCCCGTCCCAGCCCACCGCAGCCCGTCCTAGCCCACCGCAGCCCGTCCCAGCCCACCGCAACCCGTCCCAGCCCACCACAGGTCACCAAAGCCCACCACCGGTCACCACAGCCCACCACCGGTCACCACAGCTCACCACAGGTCACCACAGCCTGTTTCAGCCCACCACGGCAAACCACGGCCCGTCCCAGCCCACCACGGCCCGTCCCAGCCCACCACAGCCCGTCCCAGATAAACACGGCACACCACAGCCCACCACGGCCCGTCCCGGCCCACCACAGCCCATCCCAGCACACCACAGCCCACCACAGCCCATCACAGCCCACCACAGCCCGTCCCAGCACACCACAGCCCACCACAGACCGTCCCAGCCCACCACAGCCCGTCCCAAACCACCACAGCCCGTCCCAGCCCACCACAGCCCACCACAGTCCGTCCCGGCCCACTACAACTCGTCCCAGCCCACCACAGCCCACCACAGCCTGTCCCAGCCCACCACAGCCCGTCCCTGAGCACCACAGCCCGTCCCAGCCCACCACGGCCCATCCCAGCCCACCACGGCCCGGCCCAGCCCACCACGGCCCGTCCCAGCCCACCACAGCCCACCGCAGCCCGTCTCAGCCCACCACAGCCCGTCTCAGCCCACCACAGCACACCACAGCCCGTCCCAGCCCACCAGAGCCCGTACCAGCTTACCACAGCCCACCACACCCCGTCTCAGCCCACCACAGCCCGTCCCGGCCCACTACAACTCGTCCCAGCACACCACAGGCCACCACAGCCCACCCAGCCCTTCCCAGCCCACCAGAGGCCGTCCCAGCCCACCACAGCCCAATACAGCACACCACAGCCCGTCACAGCCCGTCAGAGGCCACCAGAGCTTGTCCCGGCCAACCAGAGTCCGTCCCAAGCCACCACGGCCCGTCCCAGCCCACGACAACTGACCACAGGCCGTCCCAGCCCACCACGGCCCGTCCCAGCCCACCACAGCCTGTCCCAGCCCACCACAGACCACCACAGCCCGTCCCAAACCACCACAGCCCTTCCCAGCCCACCACAGCCCACCACAGTCTGTCCCAGCCCAGTACAACTCGTCCCAGCCCACCACGGCCCGTCCCAGCCCACCACGGCCCATCCCAGCCCACCACAACCCGTCCCCGCTTACCACAGCCCGTCCCAGCCCACCACGGCCCATCCCAGCCCACCACGGCCCATCCCAGCCCACCACGGCCCGTCTCAGCCCACCACGGCCCGTCTCAGCCCACCACTAGCCCGTCCCAGCCCACCAAAGCCCGTCCCAGCCCGTCCCAGCCCACCACAGCCCGTCCCAGCCCACCACAGGCCGTCCCCGCCCATTACAGCCCATCCCAGCCCGTCCCAGACCACCACAGCCCGTCTCAAGCTCACCAGAACCTACCACAGACCACCAAAACCCGTCCCAGACCACCATGGCCCACCACAGCCCGTCCCAGCCCACCACGGCCCGACCAAGCCCACCACGGCCCGAACAAGCCCACCACGGCTCGTAGCGGCCCACCACAGCCCGTCGCGGCCCACCACGGCCCACAGCGGTCCGTCCCGGCCAACCACGGTCCGTCGCAGCCGACCATGGCCCACCTCAGCCCACCACGGCCCTTCCCAGCCCACCACAGCCCGTCCCAGCCCACCACAGCCCACCGCAGCCCACCACAGCCCACCACAGCTTGTCCCAGCCCACCAGAACCCGCCTCAACCCAAAACAGCTCTTCCCAGGCCACCACAGCCCGTCCCAGGCCACCACAGCCCGTCCCAGCCCACCACAGCCCGTCCCAGCCAGTGTCAGACCGTACCAGCCCACCACAGCCCGTGCCAGCCCGTCCCAGCTCGTCCCAGCCCACCACAGCCCGTCCCAGCTCGACCCAGCCCACCACAGCCCACCGCAGCCTGTCTCAGCCCACCACAGCCCGTCTCAGCCCACCACAGCACACCACAGCCCGTCCCAGCCCACCAGAGCCCGTCCCAGCTTACCACAGCCCACCACAGCCCGTCCCGGCCCACTACAACTCGTCCCAGTCCACCACAGGCCACCACAGCCCACCCAGCCCTTCCCAGCCCACCAGAGGCCGTCCCAGTCCACCACAGCCCAATATAGCACACCACAGCCCGTCACAGCCCGTCAGAGGCCACCAGAGCTTGTCCCGGCCCACCAGAGTCCGTCCCAAGCCACCACGGCCCGTCCCAGCCCACGACAACTGACCAAAAGCCGTCCCAGCCCACCACGGCCCGTCCCAGCCCACCACAGCCCGTCCCAGCCCACCACAGACCACCACAGCCCGTCCCAAACCACCACAGCCCTTCCCAGCCCACCACAGCCCACCACAGTCTGTCCCAGCCCAGTACAACTCGTCCCAGCCCACCACAGCCCACCACAGCCCATCCCAGCCCACCACAGCCCGTCCCTGAGCACCATAGCCCGTCCCAGCACACCACAGCCCGTCCCAGCCCACCACGGCCCATCCCAGCCCACCACGGCCCGTCCCAGCCCACCACGGCCCGTCCCAGCCCACCACGGCCCGTCCCCGCCCACCACGGCCCGTCCCAGCCCACCACGGCCCGTCCCAGCCCACCACGGCCCGTCCCAGCCCACCACGGCCCGTCCCAGCCCACCACGGCCTGTACCAGCACACCACGGCCCGTCCCAGCCCACCACTAGCCCGTCCCAGCCCACCACAGCCCGTCCCAGCCCACCACAGCCCGTCCCAGCCCACCACAGGCCGTCCCCGCCCATTACAGCCCATCCCAGCCCGTCCCAGACCACCACAGCCCGTCTCAAGCTCACCAGAACCTACCACAGACCACCACAGCCCGTCCCAGACCACCACGGCCCACCACAGCCCACCACGGCCCGTCCCAGCCCACCACGGCCCGAACAAGCCCAGCACGGCCCGAACAAGCCCACCACGGCTCGTAGCGGCCCACCACAGCCCGTCGCGGCCCACCACGGCCCACAGCGGTCCGTCCCGGCCAACCACGGTCCGTCGCAGCCGACCATGGCCCACCTCAGCCCACCACGGCCCTTCCCAGCCCACCACAGCCCGTCCCAGCCCACCACAGCCCGTCCCAGCCCACCACAGCCCACCGCAGCCCACCACAGCCCACCACAGCCTGTCCCAGACCACCAGAACCCGCCTCAACCCAAAACAACTCTTCCCAGGCCACCACAGCCCGTCCCAGGCCACCACAGCCCGTCCAAGCCCACCACAGCCCGTCCCAGCCAGTGTCAGACCGTACCAGCCCACCACAGCCCGTCCCAGCTCGTCCCAGCCCACCACAGCCCGTCCTAGCTCGTCCCAGCCCACCACAGCCCTTCCCAGCTCGTCCCAGCCCACCACAGCCCTTCCCAGCTCGTCCCAGCCCACCACAGCCAGTCCCCGTCGACCACAGCCCGTCCCAGCCCACCACGGCCCGTCTCAGCCCACAACGGCCCGTTCCAGCCCACCACGGCCCGTCCCAGCCCACCACGGCCCGAAACAGCCCACCACGGCCCGAACAAGCCCAGCACGGCCCGAACAAGCCCAGCACGGCCCCAACAAGCCCACCACGGCTCGTAGCGGCCCACCACAGCCCGTCGCGGCCCACCACAGCCCACAGCGGTCCGTCCCGGCCAACCACGGTCCGTCGAAGCCCACCATGGCCCACCTCAGCCCACCACGGCCCTTCCCAGCACACCACACCCGTCCCAGCCCGTCCCAGCCCACGACAGCCCGTCCCAGCCCACCACAGCCCGTCCCAGCCCACCACAGCCCGTCCCAGCCCACCACAGCCCGTCCCAGCCTATCCCAGCCCACCAGAACCCGCCTCAACCCAAAACAGCTCTTCCCAGCCCACCACAGCCCGTCCAAGCCCACCACAGCCCGTCCCAGCCCACCACAGCCCGTCCCAGCCAGTGTCAGACCGTACCAGCCCACCACAGCCCGTGCCAGCCCGTCCCAGCTCGTCCCAGCCCACAGCCCGTCCCAGCCCACCACAGCCCGTCCCAGCTCGTCCCAGCCCACCACAGCCCGTCCCAGCTCGTCCCAGCCCACCACAGCCCGTCCCAGCTCGTCCCAGCCCACCACAGCTGGTCCCAGCCTGTCCCAGCCCACCACAGCCCGTCCCAGCCCACCACAGCCCGTCTCAGCCCACCACAGCCCGTCCAAGCCCACCACAGCCCGTCCAAGCCCACCACAGCCCGTCCAAGCCCACCACAGCCCGTCCCAGCCCACCACAGCCCGTCCCAGCCCACCACAGCCCGTCCCAGCCCACCACAGCCCGTCCAAGCCGTCCCAGCAAATCCCAGCCCACCATAGCCCGTCTCAGCTCACCACAGCGCGTCCCAGTCCACCACACCCACCACAGCCCATCCCAGCCCATCACAGCACACCACAGCCCGTCCCAGCCCGTCCCAGCCCAGCGCAGCCCGTCCCAGCCCAGCGCAGCCCGTCCCAGCACACCACAGCTCGTCCCAGCCCACCACAGCCCGTCCCAGCCCACCACAGCCCGTCCCAGCCCACCACAGCCCACCACAGCCGGTTACAGCTTATCACAGCCCGTCCCAGCCCAACACAGCCCACCACAGACGGTTACAGCCTGTCCCAGCCCGTCCCGGCCCACCGCGGCCCGTCCCGGCTCACCTGTGTTAGGAACAGTATCTCACCTTCTTGATTTTGGCACCTCCTTTCGCTATGATGTTCTTGTGGAACTCTTTGCAGATGGGGACAGAAATAGAAAAGCTGTTTTCAACCTAAGGGAGAAAGGAAGGGAGACATGAAGTTTACACTGTCGTGGCAAGGGAGGCCCGACTTCAGGAGCTCTGATAAACGAGCTTTTGAAAACAGGCTTAGACCCAAGGAAGTTCTCTATACGAGGGACTTTTGTAAGACTAAACAAAGGCAAGGACGTTCCCCTATAGCCTTCCCATAACAGGTACTATCCCCCTGCCTCCATTCAGCCAAAACAGAGCTGACAGCTCCCTCCTCTTGAGGTGTTTTAGCTCTACCCAAGCCAGTAGAGCTCTGCTTTGCCCCAGGGTTATCCAGGCACGTAGGAGGGAAGAGCAGGCAGAAGACCTCCTTACCAGGTCTGCCACCATCTTTTGCATGTACTCGGTGCACTTCTCCACCTCGTTTTTGGGACCTCGGAGTTGGACGATGTCACTCTTGTGTGCAGGGTCTGGGAAGCCGATGATAACCTGCAGGAGCGGTCATTTCTAGTTAGCTCAAGCAAAAGCAAGAACCCTTGTGTCAGACACATGCAAAGGTTGGGGGGATCCTACTCATGCCCTTTCCCCATTCAGAAACGGGGAACCGTGTTAGCGGCCTCTGGCTAAAAGAACTATCTTCTCAGACACTTGCGCTACAGAGCCACTAAAGTTACGACTTCTGTGACGACAGGCCTACTACCCATGTAGGAAATATCCCCTCTGGATTCCTCCTCTCCTACAAAGCCTTACCTCTGGGAATTGCTCCCGGATTTCCCAGACCCGCTCAGCCTTCTGCCCAATGATGGTCCGGTGGAATTTCTGCTCAACGATTAGGTCCGCAGCGTGTTCATTTTCCTGATGGGAACAGAGGGCACACTGAGTGTTCAGCCGGAGAGCCATCTACTTTGACTTAGCGGTTTGCTGCCCGACGGTTTACTTGCCAGCACTGTCCCTCTTTTCTCCAGACAAAATTCACTCTGCGTTGACAGAGAAAGGCTACCCGAGGGAACAGGGGAAGACATTTGTGAAGAGGAACTTGCACTTGTCATGAGATCCAAGTGCTCAGTGGGCAAGGGGCACACACTCGCACCAGAAGGTTACAAGGGAACACGAGAGCGCAAACCCTGCAGTCTCCCAAACATCACGTCCTACCCACTCACCATACGGGAAGCGAGTTCCAGCAGCTCGCTCTTGGCCTGTGGGACCCCCTGTGGGTCTCCTTCCGTTCTGATCGGGTTGCTCTTCTCGTTGTCCGGGGGAATGCGCACAGACACCTTGTACAGATCCTTCATCCTGTTAACTTCGAGGCAAGGACTGTGGTGACGCCGTCTGCTAGGCAAAGACCTGGAAGCAAGGCACCTTGATTATCACTGCTCAGAGGCTGTTGAAGAAGTAAAGCCGCCTCTGGGAAGGGCTCAGCGGGGTAGGGTTGAGACAGGGGAAATTGCCTCTTCCCCCTGGAGTTCACTGAGAGCAGACCTGTGCCACACGAGAGCCTGTCCAAGTAAATACCGTGGCATCTACAGAGCCCATTGTTCCCTTGTCAGAGCGAGGCGTGTTTCTTCCCCAAACAGTATCACATTTAGAGCAGAGGATAATCGTTCCTTTCTACCCCAAACTCTTGGCTGGGGTCACGTTGCAGTGCTATCAAACTAGCAGACCGCAACAAGGCTTTACCGTTGGCCATATTCTACTGCCGGTGCTGTAGCGCCTTCCTCCAGAGGCCAGACCACACTGCTCCTCCTCCAGCTGACACCCTCTCCCACAAGCCACAGGGCTATTTAACCCCTTAGCGGGAACCAGCTACACCTGCACGTCATCCACGTCAATCAACCCACTGCCTCTGAGGCAAGGCCACAGCTGCGTGTTATCAATGCTAATCAACCCACCGCCTTCATTCCTCTACAGGGAGAAGCTCACCAAGCACATTTCCACCACCCACAACTGGCTGCTAAAATGTCATTCGCACAGAGAAGTAATTCCACTACTGTTCAGGCTCCCAAGGTACTTTCACACGTTAAAGCCATCGCAAGGCCTCACGGCCCATTTCTCTCCTTGTACCACCACCACTCCAGGAAAGCAGAGGAAACGTGATGGAGACAGCACACTGGGTGAGCTACAGAGCCCCTGATACCATCTACTAAACACGAAGAGTGTGAGCATGGGAAGGACTAGAAAGGCACTCCACTTACCGTTTAGCTGCGTTCTTGCCAATGAGGTGTCGGTGGAATTGGTGGTCAGCCTTGATTATTGCGTAATCCATCCCGTGGATCTAAA
Source organism: Falco biarmicus (assembly GCF_023638135.1). Taxonomy (NCBI): domain Eukaryota; kingdom Metazoa; phylum Chordata; class Aves; order Falconiformes; family Falconidae; genus Falco; species Falco biarmicus. The sequence goes on along the minus strand of NW_026612013.1, from coordinate 56,816 downwards.
AAGAATTATATTTTTATATCTATATCTATATATGTATGTATGTCCACTATTATATATTATATTATATAGGGCCAGGTAGGACAGGCCACCGCTTCTGTCTCGTGCCCTAAGTAACTGCCTCCTGCCAGTATTGGCACTGACTCACCAGCGGTCAGCTACAAGCACTTCTGCTCTTAAGCAGAGCACAAGCATTCCTCTGCTTTGAGAAGAGAGCATTGTGCTCATGAAACATCGAAAAGACTCACTTCTATGCCTCTCCAGCTATAACCAAGAGAATCCTTCCTTCTCCGCACCAAAAAAATTAATGCTGACTTTTCAAGGATGCTATGGATGACCAAGGGGTGTCATCCACCTGCCACACAATTTGTCTCCTGCAAGTTCGATTAAGCATGCCAAGACATCCTATGGATGTGACAAACACCTCATCACCTCTGCTCTGTTGCCCCTTCTTCCCCCAGTTTCTTACTGGAACTAGTAACTGCAGCTCACCAGTTCCTTGAGCACGGCTTCAATCTGTTCCTGAGCCACATGCACATCTTCTGTAGGTCCTTCCAAAGTGATGTTATCCTCTCCTCCAGTGAATTTGATGTGAACCTTGAGGTGAAGGACAATGAATCTCTTCAGAATTTGCCAAGATCCAAGCCAGGCCAATGCTTTTGGTCAGGCCTACACCATCGATCCCTGCCACTGAGAGATGTGCTCCTTCCCAAAAAGCCCAGACCAAATCCCCACAATTTTACAAGTCAGAAACTTAACAATTTCGGCCATATGGCAGTGCCTAGAGCCCAAGGCTCTGGTGCCGTCCCGGTTTCTGCAAGGGCTTTGGAGAAGTTTACTCATTTAGCCTTTATCTAGATACCGTCTAACTCCCCAGGGAGAAGCCTTGCTGCACTCGCCATTTCCAGGTATCCTACTACATCAGTTCTCAAAACAGCACCACATAAAGCTTCCTTGGAAGGGCTCAACCCATGACAATAACATAGGAGGAGCAGTGTTTGCAGCAGTAAAAGAGAGGGTTCCCTTGAACAGCAAAGATCTGTGTCATTTCCCCCTGGTTTTACCCACGCTAGAATACACCTCTCTCTTTCGTGACGAGTGATCTGGACTAAACCTTTTTCTACGCCGGGGGTGCTAAGCTAACCAGCTCACCCATACCTTTGGCATCTGCTGAGTTATTTTGGCCAGGTTCTGTCCTTTCTTTCTAATAATGAAACGATGAAGCCAAGAGGGGGCAGAGACCGAGGAGACGGTAAAACTGTTGGCCTGAGAGACAGAAAAACAGAGAAGCTGTTTGATGGACAAACCACAGCACACCACAGCAAGTCCCAGCCCACCACAGCCCGTCCCACCACACCACAGCCCGTCCCAGCCCGTCCCAGCTCACCACAGCCCATCCCAGCCCACCACAGCCCACCAGAGCCCGTCCAGGACCACCACAGTCCGTTCCAGCACACCACAGCAAGTCCCAGCCCACCACAGCCCGTCTCAGCCCACCACAGCCCGTCCCAGCCTGTCCCAGCCCGTCCCAGACCACCAGAGCCCGTCGCAGCCCACCACAGCCCGTCACAGCTCTCCACAACCCACCACAGCCCGTCCCAGCCCGTCCTCGCCCACCACAGCCCGTCCCAGCCCACCACAGCCCACGAAAGCCCACTACGGCACACCACAGTTCACCACAGCCCGTCCCAGCCCACCACAGCCCTCCAGAGCCCGTCTCAGCTCACCACAGCCTGTCCCAGCCCACCACAGCCCACCGCAGCCCATCCCAGCCCACCACGGCCCGTCCCAGCCCGTGCCAACCCGTCACAACACACCACAGCCCACCACAGCCCGTCCCTACCCACCACAGCGTGTCCCAACCCACCACAGCCCACCACAGCCCTTCAGAACCCACCACAGCCCACCACAGCCCGTCCCAGGCCACCAGAGACCACCACAGCCCACCACAGCCCGTGCCAGCCCACCACAGCCCGCCTCAGCCCACTACAGCCCATCCCAGCCCACCACAGCCCGTCCCAGCCCACCACAGCTTGTCCCAGACCACCACAGCTCTTCCCAGCCCACCATAACCAACCACAGCCTATCCCAGCTGATCCCAGCCCACCACAGCCCGTCCCATCACACCACAGCCCACCACAGCCCGTCCCAGCCAACCACGGCCCGTCTCAGCTCACCACAGCCCGTCCCAGCTCACCACAGCCCGTCCCAGCCCACCAGAGGTCGTCCCAGCTCACCACAACCCACCACAGCCCTTCCCAGCCCGTCCCAGCCCACCAGAGGTCATCCCAGCCCACCATGGCCGCCGCAGACCATCAGAGCCCGTCCCAGCCCACCACAATCCCGTCCCAGCCCACTATAGCCCGTCCCAGCCCACCACAACCCGTTCTAGCTCACCACAACCCACCACAGCGCACCATAGCACACCACAGCCCACCACAGCGCACCAGAGCCTGTCCCAGCCCACCACAGCCTGTCCCAGCCCACCGCAGCCCGCCACGGCCCGTCCCAGCCCACCACAGCCCATTCCAGACCACCAGAGCCCTTCCCAGTTCACCACAGCATGTCCCAGCACACCACGGCCCACCACAGCCCGTCCAATTTCACCACAGCCCGTCTCAGCTCACCACAACCCACCACAGCCCGTCCCAGCACACCGCAGCCTATCCCAACCCGTCCCACCCCACCACGGCCCGTCCCAGCCCACCACGGCCCGTCCCAGCCCACCACGGCCCGTCCCAGCCCGTCCCAGCCCACGACAGCCCGTCCCAGCCCACGACAGTCCGTCCCAGCCCACCAGAGCCCACCAGAGCCCACCACAGCTCGTCCCAGCCCACCACAGCCCACAAGAGCTTGTCACAGACCACCACAGCCCGTCCCAGCCCACCACAGCCCACTACGGCCCACCACAGCCCGTCCCAGCCCACCACAGCCCGTCCCAGCTCGTCCCAGACCACCACAGCCTCTCACAGCACATCACAGCCCGTAACAGCCCACCACAGCAAGTACCAGCCCGTCCCAGCCCACCACGGCCCGTCTCAGCCCACCACGGCCCGTCTCAGCTCACCACAACCCGTCCCAGACGACCACAGCCCGTCCCAGCCCACCACAGCCCACCACAGCCCGTCCCAGCCCACCACGGCCCGTCCCAGCCCACCACAGCCCGTCCCAGCCCACCACAGCCCGTCCCAGCCTGTTTCAGCCCAGCACGGCTAACCACGGCCTGTCCCGGCCCACCACGGCCAACCACGGTCCACCATGGCCCACCAGAGCACACCACGGCCCACCACGGCCCTTCCCACTCCACCACAGCCCACCGCAGCCCGTCCCAGCCCACCGCAGACCGTCCTAGCCCACCGAAACCCGTCCCAGCCCACCGCAACCCGTCCCAACCCACCACAGCCCACCACAGGTCACCACAGCCCACCACCGGTCACCACAGTCCACCACCGGTCACCACAGCCCACCACAGGTCACCACAGCCTGTTTCAGCCCACCACGGCAAACCACGGCCCGTCCCAGTCCACCACAGCCCGTCCCAGCCCACCACGGCTGACTACAGCCCACCACGGCAGACCACAGCCCACCACGGCCCATCCAAGCCAACCACGGCCCATCCAAGCCCACCACGGTCCACCACGGCACGTCCCAGCCCACCACAGAGCACCACAGCCCGTCCCAGCCCACCAGAGTCTGTCCCAGCCCACTACAGCCCGTCCCAGCCCACCACAGCCCATTCCAGACCACCAGAGCCCTTCCCAGTTCACCACAGCATGTCCCAGCACACCACAGCCCACCACAGCCCGTCCAATTTCACCACAGCCCGTCTCAGCTCACCACAACCCACCACAGCCCGTCCCAGCACACCGCAGCCTATCCCAACCCGTCCCAGCCCACCACGGCCTGTCCCAGCCCACCACGGCCCGTCCCAGCCCACCACGGCCCGTCCCAGCCCGTCCCAGCCCACGACAGCCCGTCCCAGCCCACGACAGCCCGTCCCAGCCCACCAGAGCCCACCAGAGCCCACCACAGCTCGTCCCAGCCCACCACAGCCCACAAGAGCTTGTCACAGACCACCACAGCCCGTCCCAGCCCACCACAGCCCACTACGGCCCACCACAGCCCGTCCCAGCCCACCACAGCCCGTCCCAGCCAACCACAGCCTGTCCCAGCCCACCACAGCCCGTAACAGCCCACCACAGCAAGTACCAGCCCGTCCTAGCCCACCACGGCCCGTCTCAGCCCACCACGGCCCGTGTCAGCCCACCACGGCCCGTCTCAGCTCACCACAACCCGTCCCAGACGACCACAGCCCGTCCCAGCCCACCACAGCCCACCACAGCCCGTCCCAGCTTACCACGGCCCGTCCCAGCCTACCACGGCCCGTCCCAGCCGACCACATCCCGTCCCAGCCCACCAGAGCCCGTCCCAGCCTGTTTCAGCCCAGCACGGCTAACCACGGCCTGTCCCGGCCCACCACGGCCAACCACGGTCCACCACGGCCCACCAGAGCACACCACGGCCCACCACGGCCCTTCCCACTCCACCACAGCCCACCACGGCCCGTCCCAGCCCACCACGGCCCACCCCAGCCCACCACGGCCCGTCCCAGCCCACCACGGCCCGTCCCAGCCCACCACGGCCCATCACAGCCCACCACAGTTCACCACAGCCCGTCCCAGCCCACCACAGCACACTACGGCCCACCACAGCCCGTCCCAGCCCACCGCAGCCCGTCCCAGCCCACCACAGCCCGTCCCAGCTCGTCCCAGACCACCACAGCCTCTCACAGCACACCACAGCCCGTAACAGCCCACCACAGCAAGTACCAGCCCGTCTCAGCCCACCACGGCCCGTCTCAGCCCACCACGGCCCGTCTCAGCTCACCACAACCCGTCCCAGACGACCACAGCCCGTCCCAGCCCACCACAGCCCACCACAGCCCGTCCCAGCCCACCACGGCCCGTCTCAGCTCACCACAACCCGTCCCAGACGACCACAGCCCGTCCCAGCCCACCACAGCCCACCACAGCCCGTCCCAGCCCACCACAGCCCGTCCCAGCCTGTCCCGGCCCACCACGGCCAACCACGGCCCACCACGGCCCTTCTCAGTCCACCACAGCCCACCACAGCCCGTCCCAGCCCACCACGGCCCGTCCCAGCCCACCACGGCCCGTCCCAGCCCACCACGGCCCGTACCAGCCCACCACGGCCCGTCCCAGCCCACCACGGCCCATCACAGCCCACCACAGTTCACCACAGCCCGTCCTAGCCCAGCACGGCCCGTCCCAGCCCACCACGGACCACCACGGCCCATCTCAGCCCACCATAGCCTGTCCAAGCCCAGCACAGCCCTCCACAACCCTCCACAGCCCGTCCCAACCCTCCACAGCTCATCCCAGCCTACCACAGCCCGTCGCAGCCCAACACAGCTTATCACAGCCCACCGCAGCCCGTCCCAGCCCACCGCAGCCCGTCCTAGCCCACCGAAACCCGTCCCAGCCCACCGCAACCCGTCCCAGAACCCCACAGCCCACCACAGCCCATCACAGCCCACCACAGCCCGTCCCAGCTTACCACAGCCCACCACAGACCGTCCCAGCCCACCACGGCCCGTCCCAGCCCACCACTGCCCGTCCCAGCCCGTCCCAGCCCGTCCCAACCCTCCAAAGCCCGTCCCAGCACACCACAGCCCACCACAGCCCATCACAGCCCACCACAGCCCGCCTCAGCCCACTACAGCCCATCCCAGCCCACCACAGCCCGTCCCAGCCCACCACAGCCCACCACAGCTTGTCCCAGACCACCACAGCTCTTCCCAGCCCACCATAACCAACCACAGCCTATCCCAGCCGATCCCAGCCCACCACAGCCCGTCCCATCACACCACAGCCCACCACAGCCCGTCCCAGCCAACCACGGCCCGTCCCAGCCCACCACAGCCCGTCCCAGCCCACCACGGCCCACCACAGCCCACCACGGCCCATCCGGGCCCAACACAGCCCACCAAGGCGCACCACAGCCCATCCCAGCCCATTACAGCCTGTCCCAGACCACCACATCCCATCTCAGCCCACCACAGCCCGTCCCAGCCCACCACAACCGACCACAGCCCACCACAGCCCACCACGGCCGACCACAGCCCACCACGGCCGACCACAGCCCACCACGACCCATCCAAGCCCACCACGGCCCATCCAAGCCCACCACGGTCCACCACACAGCACCACAGCCCGTCCCAGCCCACCACAGTATGTCCCAGACCACCAGAGCCCGTCCCAGCCCACCACAGCCCGTCCCAGCCCACCACAGCCCACCACGCCCCGTGCCAACCCACCAGAGCCCGTCCCAGCTCACCACAGCCCACCACAGCCCGTCCCAGACCACAAGAGGTCGTCCCAGCCCACCACTAACCCACCAAAGCCCGTCCCCGCCCACCACAGCCCGTCCCAGCCAACCACAGCGCACCACAGCCAGCCCCAACCCACCTGAGCCCGTCCCAGCTTACCACAGCCCACCACAGCCCGTCACAGCCCGTCCCAGCCCACCAGAGGTCGTCCCAGCTCACCACAACCCACCACAGCCCTTCCCAGCCCACCACAGCCCACCACGGCCGCCGCAGACCATCAGAGCCCGTCCCAGCCCACCACAATCCCGTCCCAGCCCACTATAGCCCGTCCCAGCCCACCACAACCCGTTCTAGCTCACCACAACACACCACAGCGCACCATAGCCCACCACAGCCCACCACAGCGCACCAGAGTCTGTCCCGGCCCACCAGAGCCTGTCCCAGCCCACCACAGCCCGTCCCAGCCAACCGCAGCCCGCCACGGCCCGTCCCAGCCCACCACAGCCCATTCCAGACCACCAGAGCCCTTCCCAGTTCACCACAGCCCACCACAGCCCGTCCAATTTCACCACAGCCCGTCTCAGCTCACCACAACCCACCACAGCCCGTCCCAGCCCACCGCAGCCTATCCCAACCCGTCCCAGCCCACCACGGCCCGTCCCAGCCCACCACGGCCCGTCCCAGCCCACGACAGCCCGTCCCTGCCCACCACAGCCCGTCCCAGCACACCACAGACCATCCCAGCCCACCACAGCCCGTCCCAGCCCACCACAGCATGTCCCAGCCCACCACAGCCCGTCCCAGCCCACCACAGCCCGTCCCAGCCCACCACAGCCCGTCCCTAGCCCACCACAGCCCGTCCCAGCCCACCACAGACCGTCCCCGCCCGTCCCAGCCCACCACAGACCAGCACAGCCCGTCCCAGCACACCACAGCCCGTCCCCGCCCGTCCCAGCCCGTCGCAGCCTGCACAGCCCGTCCCAGCCCACCACAGACCATTCCAGACCACCACAGCCCGTCCCCGCCCACCATAGCCGGTCCCAGCCCATCACAGCCCGTCCCAGCTCGTTCCAGACCACCGGAACTCGTCTCAGCCTGTCCCTGCCCACCACAGCCCGTCCCAGCACACCACAGACCATCCCAGTCCACCACACACCGTCCCAGCATGTCCCAGCCTGTCCCAACCCACCACAGCCTGTCCCAACCCACCACAGCCCGTCCCAGCCAACCGCAGCCCGCCACGGCCCGTCCCAGCCCACCACAGCCCATTCCAGACCACCAGAGCCCTTCCCAGTTCACCACAGCCCACCACAGCCCGTCCCTACCCACCACAGCGTGTCCCAACCCACCACAGCCCACCACAGCCCGTCCCAGCCCACCACAGCACGTCCCAGGCCACCACAGACCACCACAGCCCACCACAGCCCATGAAGCCCACCACAGCCCACCTCAGCCCACTACTGCCCGTCCCAGCCAACCACAGCCCGTCCCAGCCCACCACAGCCCACCACAGCTTGTCCCAGACCACCACAGCTCTTCCCAGCCCACCATAACCAACCACAGCCTATCCCAGCCGATCCCAGCCCACCACAGCCCGTCCCATCACACCACAGCCCACCACAGCCCGTCCCAGCCAACCACGGCCCGTCCCAGCCAACCACGGCCCGTCCCAGCCCACCACGGCCCACCACAGCCCACCACGGCCCACCACGGCCGACTACAGCCCACCACGGCAGACCACAGCCCACCACGGCCCATCCAAGCCCACCACGGCCCATCCAAGCCCACCACGGTCCACCACGGCACGTCCCAGCCCACCACAGAGCACCACAGCCCGTCCCAGCCCGTCCCAGCCCACCACAGTATGTCCCAGACCACCAGAGCCCGTCCCAGCCCACCACAGCCCGTCCCAGCCCACCACAGCCCACCACGCCCCGTGCCAACCCACCACAGCCCGTCCCAGCTCACCACAGCCCGTCCCAGACCACAAGAGGTCGTCCCAGCCCACCACTAACCCACCAAAGCCCGTCCCCGCCCACCACAGCCCGTCCCAGCCCACCACAGCCCACCACGCCCCGTGCAAACCCACCAGAGCCCGTCCCAGCCCACCACAGCCCGTCACAGCCCGTCCCAGCCCACCAGAGGTCGTCCCAGCTCACCACAACCCACCACAGCCCTTCCCAGCCCGTCCCAGCCCACCACAGCCCGTCCCAGCCCACCACGGCCGCCGCAGACCATCAGAGCCCGTCCCAGCCCACCACAATCCCGTCCCAGCCCACTATAGCCCGTCCCAGCCCACTACAACCCGTTCTAGCTCACCACAACCCACCACAGCGCACCATAGCACACCACAGCCCACCACAGCGCACCAGAGCCTGTCCCAGCCCACCACAGCCCGTCCCAGCCCACCACAGCCCATTCCAGACCACCAGAGCCCTTCCCAGTTCACCACAGCATGTCCCAGCACACCACAGCCCACCACAGACCGTCCAATTTCACCACAGCCCGTCTCAGCTCACCACAACCCACCACAGCCCGTCCCAGCACACCGCAGCCTATCCCAACCCGTCCCAGCCCACCACGGCCCGTCCCAGCCCACCACGGCCCGTCCCAGCCCACCACGGCCCGTCCCAGCCCGTCCCAGCCCACGACAGCCCGTCCCAGCCCACGACAGTCCGTCCCAGCCCACCAGAGCCCACCAGAGCCCACCACAGCTCGTCCCAGCCCACCACAGCCCACAAGAGCTTGTCACAGACCACCACAGCCCGTCCCAGCCCACCACAGCCCACTACGGCCCACCACAGCCCGTCCCAGCCCACCACAGCCCGTCCCAGCCCACCACAGCCCGTAACAGCCCACCACAGCAAGTACCAGCCCGTCCCAGCCCACCACGGCCCGTCTCAGCCCACCACGGCCCGTGTCAGCCCACCACGGCCCGTCTCAGCTCACCACAACCCGTCCCAGACGACCACAGCCCGTCCCAGCCCACCAGAGCCCGTCCCAGCCGGTTTCAGCCCAGCACGGCTAACCACGGCCTGTCCCGGCCCACCACGGCCAACCACGGTCCACCATGGCCCACCAGAGCACACCACGGCCCACCACGGCCCTTCCCACTCCACCACAGCCCACCACGGCCCGCCACAGCCCACCACGGCCCACCCCAGCCCACCACGGCCCGTCCCAGCCCACCACGGCCCATCACAGCCCACCACAGTTCACCACAGCCCGTCCCAGCCCACCACAGCACACTACATCCCACCACAGCCCGTCCCAGCCCACCGCAGCCCGTCCCAGCCCACCACAGCCCGTCCCAGCTCGTCCCAGACCACCACAGCCTCTCACAGCACACCACACCCCGTAACAGCCCACCACAGCAAGTACCAGCCCGTCTCAGCCCACCACGGCCCGTCTCAGCCCACCACAGCCCATCACAGCCCACCACAGCCCGTCCCAGCTTACCACAGCCCACCACGGCCCGTCCCAGCCCACCACGGCCCGTCCCAGCCCACCACTGCCCGTCCCAGCCCGTCCCAGCCCGTCCCAACCCTCCAAAGCCCGTCCCAGCACACCACAGCCCACCACAGCCCATCACAGCCCACCACAGCCTGTCCCAGCTTACCACAGCCCACACCAGACCGTCCCAGCCTACCACAGCCCGTCCCAGCCCACCACTGCCCGTCCCAGCCCACCACTGCCCGTCCCAGGCCACCACTGCCCGTCCCAGCCCGTCCCAGCCTGTCCCAACCCACCACAGCCCGTCCCAGCCCGCCCCAGCCCATCCCAGCCCACCACGGCCCGTCCCAGCCCGTGCCAACCCGTCACAACACACCACAGCCCACCACAGCCCACCAAAGCCCGTCCCAGCCCACCACAGCACGTCCCAGGCCACCACAGCCCGTCCCAGCCCACCACAGACCGTCCCAGGCCACCACAGCCCACCACAGCTTGTCCCAGACCACCACAGCTCTTCCCAGCCCACCATAACCAACCACAGCTTATCCCAGCCGATCCCAGCCCACCACAGCCCGTCCCATCACACCACAGCCCACCACAGCCCGTCCCAGCCAACCACGGCCCGTCCCAGCCCACCACAGCCCGTCCCAGCCCACCACGGCCCACCACAGCCCACCACGGCCCATCCGGGCCCAACACAGCCCACCAAGGCGCACCACAGCCCATCCCAGCCCATTACAGCCTGTCCCAGACCACCACATCCCATCTCAGCCCACCACAGCCCGTCCCAGCCCACCACAACCGACCACAGCCCACCACAGCCCACCACGGCCGACCACAGCCCACCACAGCCGACCACAGCCCACCACGGCCCATCCAAGCCCACCACGGCCCATCCAAGCCCACCACAGTCAACCACAGCACGTCCCAGCCCACCACACAGCACCACAGCCCGTCCCAGCCCACCACAGTATGTCCCAGACCACCAGAGCCCGTCCCAGCCCACCACAGCCCGTCCCAGCCCACCACAGCCCACCACGCCCCGTGCCAACCCACCAGAGCCCGTCCCAGCTCACCACAGCCCACCACAGCCCGTCCCAGACGACCGCAGCCTATCCCAACCCGTCCCAGCCCACCACGGCCCGTCCCAGCCCACCACGGCCCGTCCCAGCCCACCACGGCCCGTCCCAGCCCGTCCCAGCCCACAACAGCCCGTCCCTGCCCACCACAGCCCGTCCCAGCACACCACAGACCATCCCAGCCCACCACAGCCCGTCCCAGCCCACCACAGCATGTCCCAGCCCACCACAGCCCGTCCCAGCCCACCACAGCCCGTCCCAGCCCACCACAGCCCGTCCCTAGCCCACCACAGCCCGTCCCAGCCCACCACAGACCGTCCCCCGCCCGTCCCAGCCCACCACAGACCAGCACAGCCCGTCCCAGCACACCACAGCCCGTCCCCGCCCGTCCCAGCCCGTCGCAGCCTGCACAGCCCGTCCCAGCCCACCACAGACCATTCCAGACCACCACAGCCCGTCCCCGCCCACCACAGCCCGTCCCCGCCCACCATAGCCCGTCCCAGCCCACCACAGCCCGTCCCAGCTCGTTCCAGACCACCAGAACTCGTCTCAGCCTGTCCCAGCCCACCACAGCCTGTCTCAAGCTCAGCAGAACCCACCACAGCTCGTCCCAGCCCACCACAGCCCGTCCCAGCCCGTCCCAGCCCACCACAGCATGTCCCAGCCCACCACAGCCCGTCCCAGCCCACCACAGCCCGTCCCAGCCCACCACAGCCCGTCCCAGCCCACCACAGCCCGTCCCAGCCCGTCCTAGCCCGTCCCAGCCATTCCCAGCCCGTCCCAGCCCGTCCCAGCCCAACTCAGCCCATCCCAGCACACCACAGCCCATCACAGCCCAACACAGCCCGTCCCAACCCGTCCCAGCCCACCACGGCCCGTCCCAGCCCACCACGGCCCGTCCCAGCCCACCACGGCCCACCACAGCCCACCACAGTTCACCACGGGCCATCTCAGCCCTCCATGACCTGTCCCAGCCCACCATGACCTGTCCCAGCCCACCACAGCCCACCACAGCCCATCCCTTCCCATACCGGCTCAAAACGGCCCACCACGGCCCACCACAGCCCACCACGGTTCACCACGGCCCGTCCCAGCCCACCACGCCCCACCACAGCCCATCCCTGCCCACCACAGCCCGTCCCAGCCCACCACAGACCATCCCAGTCCACCACACACCGTCCCAGCATGTCCCAGCCTGTCCCAACCCACCACAGCCTGTCCCAACCCACCACAGCCCGTCCCAGCCAACCGCAGCCCGCCACGGCCCGTCCCAGCCCACCACAGCCCATTCCAGACCACCAGAGCCCTTCCCAGTTCACCACAGCCCACCACAGCCCGTCCCTACCCACCACAGCGTGTCCCAACCCACCACAGCCCACCACAGCCCGTCCCAGCCCACCACAGCACGTCCCAGGCCACCACAGACCACCACAGCCCACCACAGCCCATGAAGCCCACCACAGCCCACCTCAGCCCACTACTGCCCGTCCCAGCCCACCACAGCCCGTCCCAGCCCACCACAGCCCACCACAGCTTGTCCCAGACCACCACAGCTCTTCCCAGCCCACCATAACCAACCACAGCCTATCCCAGCCGATCCCAGCCCACCACAGCCCGTCCCATCACACCACAGCCCACCACAGCCCGTCCCAGACAACCACGGCCCGTCCCAGCCAACCACGGCCCGTCCCAGCCCACCACGGCCCACCACAGCCCACCACGGCCCACCACGGCCGACTACAGCCCACCACGGCAGACCACAGCCCACCACGGCCCATCCAAGCCCACCACGGCCCATCCAAGCCCACCACGGTCCACCACGGCACGTCCCAGCCCACCACAGAGCACCACAGCCCGTCCCAGCCCGTCCCAGCCCACCACAGTATGTCCCAGACCACCAGAGCCCGTCCCAGCCCACCACAGCCCGTCCCAGCCCACCACAGCCCACCACGCCCCGTGCCAACCCACCACAGCCCGTCCCAGCTCACCACAGCCCACCACAGCCCGTCCCAGACCACAAGAGGTCGTCCCAGCCCACCACTAACCCACCAAAGCCCGTCCCCGCCCACCACAGCCCGTCCCAGCCCACCACAGCCCACCACGCCCCGTGCAAACCCACCAGAGCCCGTCCCAGCCCACCACAGCCCGTCACAGCCCGTCCCAGCCCACCAGAGGTCGTCCCAGCTCACCACAACCCACCACAGCCCTTCCCAGCCCGTCCCAGCCCACCACAGCCCGTCCCAGCCCACCACGGCCGCCGCAGACCATCAGAGCCCGTCCCAGCCCACCACAATCCCGTCCCAGCCCACTATAGCCCGTCCCAGCCCACTACAACCCGTTCTAGCTCACCACAACCCACCACAGCGCACCATAGCACACCACAGCCCACCACAGCGCACCAGAGCCTGTCCCAGCCCACCACAGCCCGTCCCAGCCCACCACAGCCCATTCCAGACCACCAGAGCCCTTCCCAGTTCACCACAGCATGTCCCAGCACACCACAGCCCACCACAGCCCGTCCAATTTCACCACAGCCCGTCTCAGCTCACCACAACCCACCACAGCCCGTCCCAGCACACCGCAGCCTATCCCAACCCGTCCCAGCCCACCACGGCCCGTCCCAGCCCACCACGGCCCGTCCCAGCCCACCACGGCCCGTCCCAGCCCGTCCCAGCCCACGACAGCCCGTCCCAGCCCACGACAGTCCGTCCCAGCCCACCAGAGCCCACCAGAGCCCACCACAGCTCGTCCCAGCCCACCACAGCCCACAAGAGCTTGTCACAGACCACCACAGCCCGTCCCAGCCCACCACAGCCCACTACGGCCCACCACAGCCCGTCCCAGCCCACCACAGCCCGTCCCAGCCCACCACAGCCCGTAACAGCCCACCACAGCAAGTACCAGCCCGTCCCAGCCCACCACGGCCCGTCTCAGCCCACCACGGCCCGTCTCAGCCCACCACGGCCCGTCTCAGCTCACCACAACCCGTCCCAGACGACCACAGCCCGTCCCAGCCCACCAGAGCCCGTCCCAGCCTGTTTCAGCCCAGCACGGCTAACCACGGCCTGTCCCGGCCCACCACGGCCAACCACGGTCCACCATGGCCCACCAGAGCACACCACGGCCCACCACGGCCCTTCCCACTCCACCACAGCCCACCACGGCCCGCCACAGCCCACCACGGCCCACCCCAGCCCACCACGGCCCGTCCCAGCCCACCACGGCCCGTCCCAGCCCACCACGGCCCATCACAGCCCACCACAGTTCACCACAGCCCGTCCCAGCCCACCACAGCACACTACGGCCCACCACAGCCCGTCCCAGCCCACCGCAGCCCGTCCCAGCCCACCACAGCCCGTCCCAGCTCGTCCCAGACCACCACAGCCTCTCACAGCACACCACACCCCGTAACAGCCCACCACAGCAAGTACCAGCCCGTCCCAGCCCACCACGGCCCGTCTCAGCCCACCACGGCCCGTCTCAGCTCACCACAACCCGTCCCAGACGACCACAGCCCGTCCGAGCCCACCACAGCCCACCACAGCCCGTCCCAGCCCACCACGGCCCGTCTCAGCTCACCACAACCCGTCCCAGACGACCACAGCCCGTCCCAGCCCACCACAGCCCGTCCCAGCCCACCACAGCCCGTCCCAGCCTGTCCCGGCCCACCACGGCCAACCACGGTCCACCATGGCCCACCAGAGCACACCACGGCCCACCACGGCCCTTCCCAGTCCACCACAGCCCACCACAGCCTGTCCCAGCCCACCACGGCCCGTCCCAGCCCACCACGGCCCACCCCAGCCCACCACGGCCCGTCCCAGCCCACCACGGCCCATCACAGCCCACCACAGTTCACCACAGCCCGTCCTAGCCCAGCACGGCCCGTCCCAGCCCACCACGGACCACCACGGCCCATCTCAGCCCACCACAGCCTGTCCAAGCCCAGCACAGCCCTCCACAACCCTCCACAGCCCGTCCCAACCCTCCACAGCTCATCCCAGCCTACCACAGCCCGTCGCAGCCCAACACAGCTTATCCCAGCCCACCGCAGCCCGTCCCAGCCCACCGCAGCCCGTCCTAGCCCACCGAAACCCGTCCCAGCCCACCGCAACCCGTCCCAGCACACCACAGCCCACCACAGCCCATCACAGCCCACCACAGCCCGTCCCAGCTTACCACAGCCCACCACAGACCGTCCCAGCCCACCACGGCCCGTCCCAGCCCACCACTGCCCGTCCCAGCCCGTCCCAGCCCGTCCCAACCCTCCAAAGCCCGTCCCAGCACACCACCGCCCACCACAGCCCATCACAGCCCACCACAGCCTGTCCCAGCTTACCACAGCCCACACCAGACCGTCCCAGCCCACCACAGCCCGTCCCAGCCCACCACTGCCCGTCCCAGCCCACCACTGCCCGTCCCAGGCCACCACTGCCCGTCCCAGGCCACCACTGCCCGTCCCAGCCCGTCCCAGCCTGTCCCAACCCACCACAGCCCGTCCCAGCCCGCCCCAGCCCATCCCAGCCCACCACGGCCCGTCCCAGCCCGTGCCAACCCGTCACAACACACCACAGCCCACCACAGCCCACCAAAGCCCGTCCCAGCCCACCACAGCACGTCCCAGGCCACCACAGCCCGTCCCAGCCCACCACAGACCGTCCCAGGCCACCACAGCCCACCACAGCTTGTCCCAGACCACCACAGCTCTTCCCAGCCCACCATAACCAACCACAGCTTATCCCAACCGATCCCAGCCCACCACAGCCCGTCCCATCACACCACAGCCCACCACAGCCCGTCCCAGCCAACCACGGCCCGTCCCAGCCCACCACAGCCCGTCCCAGCCCACCACGGCCCACCACAGCCCACCACGGCCCATCCGGGCCCAACACAGCCCACCAAGGCGCACCACAGCCCATCCCAGCCCATTACAGCCTGTCCCAGACCACCACATCCCATCTCAGCCCACCACAGCGCGTCCCAGCCCACCACAACCGACCACAGCCCACCACAGCCCACCACGGCCGACCACAGCCCACCACAGCCGACCACAGCCCACCACGGCCCATCCAAGCCCACCACGGCCCATCCAAGCCCACCACAGTCAACCACAGCACGTCCCAGCCCACCACACAGCACCACAGCCCGTCCCAGCCCACCACAGTATGTCCCAGACCACCAGAGCCCGTCCCAGCCCACCACAGCCCGTCCCAGCCCACCACAGCCCACCACGCCCCGTGCCAACCCACCAGAGCCCGTCCCAGCTCACCACAGCCCACCACAGCCCGTCCCAGACCACAAGAGGTCGTCCCAGCCCACCACTAACCCACCAAACCCCGTCCCCGCCCACCACAGCCCGTCCCAGCCAACCACAGCGCACCACAGCCTGCCCCAACCCACCTGAGCCCGTCCCAGCTTACCACAGCCCACCACAGCCTGTCACAGCCCGTCCCAGCCCACCAGAGGTCGTCCCAGCTCACCACAACCCACCACAGCCCGTCACAGCCCGTCCCAGCCCACCACAGCCCACCACGGCCGCCGCAGAGCATCAGAGCCCGTCCCAGCCCACCACAATCCCGTCCCAGCCCACTATAGCCCGTCCCAGCCCACCACAACCCGTTCTAGCTCACCACAACCCACCACAGCGCACCATAGCCCACCACAGCCCACCACAGCGCACCAGAGTCTGTCCCGGCCCACCAGAGCCTGTCCCAGCCCACCACAGCCCGTCCCAGCCCACCGCAGCCCGCCACGGCCCGTCCCAGCCCACCACAGCCCATTCCAGACCACCAGAGCCCTTCCCAGTTTACCACAGCCCACCACAGCCCGTCCAATTTCACCACAGCCCGTCTCAGCTCACCACAACCCACCACAGCCCGTCCCAGCCCACCGCAGCCTATCCCAACCCGTCCCAGCCCACCACGGCCCGTCCCAGCCCACTACGGCCCGTCCCAACCCGTCCCAGCCCACGACAGCCCGTCCCAGCCCACGACAGTCCGTCCCAGCCCACCAGAGCCCACCACAGCTCGTCCCAGCCCTCCACAGCCCACAAGAGCTTGTCACAGACCACCACAGCCCGTCCCAGCCCACCACAGCCCACTACGGCCCACCACAGCCCGTCCCTACCCACCACAGCCCGTCCCAGCCCACCACAGCCCGTCCCAGCCCACCACAGCCCGTCCCAGCTCGTCCCAGACCACCACAGCCTCTCACAGCACACCACAGCCCGTAACAGCCCACCACAGCAAGTACCAGCCCGTCCCAGCCCACGACGGCCCGTCTCAGCCCACCACGGCCCGTCTCAGCTCACCACAACCCGTCCCAGACGACCACAGCCCGTCCCAGCCCACCACAGCCCACCACAGCCCGTCCCAGCACACCACGGCCCGTCCCAGCCCACCACAGCCCGTCCCAGCCCACCAGAGCCCGTCCCAGCCTGTTTCAGCCCACCACGGCTAACCACGGCCTGTCCCGGCCCACCACGGTCCACCATGGCCCACCAGAGCACACCACGGCCCTTCCCAGTCCACCACAGCCCACCACAGCCTGTCCCAGCCCACCACGGCCCGTCCCAGCCTACCACGGCCCGTCCCAGCCCACCACAGCCCGTCCCAGCCCACCACAGCCCGTCCCAGCTCGTCCCAGACCACCACAGCCTCTCACAGCACACCACAGCCCGTAACAGCCCACCACAGCAAGTACCAGCCCGTCCCAGCACACCACGGCCCGTCTCAGCCCACCACGGCCCGTCTCAGCTCACCACAACCCGTCCCAGACGACCACAGCCCGTCCCAGCCCACCACGGCCCGTCCCAGCCCACCACAGCCCGTCCCAGCCCACCAGAGCCCGTCCCAGCCTGTTTCAGCCCAGCACGGCTAACCACGGCCTGTCCCGGCCCACCACGGCCAACCACGGTCCACCATGGCCCACCAGAGCACACCACGGCCCACCACGGCCCTTCCCAGTCCACCACAGCTCACCACAGCCTGTCCCAGCCCACCACGGCCCGTCCCAGCCCACCACGGCCCACCCCAGCCCACCACGGCCCGTCCCAGCCCACCACGGCCCGTCCCAGCACACCACAGCCCGTCCCAGCACACCACAGCCCGTCCCAGCCCGTCCCAGCCAACCACAGCCCATCCTAGCCCACCACAGCCCGTCCCAGCCCGTCCCAGGCCACAACAGCCCGTCCCTGCCCACCACAGCCCGTCCCAGCCCGTTCCAGACCACCAGAACCCGTTCCAGCCTGTCCCAGCCCACCACAGCCCACCACAGCTTGTCCCAGACCACCACAGCTCTTCCCAGCCCACCATAACCAACCACAGCCTATCCTAACCGATCCCAGCCCACCACAGCCCGTCCCATCACACCACAGCCCACCACAGCCCGTCCCAGCCAACCACGGCCCGTCCCAGCCCACCACAGCCCGTCCCAGCCCACCACGGCCCACCACAGCCCACCACGGCCCATCCGGGCCCAACACAGCCCACCAAGGCGCACCACAGCCCATCCCAGCCCATTACAGCCTGTCCCAGACCACCACATCCCATCTCAGCCCACCACAGCCCGTCCCAGCCCACCACAACCGACCACAGCCCACCACAGCCCACCACGGCCGACCACAGCCCACCACGGCAGACCACAGCCCACCACGGCCCATCCAAGCCCACCACGGCCCATCCAAGCCCACCACGGCCCATCCAAGCCCACCACGGTCCACCACGGCACGTCCCAGCCCACCACACAGCACCACAGCCCGTCCCAGCCCGTCCCAGCCAACCACAGTATGTCCCAGACCACCAGAGCCCGTCCCAGCCCACCACAGCCCGTCCCAGCCCACCACAGCCCACCACGCCCCGTGCCAACCCACCAGAGCCCGTCCCAGCTCACCACAGCCCACCACAGCCCGTCCCAGACCACCAGAGGTCGTCCCAGCCCACCACTAACCCACCAAAGCCCGTCCCAGCCCACCACAGCTTGTCCCAGCCCACCACAGCCCACCACGCCCCGTGCCAACCCACCAGAGCCCGTCCCAGACCACCACAGCCCGTCACAGCCCGTCCCAGCCCACCAGAGGTCGTCCCAGCTCACCACAACCCACCACAGCCCTTCTTAGCCCGTCCCAGCCCACCACAGCCCGTCCCAGCCCACCACGGCCGCCGCAGACCATCAGAGCCCGTCCCAGCCCACCACAATCCCGTCCCAGCCCACTATAGCCCGTCCCAGCCCACTACAACCCGTTCTAGCTCACCACAACCCACCACAGCGCACCATAGCACACCACAGCCCACCACAGCGCACCAGAGCCTGTCCCAGCCCACCACAGCCCGTCCCAGCCCACCACAGCCCATTCCAGACCACCAGAGCCCTTCCCAGTTCACCACAGCATGTCCCAGCACACCACAGCCCACCACAGCCCGTCCAATTTCACCACAGCCCGTCTCAGCTCACCACAACCCACCACAGCCCGTCCCAGCACACAGCAGCCTATCCCAACCCGTCCCAGCCCACCACGGCCCGTCCCAGCCCACCACGGCCCGTCCCAGCCAACCACGGCCCGTCCCAGCCCGTCCCAGCCCACGACAGCCCGTCCCAGCCCACGACAGTCCGTCCCAGCCCACCACGGACCACCACGGCCCATCTCAGCCCACCACAGCCTGTCCAAGCCCAGCACAGCCCTCCACAACCCTCCACAGCCCGTCCCAACCCTCCACAGCTCATCCCAGCCTACCACAGCCCGTCGCAGCCCAACACAGCTTATCCCAGCCCACCGAAACCCGTCCCAGCCCACCGCAACCGGTCCCAGCCCACCACAGCCCACCACAGGTCACCACAGCCCACCACCGGTCACCACAGCCCACCACACATCACCACAGCCTGTTTCAGCCCACCACGGCAAACCACGGCCCGTCTCAGCCCACCACGGACCGCCATGGCCCACCACAGCTCGTCCCAGATAAACACGGCGCACCACAGCCCACCACGGCCCGGCCCAGCCCACCACAGCCCGTCACAGCCCGTCCCAGTTCTCCACAACACACCGCAGCCCGTCCCAGCCCACCACAGCCCGTCCCAGCCCACCACGGCCCACGAAAGCCCACCACAGCCCACCACAGCCCGTCCCAGCCCACCACAAGCCGTCCTAGCCCACCACAGACCTCCAGAGCCCGTCTCAGCTCACCACAGCCTATCCCAGCCCACCACGGCCCACCACAGCACACCACGGCCCACCGCAGCCTATCCCAACCCGTCCCAGCCCACCACGGCCCGTCCCAGCCCACCACGGCCCGTCCCAGCCAACCACGACCCGTCCCAGCCCGTCCCAGCCCACCACAGCCCGTCCCAGCCCACCACAGCCCGTCCCAGCCCACCACAGCCCGTCCCAGCCCACCAGAGCCCACCAGAGCCCACCACAGCTCGTCCCAGCCCACCACAGCCCACAAGAGCTTGTCACAGACCACCACAGCCCGTCCCAGCCCACCACAGCCCACTACGGCTCACCACAGCCCGTCCCAGCCCACCACAGCCCGTCCCAGCCCACCACAGCCCGTCCCAGCTCGTCCCAGACCACCACAGCCTCTCACAGCACACCACAGCCCGTAACAGCCCACCACAGCAAGTACCAGCCCATCCCAGCCCACCACGGCCCGTCTCAGCTCACCACAACCCGTCCCAGACGACCACAGCCCGTCCCAGCCCACCACAGCCCACCACAGCCCGTCCCAGCCCACCACGGCCCGTTCCAGCCCACCACAGCCCGTCCCAGCCCACCAGAGCCCGTCCCAGCCTGTTTCAGCCCAGCACGGCTAACCACGGCCTGTCCCGGCCCACCACGGCCAACCACGGTCCACCATGGCCCACCAGAGCACACCACGGCCCACCACGGCCCTTCCCAGTCCACCACAGCCCACCACAGCCTGTCCCAGCCCACCACGGCCCGTCCCAGCCCACCACGGCCCGTCGCAGCCTACCACGGCCCGTCCCAGCCCACCACGGCCCGTCCCAGCCCACCACGGCCCATCACAGCCCACCACAGTTCACCACAGCCCGTCCTAGCCCAGCACGGCCCGTCCCAGCCCACCACGGACCACCACGGCCCATCTCAGCCCACCACAGCCTGTCCAAGCCCAGCACAGCCCTCCACAACCCTCCACAGCCCTTCCCAACCCTCCACAGCTCATCCCAGCCTACCACAGCCCGTCGCAGCCCAACACAGCTTATCCCAGCCCACGGCAGCTTATCCCAGCCCACCGCAGCCCGTCCCAGCCCACCGCAGCCCGTCCTAGCCCACCGAAAACCGTCCCAGCCCACCGCAACCCGTCCCAGCCCACCACAGCCCACCACCGGTCACCACAGCCCACCTCAGGTCACCACAGCCTGTTTCAGCCCACCACGGCAAACCACGGCCCGTCCCAGCCCACCACGGCCCGCCATGGCCCACCACAGCTCGTCCCAGATAAACACGGCGCACCACAGCCCACCACGGCCCGTCCCGGCCCACCACAGCCCGTCCCAGCTTACCACAGCCCACCACAGACCGTCCCAGCACACCACAGCCCGTCCCAGCTTACCACAGCCCACCACAGACCGTCCCAGCCCACCACAGACCGTCCCAGCCCACCACAGCCCGTCCCAGCCCACCACTGCCCGTCCCAGCCCACCATTGCCAGTTCCAGCCCGTCCCAACCCTCCAAAGCCCGTCCCAGCACACCACAGCTTACCACAGCCCATCACAGCCCACCACAGCCCGTCCCAGCTTACCACAGCCCACACCAGACCGTCCCAGCCCACCACAGCCCGTCCCAGCCCACCACTGCCCGTCCCAGCCCACCACTGCCCGTCCCAGCCCGTCCCAGCCCGTCCCAACCCACCACAGCCCGTCCCAGCCCACCACAGCCCACCACAGCCCACCGCAGCCCATCCCAGCCCACCACGGCCCGTCCCAGCCCGTGCCAACTCGTCACAACACACCACAGCCCACCACAGCCCGTCCCTACCCACCACAGTGTGTCCCAACCCACCACAGCCCACCACAGCCCTTCAGAACCCACCACAGCCCAGCACAGCACGTCCCAGCCCACCACAGCACGTCCCAGGCCACCACAGACCACCACAGCCCACCACAGCCCGTGAAGCCCACCACAGCCTGCCTCAGCCCACTACAGCCCGTCCCAGCCCACCACAGCCCACCACAGCTTGTCCCAGACCTCCACAGCTCTTCCCAGCCCACCATAACCAACCACAGCCTATCCCAGCTGATCCCAGCCCACCACAGCCCGTCCCAGCCCACCACGGCCCACCACAGCCCACCACAGACCATCCGGGCCCAACACAGCCCACCAAGGCGCACCACAGCCCATCCCAACCCACCTGAGCCCGTCCCAGCTTACCACAGCCCACCACAGCCCGTCACAGCGCGTCCTAGCCCACCAGAGGTCGCCCCAGCTCACCACAACCCACCACAGCCCTTCTCTTAGCCCGTCCCAGCCCACCACAATCCCGTCCCAGCCCACTATAGCCCCGTCCCAGCCCACCACAACCCGTTCTAGCTCACCACAACCCACCACAGCGCACCATAGCCCACCACAGCCCACCACAGCGCACCAGAGTCTGTCCCGGCCCACCAGAGCCTGTCCCAGCCCACCACAGCCCGTCCCAGCCCACCGCAGCCCGCCACGGCCCGTACCAGCCCACCATGGCCAGTCCCAGCCCACCACGGCCCGTCCCAGCCCGTCCCAGCCCACGACAAGCCCGTCCCAGCCCACGACAGCCCGTCCCAGCCCACCAGAGCCCACCAGAGCCCACCACAGCTCGTCCCAGCCCCCCACAGCCCATAAGAGCTTGCACAGACCACCACAGCCCGTCCCAGCCCACCACAGCCAACTACGGCCCACCACAGCCCGTCCCAGCCCACCACTGCCCGTCCCAGCCCACCACAGCCCGTCCCAGCCCACCACAGCCCGTCCCAGCCCCCCCACAGCCCACAAGAGCTTGCACAGACCACCACAGCCCGTCCCAGCCCACCACAGCCAACTACGGCCCACCACAGCCCGTCCCAGCCCACCACAGCCCGTCCCAGCCCACCACAGCCCATCCCAGCTCGTCCCAGACCACCACAGCCTCTCACAGCACAGCACAGCCCGTAACAGCCCACCCACAGCAAGTACCAGCCCGTCTCAGCCCACCACAGCCGGTCTCAGCTCACCACAACCCGTCCCAGACGACCACAGCCCGTCCCAGCCCACCACAGCCCACCCACAGCCCGTCCCAGCCCACCACGGCCCGTCCCAGCCCACCACAGCCCGTCCCAGCCCACCAGAGCCCGTCCCAGCCTGTTTCAGCCCAGCACGGCTAACCACGGCCTGTCCCGGCCCACCACAGCCAACCACGGTCCACCATGGCCCACCAGAGCACACCACGGCCCACCACGGCCCTTCCCACTCCACCACAGGCCACCACAGCCTGTCCCAGCCCACCACGGCCCGTCCCAGCCCACCACGGCCAACCCCAGCCCACCACGGCTCGTCCCAGCCCACCACGGCCCCGTCCCAGCCCACCACGGTCCATCACAGCCCACCACAGTTCACCACAGCCCGTCCTAGCCCACCACGGCCCGTCCCAGCCCACCACGGCCCATCACGGCCCACCACAGTTCACCACAGCCCGTCCTAGCCCACCACGGCCCGTCCCAGCCCACCACGGACCACCACGGCCCATCTCAGCCCACCACAGCCTGTCCAAGCCCAGCACAGCCCTCCACAACCCTCCACAGCCCGTCCCAACCCTCCACAGCTCATCCCAGCCTACCACAGCCCGTCCCAGCCCAACACAGCTTATCCCAGCCCACCGCAACCCGTCCCAGCCCACCACAGGTCACCACAGCCCACCACCGGTCACCACAGCCCACCACCGGTCACCACAGCCCAACACAGGTCACCACAGCCTGTTTTTCAGCCCACCACGGCAAACCACGGCCCGTCCCCAGCCCACCAAGGCCCGCCATGGCCCACCAAAGCTCGTCCCAGATAAACAAGGCGCACCACAGCCCACCACGGCCCGTCCCGGCCCACCACAGCCCGTCCCAGCACACCACAGCCCACCACAGCCCATCACAGCCCACCACAGCCCGTCCCAGCTTACCACAGCCCACCACAGACCGTCCCAGCCCACCACAGCCCGTCCCAGCCCCTCCCAGCCCGTCTCAGCCCACCACAGCCTGTCCCAGCCTGTCCCAGCTCGTCCAAAGCCTGTCCCAGACCCCCAGAGCCCGTCGCAGCCCACCACAGCCCCGTCACAGCCCGTCCCAGCTCTCCACAACCCACCGCAGCCCGTCCCAGCCCACCACAGCCCGTCCCAGCCCACCACGGCCCACGAAAGCCCACCACAGCCCACCACAGCCCGTCCCAGCCCACCACAAGCCGTCCTAGCCCCACCACAGACCTCCAGAGCCCGTCTCAGCTCACCACAGCCTATCCCACCCCACCACAGCCCACCACAGCACACCACGGCCCACCGCAGCCTATCCCAACCCGTCCCAGCCCACCACGGCCCGTCCCAGCCCACCACGGCCCCATCCCAGCCCACGACAGCCCGTCCCAGCCCACCAGAGCCCACCAGAGCCCACCACAGCTCGTCCCAGCCCACCACAGCCCACAAGAGCTTGTCACAGACCACCACAGCCCGTCCCAGCCCACCACAGCCCGTCCCAGCCCTCCACAGCCCATCCCAGCTCGTCCCAGACCACCACAGCCTCTCACAGCACACCACAGCCTGTAACAGCCCACCACAGCAAGTACCAGCCCGTCCCAGCCCAACCACGGCCCGTCTCAGCCAACCACGGCCCGTCTCAGCCCACCACGGCCCGTCTCAGCTCACCACAACCCGTCCCAGACGACCACAGCCCGTCCCAGCCCACCACAGCCCACCACAGCCCGTCCCAGCCCACCACAGCCCGTCCCAGCCCCACCACAGCCCGTCCCAGCCCACCACAGCCCGTCCCAGCCTGTTTCAGCCCACCACGGCTAACCACGGCCTGTCCCGGCCCACCACGGCCAACCACGGTCCACCATGGCCCACCAGAGCACACCACGGCCCACCACGGCCCTTCCCAGTCCACCAGAGCCCACCACAGACTGTCCCAGCCCACCACGGCCCGTCCCAGCCCACCACGGCCCGTCCCAGCCCACCACGGCCCATCACAGCCCACCACAGTTCACCACAGCCCGTCCTAGCCCAGCACGGCCCGTCCCAGCCCACCACGGACCACCACGGCCCATCTCAGCCCACCACAGCCTGTCCAAGCCCAGCACAGCCCTCCACAACCCCTCCACAGCCCGTCCCAACCCTCCACAGCTCATCCCAGCCTACCACAGCCCGTCGCAGCCCAACACAGCTTATCCCAGCCCACCGCAGCCCGTCCCAGGCCACCGCAGCCCGTCCTAGCCCACCACAACCCGTCCCAGCCCACCGCAACCCGTCCCAGCCCACCACAGCCCACCACCGGTCACCACAGCCCACCACCGGTCACCACAGCCCACCACGGCCCCGGCCCGGCCCACCACAGCCCGTCCCCAGCACACCACAGCCCACCACAGGTCACCACAGCCCACCACCGGTCACCACAGCCCACCA
Organism: Falco biarmicus; assembly: GCF_023638135.1. Taxonomy (NCBI): domain Eukaryota; kingdom Metazoa; phylum Chordata; class Aves; order Falconiformes; family Falconidae; genus Falco; species Falco biarmicus. The sequence continues at coordinate 31,307 of NW_026612013.1, read as the reverse complement.
CAGGTCACCACAGCCTGTTTCAGCCCACCACGGCAAACCACGGCCCGTCCTAGCCCACCACGGCCCGCCATGGCCCACCACAGCTCGTCCCAGATAAACACGGCGCACCACAGCCCACCACGGCCCGGCCCGGCCCACCACAGCCCGTCCCAGCACACCACAGCCCACCACAGCCCACCACAGCCCGTCCCAGCTTACCACAGCCCACCACAGACCGTCCCAGCCCACCACAGCCCGTCCCAGCCCACCACTGCCCGTCCCAGCCCACCACTGCCCGTCCCAGTCGCACCCACCACTGCCCGTCCCAGCCCGTCCCAACGCACCAAAGCCCGTCCCAGCACACCACAGCCCACCACAGCCCATCACAGCCTACCACAGCCCGTCCCAGCCCACCACAGCCCACAAGAGCTTGTCACAGACCACCACAGCCCGTCCCAGCCCACCACAGCCCGTCCCAGCCCTCCACAGCCCATCCCAGCTCGTCCCAGACCACCACAGCCTCTCACAGCACACCACAACCTGTAACAGCCCACCACAGCAAGTACCAGCCCGTCCCAGCCCACCACGGCCCGTCTCAGCCAACCACGGCCCGTCTCAGCCCACCACGGCCCGTCTCAGCTCACCACAACCCGTCCCAGACGACCACAGCCCGTCCCAGCCCACTACAGCCCACCACAGCCCGTCCCAGCCCACCACAGCCCGTCCCAGCCCACCAGAGCCCGTCCCAGCCCACCAGAGCCCGTCCCAGCCTGTTTCAGCCCACCACGGCTAACCACGGCCTGTCCTGGCCCACCACGGCCAACCACGGTCCACCATGGCCCACCAGAGCACACCACGGCCCACCACGGCCCTTCCCAGTCCACCAGAGCCCACCACAGACTGTCCCAGCCCACCACGGCCCGTCCCAGCCCACCACGGCCCGTCCCAGCCCACCACGGCCCCGTCCCAGCCCACCACGGCCCCATCACAGCCCACCACAGTTCACCACAGCCCGTCCTAGCCCAGCACGGCCCGTCCCAGCCCACCACGGACCACCACGGCCCCATCTCAGCCCACCACAGCCTGTCCAAGCCCAGCACAGCCCTCCACAACCCTCCACAGCCCGTCCCAACCCTCCACAGCTCATCCCAGCCTACCACAGCCCGTCGCAGCCCAACACAGCTTATCCCAGCCCACCGCAGCCCGTCCCAGCCCACCGCAAGCCCGTCCTAGCCCACCACAACCTGTCCCAGCCCACCGCAACCCGTCCCAGCCCACCACAGCCCACCACCGGTCACCACAGCCCACCACCGGTCACCACAGCCCACCACGGCCCGTCCCGGCCCACCACAGCCCGTCCCAGCACACCACAGCCCACCATAGGTCACCACAGCCCACCACCGGTCACCACAGCCCACCACAGGTCACCACAGCCTGTTTCAGCCCACCACGGCAAACCACGGCCCGTCCCAGCCCACCACGGCCCGCCATGGCCCACCACAGCTCGTCCCAGATAAACACGGCGCACCACAGCCCACCACGGCCCGGCCCGGCCCACCACAGCCCGTCCCAGCACACCACAGCCCACCACAGCCCACCACAGCCCGTCCCAGCTTACCACAGCCCACCACAGCCCGTCCCAGCCCACCACAGCCCGTCCCAGCCCACCACTGCCCGTCCCAGTCCACCACTGCCCGTCCCAGCCCGTCCCAACGCACCAAAGCCCGTCCCAGCACACCACAGCCCACCACAGCCCATCACAGCCCACCACAGCCCGTCCCAGCTTACCACAGCCCACACCAGACCGTCCCAGCCCACCACAGACCGTCCCAGCCCACCACAGCCCGTCCCAGCCCACCACAGCCCGTCCCAGCCCGTCCCAACCCACCACAGCCCGTCCCAGCCCACCACAGCCCGTCGCAGCCCACCACAGCCCATCCCAGCCCATCACGGCCCGACCCAGCACGTGCCAACCCGTCACAACACACCACAGCCCACCACAGCCCACCACAGCCCTTCCCAGCCCACGACAGCCCATCCCAGCCCATCCCAGCCAACCACAGCCCGTCCCAGCTTACCACAGCCCACACCAGACCGTCCCAGCCCCTCCCAGCCCGTCTCAGCCCACCACTGCCCGTCCCAGCCCACCACTGCCCGTCCCAGCCCGTCCCAGCCCGTCCCAACCCACCACAGCCCGTCCCAGCCCACCACAGCCCATCACAGCCCACCGCAGCTCATGCCAGCCCACCACGGCCCGTCCCAGCCCGTGCCAACTTGTCACAACACACCACAGCCCACCACAGCCCGTCCCTACCCACCACAGCGTGTCCCAACCCACCACAGCCCACCACAGCCCTTCAGAACCCACCACAGCCCACCACAGCCCGTCCCAGCCCACCACAGCCCGCCTCAGCCCACTACAGCCCGTCCCAGCCCACCACAGCCCGTCCCAGCCCACCACAGCCCACCACAGCTTGTCCCAGACCACCACAGCTCTTCCCAGCCCACCATAACCAACCACAGCCTTCCCAGCTGATCCCAGCCCACCACAGCCCGTCCCATCACTCCACAGCCCACCACTGCCCGTCCCAGCCAACCACGGCCCGTCCCAGCCCACCACAGCCCGTCCCAGCCCACCACGGCCCACCACAGCCCACCACGGCCCATCCGGGCCCAACACAGCCCAGCAAGGCGCACCACAGCCCATCCCAGCCCATTACAGCCTGTCCAGGACAACCACATCCCATCTCAGCCCACCACAGCCCGTCCAAGCCCACCACAACCGACCACAGCCCACCACAACCCACCACGGCCGACCACAGCCCACCACGGCCCATCCAAGCCCACCACGGCCCACCACGGCACGTCCCAGCCCACCACAGAGCACCACAGCCCGTCCCAGCCCGTCCCAGCCCACCACAGTATGTCCCAGACCACCAGAGCCCGTCCCAGCCCACCACAGCCCGTCCCAGCCCACCACAGCCCACCACGCCCCGTGCCAACCCACCAGAGCCCGTCCCAGCTCACCACAGCCCACCACAGCCCGACCCAGACCACAAGAGGTCGTCCCAGCCCACCACTAACCCACCAAAGCCCGTCCCCGCCCACCACAGCCCGTCCCAGCCAACCACAGCGCACCACAGCCCGTCCCAACCCACCTGAGCCCGTCCCAGCTTACCACAGCCCACCACAGCCCGTCACAGCCCGTCCTAGCCCACCAGAGGTCGCCCCAGCTCACCACAACCCACCACAGCCCTTCTTAGCTCGTCCCAGCCCACCACAATCCCGTCCCAGCCCACTATAGCCCGTCCCAGCCCACCACAACCCGTTCTAGCTCACCACAACCCACCACAGCGCACCATAGCCCACCACAGCCCACCACAGCGCACCAGAGTCTGTCCCGGCCCACCAGAGCCTGTCCCGGCCCACCAGAGCCTGTCCCAGCCCACCACAGCCCGTCCCAGCCCACCGCAGCCCGCCACGGCCCGTCCCAGCCCACCACAGCCCATTCCAGACCACCAGAGCCCTTCCCAGTTCACCACAGCATGTCCCAGCACACCACAGCCCACCACAGCCCGTCCAATTTCACCACAGCCCGTCTCAGCTCACCACAACCCACCACAGCCCGTCCCAGCCCACCGCAGCCTATCCCAACCCGTCCCAGCCCACCACGGCCCGTCCCAGCCCACCACGGCCCGTCCCAGCCCACCACGGCCCGTCCCAGCCCGTCCCAGCCCACGACAGCCCGTCCCAGCCCACCACAGCCCACCAAAGCCCACCACAGCTCGTCCCAGCCCACCACAGCCCACAAGAGCTTGCACAGACCACCACAGCCCGTCCCAGCCCACCACAGCCCACTACGGCCCACCACAGCCCGTCCCAGCCCACCACAGCCCGTCCCAGCCCACCACAGCCCGTCCCAGCTCGTCCCAGACCACCACAGCCTCTCACAGCACACCACAGCCCGTAACAGCCCACCACAGCAAGTACCAGCCCGTCCCAGCCCACCACAGCCCGTCCCAGCCCACCACGGCTTGTCCCAGCCCACCACAGCCCGTCCCAGCCCACCAGAGCCCGTCCCAGCCTGTTTCAGCCCAGCACGGCTAACCACGGCCTGTCCCGGCCCACCACGGCCAACCACGGTCCACCATGGCCCACCAGAGCACACCACGGCCCACCGCAGCCTATCCCAACCCGTCCCAGCCCACCACGGCCCGTCCCAGCCCACCACGGCCCATCCCAGCCCACGACAGCCCGTCCCAGCCCACCAGAGCCCACCAGAGCCCACCACAGCTCGTCCCAGCCCACCACAGCCCACAAGAGCTTGTCACAGACCACCACAGCCCGTCCCAGCCCACCACAGCCCGTCCCAGCCCTCCACAGCCCATCCCAGCTCGTCCCAGACCACCACAGCCTCTCACAGCACACCACAGCCTGTAACAGCCCACCACAGCAAGTACCAGCCCGTCCCAGCCCACCACGGCCCGTCTCAGCCAACCACGGCCCGTCTCAGCCCACCACGGCCCGTCTCAGCTCACCACAACCCGTCCCAGACGACCACAGCCCGTCCCAGCCCACCACAGCCCACCACAGCCCGTCCCAGCCCACCACAGCCCGTCCCAGCCCACCAGAGCCCGTCCCAGCCCACCACAGCCCGTCCCAGCCTGTTTCAGCCCACCACGGCTAACCACGGCCTGTCCTGGCCCACCACGGCCAACCACGGTCCACCATGGCCCACCAGAGCACACCACGGCCCACCACGGCCCTTCCCAGTCCACCAGAGCCCACCACAGACTGTCCCAGCCCACCACGGCCCGTCCCAGCCCACCACGGCCCATCCCAGCCCACCACGGCCCGTCCCAGCCCACCACGGCCCATCACAGCCCACCACAGTTCACCACAGCCCGTCCTAGCCCAGCACGGCCCGTCCCAGCCCACCACGGACCACCACGGCCCATCTCAGCCCACCACAGCCTGTCCAAGCCCAGCACAGCCCTCCACAACCCTCCACAGCCCGTCCCAACCCTCCACAGCTCATCCCAGCCTACCACAGCCCGTCGCAGCCCAACACAGCTTATCCCAGCCCACCGCAGCCCGTCCCAGGCCACCGCAGCCCGTCCTAGCCCACCACAACCCGTCCCAGCCCACCGCAACCCGTCCCAGCCCACCACAGCCCACCACGGCCCGGCCCGGCCCACCACAGCCCGTCCCAGCACACCACAGCCCACCACAGCCCACCACAGCCCGTCCCAGCTTACCACAGCCCACCACAGACCGTCCCAGCCCACCACAGCCCGTCCCAGCCCACCACAGCCCGTCCCAGCCCACCACTGCCCGTCCCAGCCCACCACTGCCCGTCCCAGTCCACCACTGCCCGTCCCAGCCCGTCCCAACGCACCAAAGCCCGTCCCAGCCCACCACAGCCCACCACAGCCCATCACAGCCCACCACAGCCCGTCCCAGCTTACCACAGTCCACACCAGACCGTCCCAGCCCACCACAGACCGTCCCAGCCCACCACTGCCCGTCCCAGTCCACCACTGCCCGTCCCAGCCCGTCCCAACGCACCAAAGCCCGTCCCAGCACACCACAGCCCACCACAGCCCATCACAGCCCACCACAGCCCGTCCCAGCTTACCACAGCCCACACCAGACCGTCCCAGCCCACCACAGACCGTCCCAGCCCACCACAGCCCGTCCCAGCCCACCACAGCCCGTCCCAGCCCGTCCCAACCCACCACAGCCCGTCCCAGCCCACCACAGCCCGTCGCAGCCCACCACAGCCCACCACAGCCCATCCCAGCCCATCACGGCCCGACCCAGCACGTGCCAACCCGTCACAACACACCACAGCCCACCACAGCCCACCACAGCCCTTCCCAGCCCACGACAGCCCATCCCAGCCCATCACAGCCAACCACAGCCCGTCCCAGCTTACCACAGCCCACACCAGACCGTCCCAGCCCCTCCCAGCCCGTCTCAGCCCACCACTGCCCGTCCCAGCCCACCACTGCCCGTCCCAGCCCGTCCCAGCCCGTCCCAACCCACCACAGCCCGTCCCAGCCCACCACAGCCCATCACAGCCCACCGCAGCTCATGCCAGCCCACCACGGCCCGTCCCAGCCCGTGCCAACTTGTCACAACACACCACAGCCCACCACAGCCCGTCCCTACCCACCACAGCGTGTCCCAACCCACCACAGCCCACCACAGCCCTTCAGAACCCACCACAGCCCACCACAGCCCGTCCCAGCCCACCACAGCCCGCCTCAGCCCACTACAGCCCGTCCCAGCCCACCACAGCCCGTCCCAGCCCACCACTGCCCGTCCCAGCCAACCACGGCCCGTCCCAGCCCACCACAGCCCGTCCCAGCCCACCACAGCCCGTCGCAGCCCACCACAGCCCGACCCAGCACGTGCCAACCCGTCACAACACACCACAGCCCACCACAGCCCACCACAGCCCTTCCCAGCCCACGACAGCCCATCCAAGCCCATCACAGCCAACCACAGCCCGTCCCAGCTTACCACAGCCCACACCAGACCGTCCCAGCCCCTCCCAGCCCGTCTCAGCCCACCACTGCCCGTCCCAGCCCACCACTGCCCGTCCCAGCCCGTCCCAGCCCGTCCCAACCCACCACAGCCCGTCCCAGCCCACCACAGCCCATCACAGCCCACCGCAGCTCATGCCAGCCCACCACGGCCCGTCCCAGCCCGTGCCAACTTGTCACAACACACCACAGCCCACCACAGCCCGTCCCTACCCACCACAGCGTGTCCCAACCCACCACAGCCCACCACAGCCCTTCAGAACCCACCACAGCCCACCACAGCCCGTCCCAGCCCACCACAGCCCGCCTCAGCCCACTACAGCCCGTCCCAGCCCACCACAGCCCGTCCCAGCCCACCACAGCCCACCACAGCTTGTCCCAGCCCACCACAGCTCTTCCCAGCCCACCATAACCAACCACAGCCTATCCCAGCTGATCCCAGCCCACCACAGCCCGTCCCATCACTCCACAGCCCACCACTGCCCGTCCCAGCCAACCACGGCCCGTCCCAGCCCACCACAGCCCGTCCCAGCCCACCACGGCCCACCACAGCCCACCACGGCCCATCCGGGCCCAACACAGCCCAGCAAGGCGCACCACAGCCCATCCCAGCCCATTACAGCCTGTCCAGGACAACCACATCCCATCTCAGCCCACCACAGCCCGTCCAAGCCCACCACAACCGACCACAGCCCACCACAACCCACCACGGCCGACCACAGCCCACCACGGCCGACCACAGCCCACCACGGCCCATCCAAGCCCACCACGGCCCATCCAAGCCCACCACGGCCCATCCAAGCCCACCACGGTCCACCACGGCACGTCCCAGCCCACCACAGAGCACCACAGCCCGTCCCAGCCCGTCCCAGCCCACCACAGTATGTCCCAGACCACCAGAGCCCGTCCCAGCCCACCACAGCCCGTCCCAGCCCACCACAGCCCACCACGCCCCGTGCCAACCCACCAGAGCCCGTCCCAGCTCACCACAGCCCACCACAGCCCGACCCAGACCACAAGAGGTCGTCCCAGCCCACCACTAACCCACCAAAGCCCGTCCCCGCCCACCACAGCCCGTCCCAGCCAACCACAGCGCACCACAGCCCGTCCCAACCCACCTGAGCCCGTCCCAGCTTACCACAGCCCACCACAGCCCGTCACAGCCCGTCCTAGCCCACCAGAGGTCGCCCCAGCTCACCACAACCCACCACAGCCCTTCTTAGCTCGTCCCAGCCCACCACAATCCCGTCCCAGCCCACTATAGCCCATCCCAGCCCACCACAACCCGTTCTAGCTCACCACAACCCACCACAGCGCACCATAGCCCACCACAGCCCACCACAGTGCACCAGAGTCTGTCCCGGCCCACCAGAGCCTGTCCCAGCCCACCACAGCCCGTCCCAGCCCACCGCAGCCCGCCACGGCCCGTCCCAGCCCACCACAGCCCATTCCAGACCACCAGAGCCCTTCCCAGTTCACCACAGCATGTCCCAGCACACCACAGCCCACCACAGCCCGTCCAATTTCACCACAGCCCGTCTCAGCTCACCACAACCCACCACAGCCCGTCCCAGCCCACCGCAGCCTATCCCAACCCGTCCCAGCCCACCACGGCCCGTCCCAGCCCACCACGGCCCGTCCCAGCCCACCACGGCCCGTCCCAGCCCGTCCCAGCCCACGACAGCCCGTCCCAGCCCACGACAGCCCACCAGAGCCCACCACAGCTCGTCCCAGCCCACCACAGCCCACAAGAGCTTGCACAGACCACCACAGCCCGTCCCAGCCCACCACAGCCCACTACGGCCCACCACAGCCCGTCCCAGCCCACCACAGCCTGTCCCAGCCCACCACAGCCCGTCCCAGCTCGTCCCAGACCACCACAGCCTCTCACAGCACACCACAGCCCGTAACAGCCCACCACAGCAAGTACCAGCCCGTCCCAGCCCACCACAGCCCGTCCCAGCCCACCACGGCACGTCCCAGCCCACCACGGCACGTCCCAGCCCACCACAGCCCGTCCCAGCCCACCACAGCCCGTCCCAGCCTGTTTCAGCCCAGCACGGCTAACCACGGCCTGTCCCGGCCCACCACGGCCAACCACGGTCCACCATGGCCCACCAGAGCACACCACGGCCCACCACGGCCCTTCCCAGTCCACCACAGCCCACCACAGCCTGTCCCAGCCCACCACGGCCCGTCCCAGCCCACCACGGCCCGTCCCAGCCCACCACGGCTCGTCCCAGCCCACCACGGCCCGTCCCAGCCCACCACGGCCCATCACAGCCCACCACAGTTCACCACAGCCCGTCCTAGCCCAGCACGGCCCGTCCCAGCCCACCACGGACCACCACGGCCCATCTCAGCCCACCACAGCCTGTCCAAGCCCAGCACAGCCCTCCACAACCCTCCACAGCCCGTCCCAACCCTCCACAGCTCATCCCAGCCTACCACAGCCCGTCGCAGCCCAACACAGCTTATCCCAGCCCACCGCAACCCGTCCCAGCCCACCGCAACCCGTCCCAGCCCACCACAGCCCACCACCGGTCACCACAGCCCACCACAGGTCACCACAGCCTGTTTCAGCCCACCACGGCAAACCACGGCCCATCCCAGCCCACCACGGCCCGCCATGGCCCACCACAGCTCGTCCCAGATAAACACGGCGCACCACAGCCCACCACGGCCCGTCCAGGCCCACCACAGCCCGTCCCAGCACACCACAGCCCACCACAGACCGTCACAGCCCACCACAGCCCGTCCCAGCCCCTCCCAGCCCGTGTCAGCCCACCACAGCCTGTCCCAGCCTGTCCCAGCTCGTCCAAGCCTGTCCCAGACCCCCAGAGCCCACCCAGCCCACCACAGCCCACCACAGCCCGTCCCAGCCCACCACGGCCCACGAAAGCCCACCACAGCCCAGCACATCCCGTCCCAGCCCACCACGGCCCACCACAGCACACCACGGCCCACTGCAGCCTATCCCAACCCGTCCCAGCCCACCACGGCCCGTCCCAGCCCACCACGGCCCGTCCCAGCCAACCACGGCCCGTTCCAGCCTGTCCCAGCCCATGACAGCCCGTCCCAGCCCACGACAGCCCGTCCCAGCCCACCAGTGCCCACCAGAGCCCGCCACAGCTCGTCCCAGCCCACCACAGCCCACAAGAGCTTGTCACAGACCACCACAGCCCGTCCCAGCCCACCACAGCCCACTACGGCCCACCACAGCCCGTCCCAGCCCACCACAGCCCGTCCCAGCCCACCACAGCCCACCACAATCCGTCCCGGCCCACTACAACTCGTCCCAGCCCACCACAGCCCACCACAGCCCGTCCCAGCCCACCACAGCCCGTCCCTGAGCACCACAGCCCGTCCCAGCCCACCACGGCCCATCCCAGCCCACCACAGCCCGTCCCAGCCCACCACAGCCCGTCCCAGCCCACCACAGCCCACCACAGCCCACCACAGCCCGTCCCCGCCCACCACAGCACACCACAGCCCGTCCCAGCCCACCAGAGCCCGTCCCAGCTTACCACAGCCCACCACAGCCCGTCCCGGCCCACTACAACTCGTCCCAGCCCACCACAGGCCACCACAGCTCACCCAGCCCGTCCCAGCCCACCACAGCCCAATACAGCACACCACAGCCCGTCACAGCCTGTCAGAGGCCACCAGAGCTTGTCCCGGCCCACCAGAGTCCGTCCCAAGCCACCACGGCCCGTCCCAGCCCACGACAACTGACCACAGGCCGTCCCAGCCCACCACGGCCCGTCCCAGCCCACCACAGCCCGTCCCAGCCCACCACAGACCACCACAGCCCGTCCCAAACCACCACAGCCCTTCCCAGCCCACCACAGCCCACCACAGTCTGTCCCAGCCCAGTACAACTCGTCCCAGCCCACCACAGCCCACCACAGCCCATCCCAGCCCACCACAGCCCGTCCCAGCCCACCACGGCCCGTCCCAGCCCACCACAGCCCGTCCCAGCCCACCACAGCCCGTCCCTGAGCACCACAGCCCGTCCCTGAGCACCACAGCCTGTCCCAGCTCACCACGGCCCGTCTCAGCCCACCACGGCCCGTCCCAGCCCACCACTAGCCCGTCCCAGCCTACCACAGCCCGTCCCAGCCCGTCCCAGCCCACCACAGCCCGTCCCAGCCCACCAAAAGGCCGTCCCCGCCCATTACAGCCCATCCCAGCCTGTCCCAGACCACCACAGCCCGTCTCAAGCTCACCAGAACCTACCACAGCCCACCACAGCCCGTCCCAGACCACCACGGCCCACCACAGCCCACCACGGCCCGTCCCAGCCCACCACGGCCCGACCAAGCCCACCACGGCCTGAACAAGCCCACCACGGCTCGTAGCGGCCCACCACAGCCCGTCGCGGCCCACCACGGCCCACAGCGGTCCGTCCCGGCCAACCACGGTCCGTCGCAGCCCACCATGGCCCACCTCAGCCCACCACGGCCCTTCCCAGCCCACCACAGCCCGTCCCAGCCCACCACAGCCCACCACAGCCCGTCCCAGCCCACCACAGCCCGTCCCAGCCCACCACAGCCCGTCCCAGCCGACCACAGCCCGTCCCAGCCCACCACAGCCCACCAAAGCCTGTCCCAGCCCACCAGAACCCGCCTCAACCCAAAACAGCTCTTCCCAGGCCACCACAGCCCGTCCCAGGCAACCACAGCCCGTCCCAGCCCACCACAGCCCGTCCCAGCCAGTGTCAGACCGTACCAGCCCACCACAGCCCGTGCCAGCTTGTCCCAGCTCGTCCCAGCCCACCACAGCCCGTCCCAGCTCGTCCCAGCCCACCACAGCCCGTCCCAGCTCGTCCCAGCTCACCACAGCCAGTCCCCGTCGACCACAGCCCGTCCCAGCCCACAACGGCCCGTCCCAGCCCACCACGGCCCGTCCCAGTCCACCACGGCCCGTCCCAGCCCACCAGCGCCCGAAACAGCCCACCACCGCCCGAACAAGCCCAGCACGGCCCGAACAAGCCCAGCACGGCCCGAACAAGCCCAGCACGGCCCGAACAAGCCCACCACGGCTCGTAGCGGCCCACCACAGCCCGTCGCGGCCCACCACGGCCCACAGCGGTCCGTCCCGGCCAACCACGGTCCGTCGCAGCCCACCATGGCCCACCTCAGCCCACCACGGCCCTTCCCAGCCCACCACAGCCCGTCCCAGCCCGTCCCAGCCCACCACAGCCCGTCCCAGCTCGTCCCAGCCCACCACAGCTGGTCCCAGCCTGTCCCAGCCCACCACAGCCCGTCCCAGCCCACCATAGCCCGTCTCAGACCACCACAGCCCGTCCCAGCCCACCGCAGCCCGTCCCAGCCCACCGCAGCCCGTCCCAGCCCACCGCAGCCCGTCCCAGCCCACCGCAGCCCGTCCTAGCCCACCGAAACCCGTCCCAGCCCACCGCAACCCGTCCCAGCCCACCACAGCCCACCACCGGTCACCAAAGCCCACCACCGGTCACCACAGCCCACCACCGGTCACCACAGCTCACCACAGGTCACCACAGCCTGTTTCAGCCCACCACGGCAAACCACGGCCCATCCCAGCCCACCACGGCCGCCATGGCCCACCACAGCTCGTCCCAGATAAACACGGCACACCACAGCCCACCACGGCCCGTCCCGGCCCACCACAGCCCATCCCAGCACACCACAGCCCACCAGAGCCCGTCCCAGCACACCACAGCCCACCACAGACCGTCCCAGCCCACCACAGCCTCTCACAGCCCACCACAGCCTCTCACAGCCCACCACAGCCCGTCCCAGCCCACCACTACCCGTCCCAGCCCACCACTGCCCGTCCCAGCCCGTCCCAGCCCGTCCCAACCCTCCAAAGCCCGTCCCAGCACACCACAGCCCACCACAGCCCATCACAGCCCGTCCCAGCTTACCACAGCCCACCACTGCCCGTCCCAGCCCGTCCCAACCCTCCAAAGCCCGTCCCAGCACACCACAGCCCACCACAGCCCATCACAGCCCGTCCCAGCTTACCACAGCCCACCACAGCCCGTCCCAGCCCACCACGGCCCATCCCAGCCCACCACGGCCCATCACAGCCCACCACAGTTCACCACAGCCCGTCCTAGCCCAGCACGGCCCGTCCCAGCCCACCACGGACCACCACAGTCCATCTCAGCCCACCACAGCCTGTCCAAGCCCAGCACAGCCCTCCACAACCCTCCACAGCCCGTCCCAACCCTCCACAGCTCATCCCAGCCTACCACAGCCCGTCGCAGCCCAACACAGCTCATCCCAGCCCACCGCAGCCCGTCCTAGACCACCGAAACCCGTCCCAGCCCACCGCAGCCCGTCCCAGCCCACCACAGCCCACCACAGGTCACCACAGCCCACCACCGGTCACCACAGCCTATTTCAGCCCACCACGGCAAACCACGGCCCGTCCCAGCCCACCACGGCCCGCCATGGCCCACCACAGCTCGTCCCAGATAAACACGGCGCACCACAGCCCACCACGGCCTGGCCCGGCCCGGCCCACCACAGCCCGTCCCAGGACACCACAGCCCACCACAGCCCGTCCCAGCTTACCACAGCCCACCACAGACCGTCCCAGCCCACCACAGCCCGTCCCAGCCCACCACAGCCCGTCCCAGCCCACCACTGCCCGTCCCAACCCACCACTGCCCGTCCCAGCCCGTCCCAACCCACCACAGCCCGTCCCAGCCCACCACAGCCCACCACAGGACACCGCAGGCCATCCCGGCCCAAAACAGACGGTCCCAGCCAACCACAGCCCGTCGAGCCCACCACAGCCCGTCCCAGCCCTCCACAGCCCGTCCCAGCCCTCCACAGCCCACCACAGCCCGTCCCAGGTCACCACAGCCCGTCCCAGCCTACCACAGCCCACCACGGCTCACCACGGCCCACTACGGCCCACCACGGCCAACGACGGCCCGCCACAGACTGTCCCGGCCCGCCAAAGCCCATCCCAGCCTGCCACAGCCCGACCCAGCCCACCACAGCCTGTCACAGCCCACCACAGCCCGTCCCGGTCCACCACAGCCCGTCCCTGACCACAACAGCCCGTCCCAGCCCACCACAACCCACCACAGACCGTCCCAACCCACCACAGCCCGTCTAAGCTCACCATAACCCACCACAGCCCGCCACGGCCCGTCCCAGCCCACCACGGCCCGGCCCGTCCCACCACGGCCCGTCCCAGCCCACCACAGCCTGTCCCGGCCCACCACGGCCCGTCCTGGCCCACCACGGCCCGTCCCGGCCCACCACGGCCCGTCCCAGCCCACCACAGCCCGTCCCGGCCCACCACGGCCCGTCCCGGCCCACCACGGCCCGTCCTGGCCCACCACGGCCCGTCCCGGCCCACCACGGCCGTTCCCGGCCCACCACGGCCCGGCCCGGCCCACCACGGCCCGGCCCGGCCCACCACGGCCCGTCCCGGCCCACCACGGCCCGTCCCGGCCCACCGCAGCCCGTCCCAGCCCACCGCAGCCCGTCCCAGCCCGTCCCAGCCCGTCCCAGCCCACCGCAGCCCGTCCCAGCCCACCGCAGACCCTTCCAGCCCACCGCAGCCCTTTCCAGCCGTCCCAGCAAATCCCAGCCCACCACAGCCCGTCTCAGCTCACCACAGCACGTCCCAGTCCACCACACCCACCACAGCCCATCCCAGCCCATTCCAGCCCACCACAACCCACCGCAGCCGGTCCCAGCCCACCACGGCCCACCACAGCCCACCACAGCCAGTCCCAACCCACCACAGCCCACCACAGCCCGTCCCGGCCCACCAGAGCCCATCCCAGCTTACCACAGCCCGTCCCGGCCCACCACGTCCTGTCCCGGCCCACCACGGCCCGTCCCAGCTCACCACATCCCGTCCCAGACCGTGCCAGCCCACCACAGCCCACTACAGACCGTCCCAGCCCGTCCCAGCCCACCACAGCACGTCCCCACCCACCACAGCCCGTCCCTGTCCACCACATCCCGTCCCAGCCCACCGCAGCCCGTCCCAGCCCACCACAGTCGACCACAGCCCGTCCCAACTCACCACAGCCCACCACAGCCCGTCCCGGCCTACCAGAGCCCGTCCCGGATTACCATGGCCCGTCCCAGCGAACCACAGCCCGTCCCAACACACCACAGCCCGTCCCTAGCCCAACACAGCCCGTCCCAGCCCGTGCCAGCCCATCCCAGCCCGTCCCAGCCCACCACAGCCCTTTCCAGCCGTCCCAGCAAATCCCAGCCCATCCCAGCCCGTCCCAGCCCACCACAGACCTTTCCAGCCGTCCCAGCAAATCCCAGCCGACCACGGCCCGTCCCAGCCCACGACGGCCCGTCCCAGCCCACCACAGACCGTCCCAGCCAACCACAGCCCGTCCCAGCCCACCACAGCGCGTCCCCGCCCACCACAGCCCGTCCCCGCCCACCACAGCCCGTCCCAGCCCACCACAGCCCATCCCAGCTCGTTCCAGCCCACCACAGCCCGTCTCAAGCTCAGCAGAACCCACCACAGCCCACCACAGCCCGTCCCAGCCCGTCCCAGACCACCACAGCCCGTCCCAGCACACCACAGCCTGTCCCAGCCCGTCCCAGCCCGTCCCACCAAACCACATACCGTCCCAGTCCACCACAGACCGTCCCAGCATGTCCAAGCCCGTCCCAGCCCATCACAGCCCGTTCCAGCCCACCACAGCCCGTCCCAGCCCACCACAGCCCGTCCCAGCCCATCACAGCCCGTCCCAGCCCACCACAGCCCGTCCCAGCCCACCACAGCCCGTCCCAGCCCACCACAGCCCTTCCCAGCCCGTCCCAGCCCACCACAACCCGTCCCAGCCCATCACAGCCCGTCCCAGCCCACCACAACCCGTCCCAGACGACCACAGCCCGTCCCAGCCCACCACAGCCCGTCCCAGCCCACCACAGCCCGTCCCAGCCCACCAGAGCCCGTCCCAGCCCACCAGAGCCTGTCCCAGCCTGTTTCAGCCCAGCACGGCTAACCACGGCCTGTCCCGGCCCACCACGGCCAACCACGGTCCACCATGGCCCACCAGAGCACACCACGGCCCACCACGGCCCTTCCCAGTCCACCACAGCCCACCACAGCCTGTCCCAGCACACCACGGCCCGTCCCAGCCCACCACGGCCCGTCCCAGCCCACCATGGCCCGTCCCAGCCCACCACAGTTCACCACAGCCCGTCCTAGCCCAGCACGGCCCGTCCCAGCCCACCACGGACCACCACAGCCAATCTCAGCCTACCACAGACTGTCACAGCCCACCACAGCCAGTCCCGGCCCACCAGAGCCCATCCCAGCTTACCACAGCCCGTCCCGGCCCACCACGGCCCGTCCCGGCCCACCACGGCCCGTCCCAGCTCACCACAGCCTGTCCCAGCCCGCCACGGGCTGTCCCAGCCGACCACGGCCCGTCCCAGCTCACCACGGCCCGTCCCGGCCCGTCCCAGCCCGTCCCAGCCCACGACAACCCGTCCCAGCCCACGAAAGCCCGTCCCAGCTTACCACATCCCGTCCCAGCTTACCACAGCCCATCACAGCCCACCACGGTCCACCACAGTCCACCACAGACCACCACAGTTCGTCCCAGTCCTCCACAACCCGTCCCAGCCCGCCACGGTCCGTCCCAGCCCACGACGGCCCGTCCCAGCCCACCACAGACCGTCCCGGCCCACCACAGACCGTTCCAGACCACCACAGCGCGTCCCCGCCCACCACAGCCCGTCCCCGCCCACCACAGCCCGTCCCAGCCCACCACAGCCCATCCCAGCTCGTTCCAGCCCACCACAGCCCGTCTCAAGCTCAGCAGAACCCACCACAGCCCGTCCCAGCCCGTCCCAGACCACCACAGCCCACCACAGCCCGTCCCAGCACACCACAGCCCGTCCCAGCCCGTCCCAGCCCGTCCCACCAAACCACAGACCGTCCCAGTGAACCACAGACCGTCCCAGCATGTCCCAGCCCGTCCCAGCACATCACAGCCCGTTCCAGATCACCACAAACCGTTCCAGCCCACCACAGCCCGTCCCAGCCCGTCCCAGCCCACCACAGAATGTCACAGCTTGCCCCGGCCCACCACAGCCCGTCCCGGCCCACCACAGCCCGTCACAGAATGTCCCAGCCCACCACAGAATGTCCCAGCCCACCACAGACCGTCACAGCCCACCACAGACCGTCTCCGCCCACCACAGCCCATCCCCGCCCACCACAGTTCATCCCCGCCCACCACAGCCCGTCCCGGCCCACCACAGCCTGTCCCGGCCCACCACAGCCCGTTCCAGACCACCAGAGCCCGTCCCAGCCCACCACAGAATGTCCCAGGCCACGACAGCCTGTCTCAGCCTATCCCAGCCTGTCCCAGCCCACCACAGCCCGTCCCAGCCCACCACAGCCCGTCCCAGCCCGTCCCAGCACACCACAGCACGTCCCAGCCCGTCCCAGCCCACCACAGCCTGTCCCAGCACACCAGAGACCGTCCCTGTCCACCACAGCACACCACAGCCCGTCCCAGCCCGTCCCAGCCTACCACAGCCCGTCCCAGCACACCACAGCCCATCCCAGCCCGTCCCAGCCCATCCCAGCCCGTCGCAGCCCATCCCAGCCCGTCGCAGCCCATCCCAGCCCGTCCCAGCACACCACAGACCGTCCCAGTCCACCACAGACCGTCCCAGCATGTCCCAGCCCATCCCAGCCCGTTCCAGACCACCACAGCCCGTTCCAGCCCACCACAGCCACCGCAGCCCTTCCCAGCCTGTCCCAGCTCACCACAGACCGTCACCGCCCACCACAGCCCGTCCCAGCCCACCACACCCCGTCCCTGCTCCTCCCAGCCCGTCCCAGCCCACCACAGAATGTCCCAGCCCACCACAGACCGTCCCAGGCCGTCTCCGCCCACCACAGCCCGTCCCCGCCCACCACAGCCCGTCCCCGCAAACCACAGCTTGTCCCAGCCCACCACAGCCCGTCCCAGCCCGTCCCAGCCCAACCACAGCTCGTTCCAGACCACCAGAGCCCACCACAGCCCACCACAGAATGTCCCAGGCCACCACAGCCTGTCTCAGCCTATCCCAGCCTGTCCCAGCCCGTCCCAGCCCGTCCCAGCCCACAGCAGCCCGTCCCAGCCCACCACAGCCCGTCCCAGCCCACCACAGCCCGTCCCAGCTGACCACAGCCCGTCCCAGCCTGTCCCAGCCCGTCCCCGCCCAACACAGCCCGTCCCAGCCCACCACAGACCGGCCCACCACAGCCCGTCCCAGCCCACCACAGAGTGTCCCAGCCCACCACAGACCGTCACAGCCTGTCCCAGCCCACCATAGACCGTCCAGGCCACCACAGCCCGTCCCAGTACTCCACAGCCCGTCCCAGCCCAACACAGCACGTCCCAGTCCACCATAGCCCGTCCCAGCCCATCACAGCACGTCCCAGCCCACCACGGCCCACGGCAGCGAGCCACGGCCCACCACAGCCCACCACAGCCCGTCCCAGCCCACCACAGCCTGCCACATCCCACCACGGCCCACCACAGCCCACGCCTTCCCATCCAGGCCCAAAACGGCCCACCAGAACCCACCACGGCCCGTCCCTGCCCACCACGGCCCACTGCAGCCCGTCCCAGCCCACCGCAGCCTGTCCCAGCCCACCGCAGCCCGTCCCAGCCCTTCCCAGCCCACCGCAGACCGTCCCAGCCCACCGCAGCCCGTCCCAGCCCACCGCAGCCCCTTCCAGACGTCCCAGCAAATCCCAGCCCACCACAGCCCGTCTCAGCTCACCACAGCCACCACAGCCCGTCCCAGCCCATTCCAGCCCACCACAGCCCACCGCAGACGGTCCCAGCCCACCACAGCCCACCACAGCCCACCACAGCCAGTCCCAACCCACCACAGCCCACCACAGCCCGTCCCGGCCCACCAGAGCCCATCCCGGCTTACCACAGCCCGTCCCGGCCCACCACGGCCCGTCCCAGCCCGTCCCAGCCCACAGCCCGTCCCATCTCACCACATCCCGTCCCACACCGTGCCAGCCCACCACAGCCCACTACAGACCGTCCCAGCCCGTCCCAGCCCGTCCAAGCCCACCACAGCACGTTACTACCCACCACAGCCCGTCCCTGTCCACCACATCCCGTCCCAGCCCACCGCAGCCCGTCCCAGCCCACCACAGTCGACCACAGCCCGTCCCGGCCTACCAGAGCCCGTCCCGGATTACCATGGCCCGTCCCAGCGAACCACAGCCCGTCCCTGCACACCACAGCCCGTCCCTAGCCCAACACAGCCCGTCCCAGCCCGTGCCAGCCCATCCCAGCCCGTCCCAGCCCACCACAGCCCGTCCCCCGCCCGTCCCAGCCCACCACAGACCAGCACAGCCCGTCCCAGCCCACCACAGCCCGTCCCAGCCCGTCGCAGCCCGCCGCAGCCCGTCCCAGCCCACCACAGCCTGTCCCAGCCCACCACAGACCGTCCCAGCCCACCACAGCCCGTCCCATCACACCACAGTCCGACCCAGCCCACCACGGCCCATCACAGCTTACCACGGCCCACCACGGCTTGCCACGGCCCAGCCCAGCCCACCACGGCCCGTCCCAGCCCACCACAGCCCGTCCCAGACCACAACACCCCGTCCCAGCCCGCCACGGCCCGTCCCAACCCGCCACGGCCCGTCCCAGCCCGCCACAGTTTGTCCCAGCCTACCACAGCCCGTCCCAGATCACCACAGCCCGTCCCAGGCCACCACAGCCCACCACAGTTCATCCCAGCCCACCACAGTTCGTCCCAGCCCGCCAGGGCCCGTCCCGGCCCACCACAGCCCGTCCCCGCTCACCGCAGCCTGTCCCAGCCCGCCACGGGCTGTCCCAGCTGACCACGGCCCGTCCCAGCTCACCACGGCCCGTCCCAGCCCACGACAACCCGTCCCAGCCCACGAAAGCCCGTCCCAGCTTACCACATCCCGTCCCAGCTTACCACAGCCCATCACAGCCCACCACGGTCCACCACAGCCCACCACAGACCACCACAGTTCGTCCCAGTCCTCCACAACCCGTCCCAGCCCGCCACGGCCCGTCCCAGCCCACCACAGACCGTCCCACCAAACCACAGACCGTCCCAGTCCACCACAGACCGTCCCAGCATGTCCCAGCCCGTCCCAGCCCATCACAGCCCGTTCCAGATCACCACAAACCGTTCCAGCCCACCACAGCCCACCACAGCCCGTCCCAGCCTGTCCCAGCTCACTACAGACCGTCACCGCACACCACAGCCCTTCCCAGCCTGTCCCAGACCACCACAGCCCGTCACCGCCAGCCACAGCCCGTCCCTGCACAACACAGCCCGTCCCAGCCCACCACAGCCCGTCCCAGCCCGTCCCAGCCCACCACAGAATGTCACAGCCCGCCCCGGCCCATCACAGCCCGTCCCGGCCCACCACAGCCCGTCCCGGCCCACCACAGCCCATCACAGAATGTCTCAGCCCACCACAGAACGTCCCAGCCAACCACAACCCGTCTCCGCCCACCACAGCCCATCCCCGCCCACCACAGTTCATCCCCGCCCACCACAGCCCGTCCCGGCCCACCACAGCCCGTCCCGGCCCACCACAGCCCGTTCCAGACCACCACAGAATGTCCCAGGCCACCACAGCCTGTCTCAGCCTATCCCAGCCTGTCCCAGCCCACCACAGCCCGTCCCAGCCCACCACAGCCCGTCCCAGCCCGTCCCAGCACACCACAGCCCGTCCCAGCCCATCCCAGCCCACCACAGCCCGTCCCATCACACCACAGCCCATCCCAGCCCGTCCCAGCCCATTCCAGCCCGTCGCAGCCCATCCCAGCCCGTCCCAGCACACCACAGACCGTCCCAGTCCACCACAGACCGTCCCAGCATGTCCCAGCCCATCACAGCCCATCACAGCCTGTTCCAGACCACCACAGTTTGTCCCAGCCCACCACAGCCACCGCAGCCCTTCCCAGCCTGTCCCAGCTCACCACAGACCGTCACCCGCCCACCACAGCCCGTCCCAGCCCACCACACCCCGTCCCTGCTCCTCCCAGCCCGTCCCAGCCCACCACAGAATGTCCCAGCCCACCACAGACCGTCCCAGGGCGTCTCCGCCCACCACAGCCCATCTCCGCCCACCACAGCCTGTCCCCGCAAACCACAGCTTGTCCCAGCCCACCACAGCCCGTCCCAGCCCGTCCCAGCCCGTCCCAGCCCAACCACAGCTCGTTCCAGACCACCAGAGCCCACCACAGCCCACCACAGAATGTCCCAGGCCACCACAGCCTGTCTCAGCCTATCCCAGCCCGTCCCAGCCCGTCCCAGCCCACAGCAGCCCGTCCCAGCCCACCATAGCCCGTCCCAGCCCACCACAGACCGGCCCACCACAGCCCGTCCCAGCCCACCACAGAGTGTCCCAGCCCACCACAGACCGTCACAGCCTGTTCCAGCCCACCATAGACCGTCCAGGCCACCACAGCCCGTCCCAGCACTCCACAGCCCGTCCCAGCCCGTCCCAGCCCAACACAGCACGTCCCAGTCCACCATAGCCCGTCCCAGCCCATCACAGCATGTCCCAGCCCACCACGGCCCACGGCAGCGAGCCACGGCCCACCACAGCCCACCACGGCCCGTCCCAGCCCACCACAGCCTGCCACATCCCACCACGGCCCACCCCTTCCCATCCAGGCCAAAAACGGCCCACCAGAGCCCACCACGGCCCGTCCCTGCCCACCACGGCCCACCGCAGCCCGTCCCAGCCGACCGCAGACCGTCCCAGCCCACCGCAGCCCGTCCCAGCCGTCCCAGCAAATCCCAGCCCACCACAGCCCGTCTCAGCTCACCACAGCGCGTCCCAGTCCACCACAGCCACCACAGCCCGTCCCAGCCCATTCCAGCCCACCACAGCCCACCGCAGCCGGTCCCAGCCCACCACAGCCCACCACAGCCCACCACAGCCCACCACAGCCAGTCCCAACCCACCACAGCCCACCACAGCCCGTCCCGGCCCACCAGAGCCCATCCCGGCTTACCACAGCCCGTCCCGGCCCACCACGGCCCGTCCCGGCCCACCACGGCCCGTCCCAGCCCGTCCCAGCCCACAGCCCGTCCCAGACCTTGCCAGCCCACCACAGCCCACTACAGCCCGTCCCAGCCCGTCCAAGCCCACCACATCCCGTCCCAGCCCACCGCAGCCCATCCCAGCCCACCACAGTCGACCACAGCCCGTCCCAACTCACCACAGCCCACCACAGCCCGTCCCGGCCTACCAGAGCCCGTCCCGGATTACCATTGCCCGTCCCAGCGAACCACAGCCCGTCCCAGCACACCACAGCCCGTCCCTAGCCCAACACAGCTTGTCCCAGCCCGTGCCAGCCCATCCCAGCCCACCACAGCCCGTCCCAGCCAACCACAGCCCGTCCCTGCCCGTCCCAGCCCACCACAGACCAGCACAGCCCGTCCCAGCCCGCCGCAGCCCGTCCCAGCCCGTCGCAGCCCGCCGCAGCCCGTCCCATCCCACCACAGCCCGTCCCAGCCCACCACAGCCCGTCCCAGCCCACCACAGACCGTTCCAGACCACCACAGCGCGTCCCAGCCCACCACAGCCCGTCCCAGCCCACCACAGCCCGTCCCAGCTCGTTCCAGCCCACCACAGCCCGTCTCAAGCTCAGCAGAACCCACCACAGCCCACCACAGCCCGTCCCAGCCCGTCCCAGACCACCACAGCCCACCACAGCTCGTCCCAGCACACCACAGCCCGTCCCAGCCCGTCCCACCAAACCACAGACCATCCCAGTCCACCACAGACCGTCCCAGCATGTCCCAGCCCGTCCCAGCCCATCACAGCCCGTTCCAGATCACCACAAACCGTTCCAGCCCACCACAGCCCACCACAGCCCGTCCCAGCCTGTCCCAGCTCACTACAGACCGTCACCGCACACCACAGCCCTTCCCAGCCTGTCCCAGCCCACCACAGCCCGTCACCGCCAGCCACAGCCCGTCCCTGCACAACACAGCCCGTCCCAGCCCACCACAGCCCGTCCCAGCCCGTCCCAGCCCACCACAGAATGTCACAGCCCGCCCCGGCCCACCACAGCCCGTCCCGGCCCACCACAGCCCGTCAGAGAATGTCCCAGCCCACCACAGAATGTCCCAGCCCACCACAGACCGTCCCAGCCCACCACAGCCCGTCCCAGCCCACCACAGCCCGTCTCCGCCCACCACAGCCCATCCCCGCCCACCACAGTTCATCCCCGCCCACCACAGCCCGTCCCAGCCCACCACAGCCCGTTCCAGAAAACCAGAGCCCGTCCCAGCCCACCACAGAATGTCCCAGGCCACCACAGCCTGTCTCAGCCTATCCCAGCCTGTCCCAGCCCACCACAGCCCGTCCCAGCCCACCACAGCCCGTCCCAGCCCACCACAGCCCGTCCCAGCCCGTCGCAGCCCGTCACAGCCCACCACAGCCTGTCCCAGCCCACCACAGACGGTCCCTGTCCACCACAGCCCACCACAGCCCGTCCCTGTCCACCACAACCCACCACAGCCCGTCCCAGCACACCACAGCCCGTCCCAGCCCACCACAGCCCGTCCCAGCACACCACAGCCCGTCCCAGCCCACCACAGCCCGTCCCAGCCCACCACAGTCCGTCCCAGCCCGTCCCAGCCCATCCCAGCCCGTCGCAGCCCATCCCAGCCCGTCCCAGCACACCACAGACCGTCCCAGTCCACCACAGACCGTCCCAGCATGTCCCAGCCCATCCCAGCCCATCACAGCCCGTTCCAGACCACCACAGCCCGTTCCAGCCCACCACAGCCACCGCAGCCCTTCCCAGCCTGTCCCAGCTCACCACAGACCGTCACCGCCCACCACAGCCCGTCCCAGCCAACCACACCCCGTCCCTGCTCCTCCCAGCCCGTCCCAGCCCACCACAGAATGTCCCAGCCCACCACAGACCGTCCCAGGCCGTCTCCGCCCACCACAGCCCGTCTCCGCCCACCACAGCCCGTCCCCGCCCACCACAGCCCATCCCTGCAAACCACAGCTTGTCCCAGCCCACCACAGCCCGTCCCAGCCCACCACAGCCCAACCACAGCTCGTTCCAGACCACCAGAGCCCACCACAGCCCACCACAGAATGTCCCAGGCCACCACAGCCTGTCTCAGCCTATCCCAGCCTGTCCCAGCCCATCCCAGCCCACAGCAGCCCGTCCCAGCCCACCACAGCCCGTCCCAGCCCACCACAGCCCGTCCCAGCCCACCACAGCCCGTCCCAGCCCACCACAGCACGTCCCAGCCCGTCCCAGCCCACCACGGCCCGTCCCAGCCCACCACAGCCTGCCACATGCCACCACGGCCCACCACAGCCCACCCCTTCCCATCCAGGCCCAAAACGGCCCACCAGAGCCCACCACGGCCCATCCCTGCCCACCACGGCCCACCACAGCCCGTCCCGGCCCACCACAGCCCGTCCCAGCCCACCACAGCCCGTCCCAGCCCACCACAGCCCGTCCCAGCCCACCACAGCCCGTCCCAGCCCACCACAGCACGTCCCAGCCCGTCCCAGCCCACCACGGCCCGTCCCAGCCCACCACAGCCTGCCACATGCCACCACGGCCCACCACAGCCCACCCCTTCCCATCCAGGCCCAAAACGGCCCACCAGAGCCCACCACGGCCCATCCCTGCCCACCACGGCCCACCACAGCCCGTCCCGGCCCACCACAGCCCGTCCCAGCCCACCACAGCCAGTCCCAGCACACCACAGCCCACCACAGACTGTCCCCGCCCACCACAGCCCGTCCCATCCCGTCCCAGCACACCACAGCCCGTCCCAGCACGCCACAGCCCGTCCCCGCCCGGCACAGCCCGTCCCCGCCCGGCACAGCCCGTCCCAGCCCGTCTCAGCCCGTCCCAGCACACCACAGTCCACCACAGCCTGTCCCAGTGACCATAGCCCGTCCCAGACCGCCACAGCCCACCACGGCCCGTGCCGGCCCACCACGGCCCGTCTAGGCCCCCCAAAGACCGTCCCGGCCCACCACCCGTTTCAGCCCACCACAGCCCGTCCCGGCCCACCACAGCCAACCATAGCCCGTCTCAACTCACCACAACCCACCACAGCACACCACAGCCCGTCCCAGGTCACCACAGCCCACCACA
This sequence comes from Falco biarmicus, assembly GCF_023638135.1. Classification (NCBI taxonomy): domain Eukaryota; kingdom Metazoa; phylum Chordata; class Aves; order Falconiformes; family Falconidae; genus Falco; species Falco biarmicus. The sequence goes on along the minus strand of NW_026612013.1, from coordinate 6,623 downwards.
GCCCGTCCCGGCCCACCAGTGCCTGTCCCGGCCCACCAGAGCCCGTCCCGGCCCACCACAGCCCATCCCGGACCACGACAGCCCGTCCCGGACCACCGCGGCCCGTCCCGGACCACCGCGGCCCGTCCCGGACAACCGCGGCCCGTCCCGGACCACCGCGGCTCGTCCCAGCCCATGACAGCCCGTCCCGGACCACCGCGGCCCACCAGGGCCCGGCCCGGCCCAGCACAGCCCGTCCCAGCCCACCTGTCTTAGGAACAATATCTCACCTTCTTCATGTTGGCACCGCCTTTCCCTACGATGTTCTTGTGGAACTGTTTGCAGATGGGGACAGAAATAGAAAAGCTGTTTTCAACCTAAGGGAGAAAGGAAGGGAGACATGAAGATTACACTGTCGTGGCAAGGGAGGCCCGACTTCAGGAGCTCTGATAAACGAGCTTTTGAAAACAGACTCAAGGAAGTTCTCTATACGAGGGACTTTTGTAAGACTAAACAAAGGCAAGGACGTTCCCCTATAGCCTTCCCATAACAGGTACTATCCCCCTGCCTCCATTCAGCCAAAACAGCGCTGACAGCTCCCTCCTCTTGAGGTGTTTTACCTCTACCCAAGCCAATAGAGCTCTGCTTTGCCCCAGGGTTATCCAGGCACGTAGAAGGGAAGAGCAGGCAGACCTCCTTACCAGGTCTGCCACCATCTTTTCCATCGCAGCCCACCACAGCCCGTCTCAGCTCACCACAGCTCTTCCCAGCGCACCACAACCACCACGGCCCGTCCTGGCCCGTCCCGGCCCATCACGGCCCACCAGAGCCAGTCCCGGCCCATCCCAGCCTGTCCCGTCCCGTCCCAGCCAGTCACGTCCCGTCCCAGAACAGCCCGTCCCAGCCTGTCCCGTCCCGTCCCAGCTCGTCCCGTCCCGTCCCAGGCCTTCCCAGCCCACCGCAGCCCGTCACAGCCCGTCACAGCTCGTCCCAGCCCGTCCCAGCCCACGACAGCCCGTCCCAGCCCATGAAAGCCCGTCCCAGCTTACCACATCCCGTCACAGCTTACCACATCCCGTCCCAGCTTACCACAGCCCATCACAGCCCACCACGGTCCACCACAGCCCACCACGGCCCGTCCCAGCCCACCACAGCCCGTCCCAGCCCGCCACAGCCCGTCCCAACCCGCCATGGCCCGTCCCAGCCCGCCACGGCCCGTCCCAACCCGCCACAGTTTGTCCCAGCCTACCACAGCCCGTCCCAGATCACCACAGCCCGTCCCAGGCCACCACAGACCACCACAGTTCATCCCAGCCCACCACAGTTCGTCCCAGCCCGCCACGGCCCGTCCCGGCCCACCACGGCCCGTCCCGGCCCACCACGGCCCGTCCCGGCCCACCACGGCCCGTCCCAGCTCACCACAGCCTGTCCCAGCCCGCCACGGGCTGTCCCAGCCGACCACGGCCCGTCCCAGCTCACCACGGCCCGTCCCAGCCCGTCCCAGCCCACGACAACCCGTCCCAGCCCACGAAAGCCCGTCCCAGCTTACCACATCCCGTCCCAGCTTACCACAGCCCATCACAGCCCACCACGGTCCACCACAGCCCACCACAGTTCGTCCCAGTCCTCCACAACCCGTCCCAGCCCCGCCACGGCCCGTCCCAGCCCACGACGGCCCGTCCCGGCCCACCACGGCCCGTCCCGGCCCACCGCGGCCCGTCCCAGCCCACCACAGCCTGTCCCAGCCAAACACAGCCTGTCCTAGCAAAACACAGCCTTTCCCGGCCCACCACGGCCCGTCCCGGCCCACCACGGCCCGTCCCAGCCCGCCACAGTTTGTCCCAGCCTAGCACAGCCCGTCCCAGATCACCACAGCCCGTCCCAGCCCACCACAGACCACCACAGCTCATCCCAGCCCACCACAGTTCGTCCCAGCCCGCCACGGCCCGTCCCGGCCCACCACGGCCCGTCCCAGCTCACCACGGCCCGTCCCAGCCCACGACAACCCGTCCCAGCCCATGAAAGCCCGTCCCAGCCCACCACATCCCGTCCCAGCTTACCACAGCCCATCACAGCCCACCACGGTCCACCACAGCCCGTCCCAGCCCACCACGGCCCATAACAACCCACCACGGCCCGTCGCGGCCCATCACGGCCCGTCCCAGCTTACAACGGCTCGTCCCAACCCACAACAGCCTGTCCAAGCCCACCAGAGCCCGTCCCAGCCCACCACAGCCCGTCCCAGCCCACCACGGCCCGTCCCAGCCCGTCCCAGCCCACCACAGCCCGTCCCAGCACACCACAGCCCGTCCCAGCCCACCACAGCCCGCCCCAGCCCACCACAGCCCGTCCCAGCCCGTCCCAGCCCATCCCAGCCCACCCGGCCCGTCCCAGCCCACCACGGCACACTACAGCCCGTCCCAGCCCTCCACAGCCCACCACAGCCCACTACAGCCCGTCCCAGCCCACCACAGCCCATCCCAGCCCACCACAGCCCGTCTCAGCCCGTCCCAGCCTGTCCCAGCTCATCCCAGCCCACCACAGTTTGTCCCAGCCCACCACAGGCCACTACAGCATACCACAGGCCACTACAACACACCACAGCCCGTCACAGCTCGTCCCAGCTCGTCACAGCACGTCCCAGCCCACCACAGCCCACCCCAGCATGTCCTAGGCCCCCACAGCCCACGACAGCCCTTCCCAGCCCACGACAGCCCATCCCAGCCCACCACAGCCCGTCCCAGCCCACCACAGCCCACTACAGAACACCACAGACCACTACAGAGCACCACAGCCTACCGCAATCCACCACAGCCCGTCCCAGCTCGTCCCAGCCCATCCCCGCCCACCACAGCCCGTCCCCGCCCACCACAGCCCGTCCCAGCTCTCCACAGCTCTCCATAGCCCGTCCCAATCCTCCACAGCCTGTCCCAGCCTACCCACAGCCCGTCCCAGCTCACCACAGCCTGTCCCAGCCCACCACGGCCCACCACAGCCCGTCCCAGCTAAACACAGTCCGTCCCAGCCCGTCCCAGCCCACCACACTCACAACAACTCGTCCCAGACCGTTCCAGCACAGCACAGCCCATTCAAGCCCACCACAGCCCGTCCCAGCCCACCATAGCTGTTCTAGCCCGTCCCAGCCCACCACAGCCCTTCCCAGCCCCCCACAGCCCACCACAGCCCCTCCCAGCCCTACACAGGCCGTCCCAGCCCGTCCCAGCCCACCACAGTGCGTCCAAGTCCGTCCCAGCCCACCAGAGCCCGGCCCAGCCCTCCACAGCCCACCAGAGCCTGTCCCCGGCCCCACCCCGGCCCATCACAGCCCGTCTCAGCTCATCACAGCTCGTCCCAGCCCACCACAGCCCGTCCCAGCCCACCCCACAACCAACCACAGCCCGTCCCCCATCCCACCACAGCCTGTCCCAGCCCACCACAGCCCGTTCCAGCCCAGCCCAGCCTGTCCCAGCCCACCATGGCACACCACAGCCCACCACAGCCCGTCCCAGACCACCACAGCCCACCATGGCTTACCACGGCCCACCACAGCCTGTCCCAGCCCATCCCAGACCACCACAGCCCGTCCCAGCCCACCACATAAAGTACCAGCCAATAGAAGCCCACCACAGCCCGTCCCAGCCCACCACGGCCCGTCCGCGCCCACCCCAGCCCATCTCAGCTCACCACAACCCGTACCAGGCCACCACAGGCCACCACAGCCGGTTACAGCTTATCACAGCCCATCCCAGCCCACCACAGCCCGTCCCATCCCACCATGGCCCCGTCCCAGCCCACCACGACCCGTCCCAGCCCGCCACGACCCGTCCCAGCCCGCCACGGCCCGTCCCAACCCGCCACGGCCCGTCCCAACCCGCCACGGCCCGTCCCAACCCGCCACAGTTTGTCCCAGCCTACCACAGCCCGTCCCAGATCACCACAGCCCGTCCCAGGCCACCACAGCCCACCACAGTTCATCCCAGCCCACCCACAGTTCGTCCCAGCCCGCCACGGCCCGTCCCGGCCCACCACAACCAACCACAGCCCGTCCCCATCCCACCACAGCCTGTCCCAGCCCACCACAGCCTGTTCCAGCCCAGCCTGTCCCAGCCCACAATGGCACACCACAGCCCACCACAGCCCGTCCCAGACCACCACAGCCCACCATGGCTTACCACGGCCCACCACAGCCTGTCCCAGCCCATCCAAGACCACCACAGCCCGTCCCAGCCCGTCCCAGCCCACCACATAAAGTACCAGCCAATAGAAGCCCACCACAGCCCGTCCCAGCCCACCACGGCCCGTCCCGCGCCCACCCCAGCCCCACCAAAGCCCACCACAGCCCATCTCAGCTCACCACAACCCGTACCAGGCCACCACAGGCCACCACAGCTGGTTACAGCTTATCACAGCCCATCCCAGCCCACCACAGCCCGTCCCAGCCCACCATGGCCCGTCCCAGCCCACCACGGCCCGTCCCAAGCCCACCACGACCCGTCCCAGCCCACCACGACCCGTCCCAGCCCGCCACGGCCCGTCCCAGCCCGCCACGGCCCATCCCAGCCCGCCACGGCCCGTCCCAACCCGCCACAGTTTGTCCCAGCCTACCACAGCCCGTCCCAGATCACCACAGCCCGTCCCAGGCCACCACAGACCACCACAGTTCATCCCAGCCCACCACAGTTCGTCCCAGCCCGCCACGGCCCGTCCCGGCCCACCACGGCCCGTCCCGGCCCACCACGGCCCGTCCCAGCTCACCACAGCCTGTCCCAGCCCGCCACGGGCTGTCCCAGCCGACCACAGCCCGTCCCAGCTCACCACGGCCCGTCCCCAGCCCACGACAACCCGTCCCAGCCCACGAAAGCCCGTCCCAGCTTACCACATCCCGTCCCAGCTTACCACAGCCCGTCCCAGCCCACCACGGGTCCACCACAGCCCACCACAGACCACCACAGTTCGTCCCAGTCCTCCACAACCCGTCCCCAGCCCGCCACGGCCCGTCCCAGCCCACGACGGCCCGTCCCAGCCAAACACAGCCTGTCCCAGCCAAACACAGCCTTTCCCGGCCCACCACGGCCCGTCCCGGCCGACCACGGCCCGTCCAGCCTACCACAGGCCCGTCCCAGATCACCACAGCCCGTCCCAGCCCACCACAGACCACCACAGTTCATCCCAGCCCACCACAGTTCGTCCCAGCCCGCCACGGCCCAGCCCGGCCCACCACGGCCCGTCCCGCCCCACCACGTCCCCGTCACACCTCACCACAGCCTGTCCCAGCCCACCACAGCCCACGACAACCCGTCCCAGCCCATGAAAGCCCGTCCCAGCTTACCACATCTCGTCCCAGCTTAACCACAGCCCATCACAGCCCACCACGGTCCACCACAGCCCACCACAGCCCGTCCCAGCCCACCACGGCCCATAAAAACCCACCACGGCCCGTCGCGGCCCATCACGGCCCGTCCCAGCTTACAACGGCTCGTCCCAGCCCACCACAGCCCGTCCCAGCCCACCACGGCCCGTCCCAGCCCACCACGGCCCGTCCCAGCCCACCACGGCCCACCACGGACCATAACAACCCAACACGGCCCGTCCCGGCCTACTACGCCTCGTCCCAGCCCACCACGGCCCGTCCCAGCCCACCACGGCCCGTCCCAGCCCACCACGGCCCGTCCCGGCCCACCACGGCCCGTCCCGGCCCACCACGGCCCGGCCCGGCCCACCACGGGCCCGGCCCGGCCCATCCCAGCCCACGACGGCCTGTCCCAGCCCATGAAAGCCCGTCCCAGCTTACCATATCCCGTCCCAGCTTACCACAGCCCATCACGGTCTACCACAGCCCACCACAGACCGTCCCATCCCACCACGGCCCATAACAACCCACCACAGCCCGTCCCAGCCCACCACGGCCCGTCCCAGCCCACCACGGCCCGTCCCAGCCCACCACGGCCCGTCCCAGCCCACCACGGCCCGTCGCCGCCCACCACGGCCCGTCGCCGCCCACCACGGCCCGTCGCCGCCCACCACGGCCCGTCGCCGCCCACCACGGCCCCGTCGCCGCCCACCACGGCCCGTCGCCTCCCACCACGGCCCGTCGCCCGCCCACCACGGCCCGTCCCAGCCCATCACGGGCACACCACAGCCCACCACAGCCCGTCCCAGCCCACCACATCAAGTACCGGCCCGTCCCAGCCCGTCCCGGCCCGTCCCGGCCCGTCCCAGCCCACCACAGCCCACCAAAGCCAGTCCCCAGCCCGTCCCAACCCGCCCCAGCCCACCACAGCCCACCACAGACGGTTACAGCCTGTCCCAGCCCGTCCCGGCCCACCGCGGCCAGTCCCGGCCCACCTGTGTTAGGAACAGTATCTCACCTTCTTGATTTGGCACCTCCTTTCGCTATGATGTTCTTGTGGAACTGTTTGCAGATGGGGACAGAAATAGAAAGCTGTTTTCAACCTAAGGGAGAAAGGAAGGGAGACATGAAGTTTACACTGTCGTGGCAAGGGAGGCCCGACTTCAGGAGCTCTGATAAACGAGCTTTTGAAAACAGGCTTAGACCCAAGGAAGTTCTCTATACGAGGGACTTTTGTAAGACTAAACAAAGGCAAGGACGTTCCCCTATAGCCTTCCCATAACAGGTACTATCC